>NC_133330.1:120201527-120531269 GCF_042186555.1 Aquarana catesbeiana
TTTATTCTTTCACTTTAAGCATTATTAAAATCAATGCTCCAGAAAAAACTTCAGTTTTTAAAACTTTTTTTGCATTGATACATGTCCCCTGGGGCAGGATCCAGGTCCCCAAACACTTTTTATGACAATACCATGCATATAAGCTTTTAAAATTAGCACTTTTGATTTCTCCCATAGACAATTCATTATAGCCGCGAGTAGTTTTAAATTACTTTTTTCCTTTGGAAATGTCATTTTGTGCAGGGACTGTTCTAAACACGGGAAAAAGGCGCCACTTTACAGGCATACTATAGACACCCTCCAGGTACAAATTTAAAGGAATATTTCACTTTTATTGTTTCACTTTAAGCATTATTAAAATCACTGCTCCCAAAAAAATGGCCATTTTTAAAACTTTTTTTTGCATTGATACATGTCCTCTGGGGCAGGACCCAGGTCCCCAAACACTTTTTATGAAAATAACTTGCATATTAACCCTTAAAATTAGCACAAATTTTTTGCCAGTTTGCATGTTCTGCTGTGAACCTAACTGGGGGGTGTTCGGGTCATCCCTATTTAACGCCATATATATTTCTGTGCATTACTGCAAGTTTAACACCATATATTTCATTGCATTACTGCAAGTTTAACACCATATAGTTCTGTGCATTACTGCAAGTTTAACGCTGTAAAACTCATTGTGTTACTGCAAGTTTACCACCATATATTTAATTGCTTTACTGCAAGTTTAACACCATATATTTCATTGCGAGTTTAATGCCATATAGTTTTGTGCATTACTGCAAGTTTAACACCATATAGTTCTGTGTGTTACTGCATGTTTAACACCGTATAGTTCATTGCATTACAGTACTGCAAGTTTAATGCCGTATATTTTATTGTGTTACTGCAAGTTCAGGGTCAGGGGTGGGTAGTGGGGTCCCCCAGGGTTCTGTGCTGGGACCAATCCTATTTAATTTGTTCATAAACGACCTGGAGGATGGCGTAAACAGTTCAATCTCTGTATTTGCGGACAATACTAAGCTAAGCAGGGCAATAACTTATCTGCAGGATGTGGAAACCTTGCAAAAAGATCTGAAAAAATGAATGGGTGGGAAACTACATAACAAATGAGGTTCAATGTAGAAAAATGTAAAATAATGCATTTGGGTGCCAAAAATATGAATGCAATCTATACACTGGGGGAGAACCTCTGGGGGAATCTAGGATGGAAAAAGACCTGGGGTTCCTAGTAGATGATAGGCTCAGCAATGGCATGCAATGCCAAGCTGCTGCTAACAAAGCAAACAAAATATTGGCATGCATTAAAAAGGGATCAATTCCAGATATAAAACGATAATTCTCCCGCTCTACAAGACTCTGATCCGGCCACACCTAGAGTATGCTGTCCAGTTCTGAGCACCAGTCCTCAGGAAGGATGTACTAGAAATGGAGCGAGTACAAATAAGGGCAACAAAGCTAATAAAGGGTCTGGAGGATATTAATTATGAGGAAAGGTTATGAGCACTGAACTTATTCTCTCTGGAGAAGAGACGCTTGAGAGGGGATATGATTTCAATATACAAATACCATACTGGTGACCCCACAATAGGAATAAAACTGTTTTGCAGAAGAGAGTTTAACAAGACTTGTGGCCATTCATTAAAATTAGAAGAAAAGAGGTTTAACCTTAAGCTACGTAGAGGGTTCCTTACTGTAAGAGCGGCAAGGATGTGGAATTCCCTTACACAGGCGGCGGTCTCAGCGAATGACCGCAACATACAGGGATATACAATGTAATACTGACATATAATCACACACATAGGTTGGACTTGATGGACTTGTGTCTTTCTTCAACCTCACCTACTATGTAACTATGTAACTATAAGTTTATTGCCATGTAGTTCTGTGCGTTACTGCAAGCTTAACGCTGTATATTTCATTGTGTTACTGCAAGTTTACCGGGCATATATTTCATTGCGTTACTGCAAGTTTAACGTCATATATTTCATTGCGTTACTGCGAGTTTAACGCCATATAGTTCTGTGCATTACTGCAAGTTTAACACCATATAGTTCTGTGTGTTACTGCATGTTTAATGCCGTATATTTCATTGTGTTACTGCAAGTTTAATGCCATATAGTTCTGTGCGTTACTGCAAGCTTAACACCGTATATTTCATTGCATTACTGCATGTTTAACGTTGTATAGTTCTGTGCATTATTGCAAGTTTAACGCCATATATTTCATTGCATTACTGCAAGTTTAACGCCATATAGTTCTGTGCATTACTGCAAGCTTAACGCCAAATAGTTCTGTGTGTTACTGCAAGCTTAACGCCATATAGTTCTGTACGTTACTGCAAGTTTAACACCATATAGTTCTGTGCGTTACTGCATGTTTAACGCTGTATAGTTCTGTGCGTTACTGCAAGTTTAATGCTGTATATTTCATTGGGTTACTGCAAGTTTAATGCCATATAGTTCTGTGCATTACTGCAAGTTTAATGCCATATAGTTCTGTGCCTTACTGCACGTTTGACACAGTATATTGCAGTATATTATAGTGTATCCGTGGAGTGTGTCTGTGTCGTGAATACTCAAACTAAAGTGCACCAAACACTTTCCATTGATTAAAGTGGTTGTACACCCTGTACAACCACTTTTACCTACGGGTAAGCCTATATTAAGGCTTACATGTAGGTGCTTGAAATATCTCCTAAACCTCCACAGTTTAGGAGATATTTACAAAAAAGACGATCGCCGATGACTGCTGCGCATGCACCGATGTCTACGGCACATGCGCACTTTAGAAAGGGGTCATGCCATGACTGGCGGCTCCCGCGCGCATGCAGTGACGTCATGCGACCCTGGCCAGTCACAGAGCCGGAGTTTGCGGCCCCAGAAGGAATAGTGGGGACAGCAGTGACATTGCAGGCAGGTTTCAGGTAAGTGACACATAATGGGCTACTGTGCGATGCATAGTAGCCCATTATGCTTTACCTTTGCAAGGAAATAAAGAGGAAGTAAAACTCACCAGGGTTTACTTCCTCTTTAAAGTGCATCCATGTACACATTTACACATCTTTATTACATTTTGTTAATAAGCACCCCTCACTCCCCCATCATGTCTGGGAGGACAGCAAGGAGAGGCAGACGTTCCCATGGCACTGTGAGGGGGCCAGCAGCGTATATGTCCACATGCAAAAGTGGATGTGTTCAGTCCTTAGGCAGGGCATAATTTCCTCTGTTTAGTGATGTTGCCCGTGCTATTCAGCCACAGCATGCGGAGGAGGTGGTGGACTGGCTTACTAAACCGTCCTTATCCTCATCCTTCATCACCCAAGCAGAGACTAGTGTGCAGTCCCCTGAAGCTGCCAGAGTGGCAAAACCTGCCTCCTTGTCCACAGCTATTCCTGCCATAGACCCAGCATTAGGCATGGAGGAGTCAGAAGGTTTATTTGAACACAGCATCAGCCACTTGCTCTTCGATGATGCACAGCCATTATGCGATTCAGATGTTGGTTCTGACTCTGAGGTTGAGGTTGAGGAAGGCAGAAACATGAGCCTACAGAGAGGAGAGAACACTGGTACACAAATTGGCAGTCTTGTTCTCCCAGCCGCAGCATATTGCCAGTTTGTCTCCAGTGGTAATGAGGATGGAGGAGATGATGATGATGGGGTCACTGACTTGACTTGGGTGCCAGATAGAGCAGAGGAGGAAAGTAAGGGTGAGGCACAACCCCAACGAGGCAGTCATCATGGAAGAGTGGAGAGCAGCCACTCTTTTTCATCACATTGTGGAGCTGTTATTTCTTGACCCACTTCCTACTGCTCAGCTGTCTGGGCCTTTTTTAGTACATGTTCAGCCGTTCGCGCTGTTGCTATTTGCAAACTTTGTCTCAAGTGCATCAAGCGTGGCAAAAACACCAACCATTTGGGTACCACATGCTTGACAAGGTATTTAACCTCTCACCACTTAGCCCATTGGCAGGAGCACCTAAAAGCCACGCAAAAGGGGAACAAATCTGTCCCTCTTCCTTACTCACCTCAGTCTGTCCCTGCTATACCTCATGACCTCTCAGCAGCCTCCAATGACAGGGATGATGGTATAGCGCAGGGTCTCCCAGGTCCTTGCAGCACATCTCCCAGCAGCACACCACCAGCTGTAGACTATATACGGCAAATTTCTCTGCCCTATCTGCTGCAGCGGACATAAAAATACAGTCCCTGTCAAACAGGTGTGGAAAAATTGTTCTTTGGGTGTTAATTGTGCCCATGAAACCTACACCAAAAACATTCTTCCAGATGAGATCAACACCCACAACATTAGGCAGCCTAGAAGTCCTGCAGAGATTCCACATCCCAAAAACACTTATTTAGCGACATTGGTATCAGGGGCTTCATAGCTGCTGGTAATCCAGGACTGATTCATTTTGATAAAAGTCAGACAGTCCACGGAGTCTGTGAACAGACACGTTCTATGATCAGTAACAAAACCTCCAGCAGCACTGAATACACATTCGGAAAGCACACTGGATGCAGGGCAGCTCAGCAACTTAATAGCATACTGGGCAAGTTCTGGGCAGCGATCTATTCTCATGACCCAGTAGGCCAGTGGATCATCGACTGGAAAGCTCTCAATCTCTGTTTTCGCCCCTAGATAATCGTCCACCATGTGATGCAGGCACTGCCGATGGGATGTGGAAGCTGACAGCCCTGGGCGGCGAGGACTAAATAAATTCAGAAATGCATCACTTAGACGGCCGTCTTCTCCACCGCTCCTCTCTTGACCAACAGAAGCCTCAAAACAACGTTTTCCACAACACTGCAACCTACCAGAGTCGCGAAAAGCATCGATAAACTCCTCTTTAAAGCGGTTATAGTCTTTTTTTTTTACTTTTACCTACAGGTAAGCCTATAATAAGGCTTACCTGTAGGTAAAAAAAAATCTCCTAAACCTTTACGGTTTAGGAGATATTCCCCTTGCTATGCGCCGCTGACTGCAGCGGCGCATGCGCACAGGGGATTCTCGGCTGAAGCCCGGCAGCTGCCGGACCTTGCCGAGTAAGAAATCTCCCGCGCGCATGCGT
Source organism: Aquarana catesbeiana (assembly GCF_042186555.1). Lineage (NCBI taxonomy): Eukaryota > Metazoa > Chordata > Amphibia > Anura > Ranidae > Aquarana > Aquarana catesbeiana. Next base: position 120,206,599 of record NC_133330.1, read on the forward strand.
GGGAGTGATGACATCGCGGCTCCAGCCACTCACAGTGCTGGAACCGCGATACCCGGAAGACACTCGGAGGCAACATGACAGCTCCCTCGGCGTGGACCAGGTAAGATACTGACGCCTCGTTCTAAGGTAAGTATTTCATAATGAGCTAGTATGCGGTGCATACTAGCTCATTATGCCTTTTGCTTTACAGGGTTAAAAAAAAAAAAAAATTGCGGGTATACAACCGCTTTAAGGTGTCCTCAAGAGATTTCATCTTCTGCACTCTCCATGGGGATGGGATGAGTTCTGAGACTTTCCCCTTATAACGGTAGTGAAGGAGGGTTGCCAACCAATAGTAATCTTTTCCCTTTACGCCACATATTCTTGGGTCCTGTTGCAGGCTTTGCAACATGAAGAAAACCATGCACCACATATTTGCGAAAGCATGAGAAGCAGACTCCTCGGGGTCACTAAGGATTACAGTATCTGAAACTGCCTCCTCCCAGCCACGTACTACTCCTAATGGCATCTGAATAAAGTGGGCCTTGAGAGGAAAGGAAGTCCTCCTCTTCATCCCCCTGCTCTGCCTCGAGTGCCCTGTCCATAATGCCATGTAGAGTCTGCTTCAGCAGGAACACAACAGGGAATGTGTCACTGATGCATATATTGTCATGGTTCACCATCCTTGTGGCCTCCTCAAATAGTGACAGTACAGTGCATGCATCTTTTATGAGCAGCCATTGACATGGGGGCCTGTCATTGTGCCATACTCACACAGGTACTCATTAACAACACTCTGCTGCATGTGCAGCCACTGCAGCATTGCCAAAGTCGAGCTCCACCTGGTGGGCATGTCACAAATCAGGCGGTTTATGGGCAGGTGGAATTCCCGCTGAATTTCAGCCAACCAAGCACTGGCTGTGTATGATCGCCTAAAATGACTACAGACTCTTCTGGCCTGCTTTAGTAGATCTTCCAACCCTGGGTACCTGTTTAGGAAATGCTGCACCACCAAATTGAGGACATGTGCCAGGTATGGCACATGTGTTAACTTTCCCTGTCTAAGAGCGGACAGGAGGTGTGTGCCATTATCACACAACACCATTCCGGGCTCCAGCTGGTGTGGCGTGAACCTTCTTCGGGTCTGTCCATGCAGAGCTGCAAGAATCTCTGCTCCAGTGTGGTTCCTGTCCCCTAGACACACTAGCTGAAGCACTGCATGGCACCTTTTAGCCTGACTCATTGAATTGAACGCTTAGGGGGTACTTGAGGTTCATAGGACAACTCAGCAGAGGAGGACATGGAGGAGGTGGAGGAAGAGGGGGTAGAGCTGACAAATCTTGCATCATCACCAGCTGTATGGAGATGTGGGGGCACAAGCTGCAGAACTAAGCCCTGTCCTGCATTCTTCCAAGTTGCAAGCAGAGTTACTCACTGTGCTGTGAACAAAACAAATTGTCCCTGCCCACGCTTGCTGGACCACGTGTCAGCAGTAACGTCGACTTTGCTGCTGACTGCCTTGCCCAACGATGCCACAACATTGCCTTCCATGTGATGGTAGAGAGCTGGAAAAGCCTTACATGAAAAGAAATAGCGACTGGGAACCTGCCATTGTGGTGCAGCACATTCTGCAAATTAAAAGAAGGGGGCTGAATCTACCAGGTGGAAAGGCAGAAATTGTAGAGCCAGTAGCAATTGATAAGCTTGCATTTAGACTCTGGGCATGTACTGTCAAACAATTATTCTGCACCTGTTTGACAGGTGCATATCATTGCAATTTTTGACAGCAAGGCCAATTCTGGCTTTCATCAAGAGTACCTCTATAGGGTTACGGTGTGAAGGCACCACCGACACCCAAAGAACAATTTTCTGCACCCTTACAGAAGTAGAAATCCAAAGTCTGTGGTAGAGACACCAGAATTTATCCCAAAAATCTCTAATCTTGTTCCCTGTGCCCTACATTGTGGCCTCATCATACAGACTGGCTCCCCAAGCCGTTGCTTACAAAATAAAGAGAGCTTGCAGGGAAAATATCCTTTTTTTGGGTTTTATAAATGCAATTATTGCTGCAGCAGTTTCTATACAGAAAAGTACAGATGTGCCCCTTTACAGGTGGACTAAGGGGACCCCCCAGGCACTATATTGAAAGGCATTTTTCATTTTTATACTTTCACTTTAAGTAGGGTTGTCCCGATACCACTTTTTTAAGACCGAGTAGAAGTACCGATACTTTTTTTCAAGTACTCGCCGATACTGATTACTGATAATTTTTCATGTCATGTGACAGTGGCACTAATATGCAGCTCTGATGATGCTCGGACCGTGTCAGTAGTTTTTATTTATATTATTATTTTTTACAATTTTTTTTTGTTATTTTTTTTTTTTTTTTACAATACTATTTTTTTTGAGAGGGGTGGAGTGGACGGTGTCCATGTGTTTTTTATTTTATTTTTTAATTATTTTTACAATTTAACCTTTTCAATATTTATTTATTACAATTTTTTTTTATTATTAGCCCTGTTGGGGTGGCTTTGGTGAGATATCAGGGGTCCTAACAGACCCCTGACATATCCTTTTTGAGGCAGGGAAAGGGACTGAGGACAGAGATTCCCCAGTCCCTTTCCCCACAGCTTCAGTTGCACTGAAGATGAATAGACAGGAGACAGAGGCTTCTGTCCATTCATAAACTGAAGCATTATAAACACAGCTTACGATGCTCAGTGACAGTTATGAATGAACGGAGTCAATGATCACTGACTCTGTGTATTCAGAAAAGAAAGGAGCCGGTGATAGACATATTTACCGACTCCTTCCTCTGCCCCCCAGCCAGACAGATCGAGGACAGATGGAGGGGCACAGAGGGGGACCAGAGCACAGAGGGGGATCAGAGCACGGAGGGGGACCGAGGACCACAGAGGGGGACCAGAGCATGGAGGGGGACCAAGGAGCACGGAGGGGGACTGGAGGAGGATATGGGGGACAGTCAGGGGTGATCGGTGCAGTGCTGGGGAGGAGTTACAATCACTGATCTCCCTGTATACATTTCAATAAAGCAGCTAAATTCCGGGAGGGAGAGGATGAGAAGTGTCTGTCAGACGCTTTATTGAAATGTATACAGGGAGATCAGTGATTGCAACTCCTCCCCAGCACCACATCGATCACCCCTGACTGTCCAGGTATTGGATTAGGCATCAGAGAATTTGCCTGAGTACAAGTACTTGGGCAAATGCTTGGTATCGGCACCGATACCAATACTAGTATCAGTACATCCCCCAGTTCGGTTCGCACTAGGACCTGCGAACGGACCGAAAGTTTGCGCAAACTTTAGAACCCCATTAAAATCTATGGGACTCGAACGTTCGAAATCAAAAGTGCTAATTTTAAAGGCTAATATGCAAGTCCTGCCCCAGGGAACATGTATCAATGCAAAAAAAGTTTTAAAAACGTCCGTTTTTTTGGGAGCAGTGATTTTAATGATGCTTAAAGTGAAAAAAAAGTGTGAAATATTCCTTTAAATATCTACCTGGGGGGTGTCTATAGTATGCCTGTAAAGTGGCGTGCGTTTCCCGTACTTAGAACAGTCCCTGCACAAAATGACATTTTTAACGGAATGAAAGTCATTTAAAACTACTTGCGGCGTTAATGTAATGTCAGGTCCCGGCAATATGGATGAAAATCAGTGAGACAAACGGCATGGGTACCCCCCCAGTCCATTACCAGGCCCTTTGGGTCTTGTATGGATATTAAATGGAACCCCGCACCCAAATTAAAAAAAAGTAAAGGCGTGGGGCCTCCAGGCCCTATATACTCTGAACAGCAGTATACAGGCAGTGCAAACAAGACAGGAACTGTAGATTTGTTGTTAAGTAGAATCTGTTTGTAATTTTGAACTGGTACATTTTTAAAGTATAGCTCCAGCCAAAAAATCTATTTTTAAGCTTTTTGGAAAACATAGGGAAGGGTTATCATCCCTGTAACATTTGTTTTGCTGTCTGTGCACCTCTTCAGAAGATTTCACCTCACTTTCTGTCCCAATGACAAGTGTTTTTTGAAAATTTGGGGTTTTTAGTGAAACAAGGATTGGTGATAAAGCATCAGTAAAGAGGACTGGTGCTGGTGCCACAACACTGCAACCCCTCACAGATACTCTAGTTGGAGCGCAGGAATAAGCCCTGCTGCAAAGTATTGCATCAAAAATTGTAATTACACAACCCTGTTAAACAGGGGCAGGAAAATTGGGCCTCGCACAGCTGGCTAGTTTACCTAATTCGAGAGCTGCCTCTTTCAGCATCAGAAGGTATCCGCCATCAAACAGTCCTGAGTCTCCTCACTCTGCTAAAGGGAGAGATAACAGGCTGCAAGTGAGATGTGTGATCGGAGCTCACCTACATCTCCGGATCACAGACAGGGAGAGCTGCTCAGTAGAGCCTGTTCTGACAGATCTCCCCCCTCTCCCCCTGCTACAGCCAGACAGAAGAGGAGAGAGAGCTTCTGCTCCTCCTCCTCCTGCCCTCTCCTCCTGTGTCTGCCCCACCCACTCTCCTCGGCAGTGTTCTCTGTTCTGCCTCAGAGAAGGGGATGTGTGGGTGGGAAGATTCAAGCTGAAGCCCAGCAAACAGAAAAGGAAAAGGGGAGTCTGATCCATCCATCCATCCATGCAGTCCCTCCTGCCTCCCAGTGAGTACACTGATGTAGGGGATGCTCTTCCTTCCCTTCTTCCTCCACCCCCTCACTTTCTTTCTTTCCATTATTTTTGTCTCTTTCTTTCTCTTTCCTTCTTTCTTTCTTTCTTTCTTTCTTTCTTTCTTTCTTTCTCCACCCATCCCCCTTTATTTCTCTCTTTGTGACAGCCTACCAGAATAGGTAGGATCTGTGAGAGCAGCTTCCCTGTGCAGCTCTATATCTTTATTATACCCACTTACCTACCCCCTGTACTGTCCACTCCCCTATACTGTACCCTCCTAATACAGTTCATTTTCATCCCTTGATTTATTTTTCCCATTATGGGAGTGAGTGGGGCCTCATGTCTAAGTTTTGCCTAAGGCCTCACAAAGTCTAGAGCCACCTCTGGTCCTGAAAGAACGCTGGATGCAGGACAGGCCAGTAGCTCAACTGCATACTGTGCAAGCTCTGGCCAGTGATCCATCCTCAAGACCCAGTAACCCAGAAAATTTTCGGTGGGAAAGGTGCCAAGTCTGATCTTGCCCCTATGTAATCCTACACCATGTGAATCAGACTCTGGCGATGGTTGCTGGAACCAATCAGACCTTGGTGCTGCGGACTAAAAAATTGTCTGAATGCATCGGTCAGACGGCCACCGTCTCCACCGCTCCTTCTGTGACTGACCGAAGCCTGAGCAATACGTTGTCCAGGAGGACCAGGAAATTGTAACCTCCCAGGCTCTGGAAATGCATTGCACAAACCTTTCTGCAAGGCCTCCCGAAGATGTTTCATCCTCTGCTCCCTCTGCAACAGCAAGATAAGGTCCTCAACCTTACCCTTGTAACGTGGATCAAGGAGGATTGCCAGCCAGTAATCATCCCTCCCCTTGATACCATGAATACGAGGATCCTTCTGCCGGCTTTGTAGGATCAGGGAGCCCATGCAGCATAGGTTTGCTGAGGCATTCGGTCCGGAGTCCTCTGGGTCACTAAGGACGACATGATCCACAGCAACCTCCTCCCAGCCATGTACAAGTCCATGGGTTTCTTCGGACTGTAAATGATCCCTTGAAGACTGCTGCTGATGCTGAGTGCCAGGCTCCACCTCCATGCTGACACAATCCTCCACCTCCTCCTCCTCGTCCTCTTCCTGTGTGATCGGCCGGCACGCAGGAACACTGTCTGGATAAAGGGGCCTTGAGAGCTAAGGAAGTCCTCCTCTTCCTGCCTCTGTTCTGCCCTGTCCATTTTTCCATGCAGCGTGTGCTCCAACAGGTGGACAAGAGGGACAGTGTCACTGATGCATGCACTGTCACTGCTCCCCATCCTCGTGACCTCCTCAAATGGTGACAGGACAGTGCATGCATCCCTGATCATAGCCCACTGATGTGGGGAAAAAAAAAACAAGGTCCCCCGACCCTGTCCTGGTTCCATAATCACATAGGTACTCATTGATGGCCCTCCGCTGTGTGTGCAGCTGCTGCAGCATGGCCAACGTTGAGTTCCACCTGGTGGGCATGTCACAGATTAGGCGGTTCTTGGGCAGGTTAAATTCCTTTTGGAGGTCAGCCAGCCGAGCACTGGCATTATATGACCTGTGGAAATGCACACAGACTTTCCTGGCCTGCCTCAGGATATCCTGTAAGCCAGGGTACCTGCCCAAGAACCACTGCACCACCAAGTTAAGGACATGAGCCAAACAGGGCACATGGGTCAGTTGTCCCTGTTGGAGGGCGGAGAGGAGGTTGGTGCCATTGTCGCAAACCACCATACCTGGCTTAAGCTGGCGTGGCATCAACCACAGAACCTCTGCCCCAGTGTGGCTCCTGTCCCCCAAGCACACCAGCTCAAGCACTGCATGGCATCTTTTTCCCTGTGTGCTTGCGTAGCCCCTTGAACGCCTACTGAGCACCGCTGGTTCCGAGGACAAATCAGCACAGGAAGAAGCCATGGAGGAAGAAGACGAGGAGGGGTGGAGGAGAGAGGTGTGACAGAATCACCACTAGTAGAATTTTGGAGGTGTGGTGGGGGAACAACCTCAAACACTACTGCACCCTGTCCTGCATCCTTCCCAACTGCCAGAAGAGTCACCCAGTGCGAGGTGAAAGATAGGTAACGTCCCTGTCCATGCCTGCTGAACCATGAGTCAGCGGTAATATGCACCTTACCGCTGACTGCCCTGTCCAGCGAGGCCAAGACATTGCCTTCCACATGCCGGTAGAGAGCCAGAATCGCCTTCCGTGAGAAAAAGTGGCGTTTGGGAACCTGCCACTGAGGAACCGCACATTCCACAAACTCACGGAAGGGGGCAGAGTCTACCAACTGAAAAGGCAGCAGTTGAAGTGCTAGCAATTTAGCCAAGCTAGCATTCAACCGCTGGACATGTGGATGGCTGGGAGTGAACTTCTTTCGGTGGTGCAGCAGTTCGGGCAGGGAAATTTGCCTGGTACAATCTGACGTTGGTGTACCGATAGCAGATTGCCAGCAAGTACTTGGCTGTGACCCCCCTAATTCTACACCTTCATTCCTCTCAGTGCAGGTTTCAGAGAGGACTGAAGGCATAGTGGGGTTGGAGATCCCAGCCGATGAGGAGCAAGGAGAGGTCCGCTTTGTTCTTTGGTGTGGGTCTTTTAGGTACGTTTGCCAACGAACTGCATGGCAGGTCGACATATGTCTGGTCAAGCATGTGGTGCCCAAGCGGGTGATGTTTTGGCCACGTGAGATACGCTTGAGACATATGTTGCAAATAGCAGCGGTGGGATCTGATGCACTTTGTCTCAAAAAAAGCCCACACCAAAGAACTTTTTGGAATAACGCGCAGAGACAGCAGCGCCTTGCACATGCGGAGCTCTGCAGTGTTTTGCAGTCGGTGTGCTGCCCTTAAGCTGGCCCCTGGAGGGCATTCTGCCTCATTGGAGATGTGCCTCCTCCTCCTCTCTCCTATCAGGCACCCACGTGGAGTCAGTGACCTCATCATCCCCTCCCTCCTCATCACTGGAGAAAAGCTGGCAGTATGCTGCAGCTGGGGGAACATGACTGCCAGATTGCTGTCCTTCTTGGGCACCCCCTCTCTCTGGGCTCACGTTACTGCCTTCCTCTAGCTGGGTACCATCATCGGAGCCTTCAAAACGCTGGGCATCCCCCTGGAGCACATACCCAACACTGTGGTCAAACAGTTCGGGGGACTCCTCAGGAGGACATGGTGGGGCTAGGGAAGCAGTGACTGATGCCATTAAGCCAAGGGAAGAGGCCGTGTTGGTAGCTGCTTTGGCAGACAAAGTACCCTGAGCCTGGGTGAGAGAGGATGAGGAGGATGAGGACGGCTTGGTCATTCACTCTACCAAGTCTTCCGCATGTTGTGGCTCAACGCGGCCAGCTGCCGAAAAAAAGGACAAGTATGTCCCACGGCCATGTGCTGATGAGGATGCACCGTCTCCATGACCAGCACTGTTGCCTCTAGACACAGAGCCTGCTTGCCCTCTTTTATTGGCTTGTGACTGTCTGACTCTCCTTGTTTGCCTTCCAGACATACTAATGGCCTGCAGTGAGATGTAGCTTCACAAAGCTGGAATGTATATATATACTGATACTACAGCTAGCAGAATCAACTGCCTGCCTGTAGTATTATTAGTATGAGAACACCAGTAATTGTCTTCAGGTAGCTTTAGGTGCACACTGTGCAGAGGACACACTACACTAACTGTAAATACTGTAGCTGCCTGACTGTGGTACTAATAGGATCAGAAGAACACAACAGCAATTGTCTTCAGGTAGCTTTAGGTGCACACTGTGCAGAGGACGCACTACACTAACTGCAAATACTGCAGCTGCCTGCCTGTGGTATTAATAGGATCAGAACAACAGCAATTGTCTTCAGTTAGCTTTAGGTGCACACTGTGCAGGGGACACAGTACATTAACTGTAAATACTGTAGCTGCCTGCTTGTGGTACTAATAGGATCAGAAGAACACCACCAATTTTCTTCAGGTAGCTTTAAATACTGTAAAAACACCTGCCTGCCTGTCATTAGGAAGAGAATAACAGGAACGGTTCTAGCTAAACTGAATACAGTATATATATATATATATATATATATATATATATATATATATATATATATATATATATATATACACAACACCTAGGATTCATATATATACATAATACACTGTAAGTGCAGCTAACTGACTCGCCTGCCTACTCTAACTTAAATCAAATGACACTGTCTCTCTGTCTATCTCTCTGCCGCCGCAACACACTACATAAGGCCGCCACGCAGGCGGACTTATATAGTGTGGGGCATGTACTAAACCCCCTGAGCCATAATTGGCCAAATCCTTGGCTTTGGCCAATTACAGCTCTCTGTACAGACTGTGCTGTGATTGGCCAAGCATGCGGCACCCTGGCTTGGCCAATCATCAGCCAGCTATGCACTGCGATGCCACAGTGAAATATGGGCTGTGACGCGCCACTCGAATTTGGCGCGAACGGCCCATAACTTGTTTATTTATTTAACATTCTTTGTATTTAATATTATCGCACTAGTAAGCACAGAGTTGGTTATTATTAATTTTGTTTTTGGGGTCACCCAAGCGCAGCGCATAACTTGTAAATTTGGCCCATAACGTTCGCAATTCGATGAACGGTCGAACAGGCGATGTTCGAGTCGAACATGGGTTCGACGCACTCAAAGCTCATTCCTAATGACAACAGCTGAATTAATGAGCATGCTTTAACCACTTCAAGTTCAGGAAGGTTTATAATGTCCTAAAGACCTGAAGTAGTTCATGTACATATTTTTATGAGAATTGTGTTAAACAATGTCACTAAAGCATTATTCATAGATGTAATTGTTGTGTAACTCAATAAAAGAATAGAACATTAATTTGTACTAATGTAAGAAACTGTACAATATAACCATATAGGTTAGGGTATGAAGGGACTAAGCAATCAAAAAGCTCTCAATCAATGTAATAGATCTGCAGCTTTGCTTCTGATCTGTCACCTCTATTTCTCTATCTCTAATTCCACAGACCAGCAGGCAGCATTATACAGCATACATGTGAAGTGTCACATCAGCTGGGATCAGATATGGGGGGAGATAATGATGATATTCTTCCTATGGGGAGTGCCGGTCTTACCAGGCTCTCAGAACTCTCACCTTAAGGGAAGCAAATTCAGGCATCAAAAGGTTTCTTTAATGCATGCTGTGTGTTGTGGCGTATTATAGTTGTCCAGGTTAAGCATCTGTGATGGCTGAATTTTCTTCTCAGTATATGGATACCTATTAATAAAGAGGAGGTTGCCCACCTAGGCTCCACCGACCCAGTGGGATGAAAGGGGGAGGGGAAAGAGAAAGGCCCCCAATAGTGTAGTATTTTAAGTAAAGGTAATTTATTAGATGCTAAAAGTGATGGGACACATTTATTATGAACTATTTCACTGCACGATGGGAAATTAGTGCACTTGAACTATTTTGTGTAGATTGTTTTTATTTATCAACACACTTTTCTTGCACAGCCAAGTTATAGCCTCACATATGTTATTTTTATGTGATTATTGTTATTGTTATTTTTATTTTTGATTTTTATTGACTATGTGATAGATTTGAAGCACAAAATTTTCTTATTGTCATAGTTTTGCGGAGTGTAATGTGTACACTTTTTTGATTTTGCTGCAGTCTACATAGACATCATCACTATTCACTTACGTTGGCACTATTAATACAATTGATGTTTTGTTGTCATCACACTTCTTATACTCACAACAGCGCGAAGGATACCACCACATATACATGTGAAGTGCTGTCCCTTTTAGTGCAAAAAATAAATAAATGTTTGAATGTTTATTCTGCTGACCCTTTGAAGATCACAAACAATTAAACATCCGTGATATCATCATTACAAATTATATTCAACATGAATAAATCAAGTCCCATCACATGCAGTGCTTTATGCACCACACTCCAAAGAAATGTAACTTTCTAAAAGTAGTGTCAGCACACCGAGTGAAAAATCCTTCACCGCCTCCAACAGATAGCCAAACTCTTTACCATGTGGTCTGATCTCTTAATAATGGAGGTCATCAAATGATTTTTGCTCACACAGGAACCACAGGGCACTTACTTCAGAGGTCCCAAGACACTAGCTTCAAAGCAATTTGACCATTATCAATCTCCATACATCATCAAATGGGGACCGTGTGTGTGAGTGTGATGATGTCAGACTGCATGCTCCGATTCGTTAAAAATATCATCCTCAGAAAGCACCAATGCTGGTACATGTAGTTCCATAGTTTCAGCTTGCAAGGTTTCATTGTCACCTATTATCCCACGGGATTCTTGTTCAACACTGGTAGTTCACCTGCTGTTGATTCAATTTGTCACACAACCTGCAAGGGACTCTTACTTGCTTATCAGGCCTTGGTTCCCAGTCACTGCCTGCTTGGGTGAGCTAGAGGACTGCAACCTGGGATAGAGCTGCAAAGCAACCTATCTCCACTTTCAGGAGCACTGGAAAAGAAAAGGTGGTTCCTTAGACTCTGCCTTTCCAAGGGTTCCCACCTTCACTGCCTATCTGTACCAAGACCCCTGTACACCTGTGTGTTTTTCATACATACCGTTACCCCTGTGTTACTCTAAGGCCAGCATCTCACAGTTAAAAAATACGTCTCTGCACCTGCCTGTCTGTACGGCCAGCAACCAGTGGTGGCCCGTCCATAGGGGGTGCTCGGATGCCTCCCCCCAAGCTTTTGGCAAAAAAAAGTCACTTTAAAAATGACCAGGCGCTGGACACACGGCGGTCTATGGGAAGCTTCCCAGCTTGCAATCAGCTGATTGCAAGCTGGGAAGCTGATTTGCCCGTGTTTAGGGCATGTGCAGTCTGCAAGCCGTGTGCCCGTACACACTCACACTCCAGTTATTTGTCCCTGGCTCTTGTCCATTTTTTTTCATTGGCCGGGACCGGAGGGCGACTGGGCGGTGCTTTTACAGCACTACGGTGTCACTTCCAGTTTCCCTGGAGTTGGAGTGAAGTGCAGACACTGAGACTACTTTACTGCAACCTGGGACCCTGTAATGTGAGGCGGGGAGCGGATCACAGATGCGGCAGGTGGGTGCAGAGCTGAGCCCGAGTGCGTTGTACCAGAGCAGAAGGTGAGTGACTGAATGCGAGGATCTGAGGTGATCTCTCTCACAGTGTGAATGACAGAGAATTTTTGCATGTCTCTCCCTCCCGGCAACATGCTTCCCCCCCGAGTCTTCAGACTCCTCTGCAGGGTGCTCCACCCAGTGTGTAGTGTGTCCTGCCGTGAGCCTGGCTCCCCCTACTTCCACCTCTGTTCACTTTTCTCAGCTGCTGCAGAGCTTCGTTTAGAGGGGAGGGTGGGGCTGCTGAGTGTTGTGGTGCAGAGCAGTGACTGGCAGCTTTGGGGTTCACAACCCCCCCTTTCCTGCATCCTAAAACGCCCCCCCCGCCTCCCCACCCTAAAATGGCCCCCCTCCCTGCCACTCCATCCTACAATGCCCCCCCTCCCTGCCCCTCCACATTAAAATGCCCTCCCCTCCCTGCCTCTCCATCCTAAAATGGCTCCCCCTCCCTGTCTCTCCACCCTAAAATGGCCCCCTCCCTGCCTCTTCACCCTAAAACACACCCCCTCCCTACCTTACCACCCTAAACAATAACCCCCTCCCTGCCTCTCCACCCTAAACAATAACCCCCCTCCCTGCCTCCACCCTAAACAATAACCACCCTCCCTGCCTCTCCACCCCAAACAATAACCCCCTTCCTGCCCCCACCCTAAACAAACCCCCTCTCTGCCTCTCCACCCTAAACAATAACCCCCCTCCCTGTCTCCACCCTAAACAATAATGCCCCTTCCTGCCTCCACCATAAATAATAACCCCCTCCCTGCCTCTGCACCCTAAACAATAACCCCCCTCCCTGCCTCTCCACCCCAAACAATAACCGCCCTTCCTGCCTCAACCCTAAACAAACCCCCCCCCGCCCTGCCTCTCCACCCTAAACAATATCCCCCCTCTCTGCCTCTCCACCCTAAACAATAATGCCCCTTTCTGCCTCCACCATAAACAATAACCCCAAAGAAACAAGAAAAAGAAAGCGCCTCTGAGTGCAAGCATTTAATAAAGATAATAATCACGTATTCACACTTACATAGAGGTAAATAGATTACAGCTTCCAGTGAAGAGAACATCCTGGGTTAGTCCTGAGTCCATATGCAGTAGGCTGCGATGTGGCTCAGAGGGGATGGCCGCGGACCTCCACACGGAGTAGCAGGCTGCTGGGCTGCTGAGCTGGATCGACACTTCCGCGTTCCAGCCTGGAACGTGATTACCATACGTGATTATTATCCTTTATTAAATACTTGCACTCAGACGCGCTTTCTTTTTCTTGTTTCTTTATGGTTGTCATGGAGAGCTGACTTCGCTCAACAGGAAGCTGCCCTTAGTGTTGGTGTCCACTAAAGATCTCCCTGGTCACCATATTTACCTATCATCACGGACCACCTATAGACTTTTCTATATATGCTTTCTAGCAACTAGTATTGGACTATTGATGTGATTAATGCCATTGGACTTGAGCTCTGCTACATATATATATATAAACAATAACCCCCTCCCTGCCTCTCCACCCCAAACAATAACCACCTTCCTGCCTCCACCCTAAACAAACCTCCCTCACCCAGCATCTCCACCCTAAACAATAATCCCCCTCCCTGCCTCTCCACCCTAAACAACCCCCCCTCCCTGCCTCTCCACCCTAAACAATAACCCCCTCTCTGCCTCTCCACCCTAAACAAACCCCACTCCCTGCCTCTCCACCCTAAACAATAACCCCCTCCCTGCCTCTCCAACGTAAACTATAACCCCCCCTCCCTCCTCCACCCTAAACAAACCCCCCTCCCTGCCTCTCCACCCTAAACAATCTATATATCGTATCTGTGGTGCTGATCTATATACCGTATCTTAGGTGCTGATCTATATACCGTATCTGTGGTGCTGATCTGTATAACAAATCTGTGGTTCTGATCTGTATACTGTATCCATAGTGCTGATCTGTATACCGTATCTGTGGTCCTGATCTGTATACCGTATCTGTGGTGCTGATCTGTATACATATCTGTTGTGCTGATCTATATCACCGTATCACTTGGTGAAAGGAATAACTACCCTCACAGAATACAGCAATACCCACTAGTAGGACTCTTACCACCTGATTCATTGAACTTAATGAACTTAACTGAGAAATGTGCCCTATGAAATTTGGGGCATACAGCGCTGCTGCAATATTGAAGAACTTTATTTATTTAACTTATTCTTTATTGCCTTGCATTACTGATTTGTATACCGTATCTGTGGTGCTGATCTGTATACTGTAACTGTGGTGCTGATCTATATACCGTATCTGTGGTGCTGATCTATATACTATCTGTGGTTCTGATCTATATACTATATCTGTGATGCTGAGCTATATACCGTATCTGTGGTGCTGATCTGTATACCGTATCTGTGGTGCTGATCTATATACCATATCTGTGGTGCCGATCTATATACTATCTGTGGTGCTGATCTATATACCGTATCTGTGGTGCTGATCTGTATACCATATCTGTGGTGCTGATCTGTATAGCATATCTGTGCTGCTGATCTATATACCGTATCTGTGGTGCTGATCTGTATACTGCATCTGTGGTGCTGATCTGTATACCGTATCTGTGGTGCTGATCTATATACCCTATCTGTGGTGCCGATCTATATACTATCTGTGGTGCTGATCTGTATACTGTATCTGTGGTGCTGATCTGTATACCGTATCTGTGGTGCTGATCTGTATACCGTATCTGTGGTGCTGATCTGTATACCGTATCTGGGGTGCTGCTCCATATACTGTATCTGTGGTGCTGATTTATATACCGTATCTGTGGTGCTGATCTATATACCGCATCTGTGGTGCTGGTCTGTATACTGTATCTGTGGTGCTGATCTGTATACTGTATCTGTGGTGCTGATCTATATACCGTATCTGTGGTGCTGATCTATATACTATCTGTGGTGCTGATTTATATACCGTATGGTTGGTGCTGAGCTATATACTGTATCTGTGGTGTTGATCTGCATACCGTATCTGTGGTGCTGATCTATATACCGTATCTGTGGTGCTGATCTATATACTGTATCTGTGGTGCTGATCTATATTCCGTATCTGTGGTGGTGAGCTATATAACGTATCTGTAATGCTGAGCTATATACCGTATCTGTGATGCTGAGTGGTATACTCCTGACACTATGGGTGGAAGCAAGTGGAATACAGGGGATGGAGTGGGTGGATTATATAAGGGGTGGGGCTTATGGGAAGTGGGAGTGGTCAAAAGGAATGGCAGGGTCTGGTGCCCCCCATCCTAAAACGTCACCAGCCGCCACTGCCAGCAACCCAGCATTGCACTATATTCCTGCTATTCATGTGAGTGCAGTATTCTGTGCTTTCCCAAATAATCTTCTCTTGTGTTTCTCTGAACCTGGTCAGCTGTTTTTGTGGGACTATGCACCGATTAGAGAACTCTTTGATTGATTTAGTCCCTTCTCACCATAACCTGTATGTTTTTTACCATCCTTTAGATCCCTACTCCATAGAAGTTATGGTTTCCACACACTGATGATGGACAAATAGCCTGAAACAGCTGTATGCAATTTGGAACACATGGCTCTATAATATTACATCATATTTTCAACATACACCAGTAGAAAAAATTTGTTTTGTTTAGTTTTGTTTAGACTCGTTAATCTAGTTATTTAGTTTTGTTAAATTCGGTTCATCCGTTCAATTCATATTTGGGATTCGTATTCAGAATGAGCTTTAGGTTTTTTTAGAATTTTCTTCGAATTTACCGATTTTTTTGTTTCGAAGCATTCAAATCGATACACTTTGAATCGGCCGAATCGAAAACTTTCATTTTTTTTTTTTCGATTCGAATGTGGCAAAATGAACAAACAAAAGAAAAATCTTCATCAAACAATTACAATGACTCTTTAAATCACTAGCATTATTTTGAAATGGTACTTTAATAACACACACAGTCTTTGTTTATACTGTAATTTGAGTATTCGGATATATCCCCAATTTCTGAATATTGAACAATTTGTCAGAATATTTATTCATAATGAAACAAACCGCACATGTCTATACACCAGGAGTTCTGGATATGCATCTGTCTAATGGGTTTTAAAGCAAAGTTTTACATTTCTCTACCCACTGTTCCAAGCAAGGAATATACCTTTTATTTTTTAGATATATCTTAACATCTGTGTAAGAAAGTGTAAATTTATTAAGAGCTTTCCATAGTTACATAGTTAGTTATCTAGTTCAACCAATATAAAAAAATCAAACAATTCCATATACACAACCCTATCTCCCCACAGTTGATCCAGAGGAAGGCAAAAAACCCCAGTAATGCATTATCCAATTTGCTACAGCAGGGGAAAAAATTCCTTCCTTACCCCCGCGAGGCAATTGGATATTCCCTGGATCAACTTTACCTATAAATTTTATTACCCAGTTATATTATGTACATTTAGGACAGAATCCAGGCCTTTTTAAAAGCAATCTACTGAGCTGGCCAGAACCACCTCTGGAGGGAGTCTATTCCACATTTTCACAGTACTTTTACTGTAAAGAAACCTTTCCATATATGGAGATAACATTTTTTTTTCCTCTAGACCTAGACCTAAAGAGTGCCCCCTTGTTCTCTGTGAGAATAACTCAACATAAAGTTCACTATATATACCCCTTCTGTAGAGTGCTTTGAAAAAGTGTTCATAATCCTTGAAATTTTCCACATTTTGTCATGTTACAACCAAAAACGTAATGATGGTTTTCAACATTTTTTACAAATAAATATCTAAAAAGTGGGCGTGCATTTGTATTCAGCAATTACAGCTGCAAGTCTTTTTGGGGATGTGTCTACCAGCTTTGCACATCTAGAGAGTGACAATTTTTGTCCATTCTTCTTTGCAAAATAGCTCAAGCTCTGTCAGATTGGATAGAGAGGTCTATTTGTGGCAGACCTAAGTCTGGACTTTGATTGGGCAACTCTAACACATTAATAAGCTTTGATCTAAGGAGAGTGGCCTGCATCGGAGCTGAATGGCAGCATTAACCCGGAGTTCCGATCCCCTCAAGGGAATAGTGGCACAAAACGGTGACATAGGACTCAATCCTCATCCGTTCCTGCTGGCGATCCAAGGACCATGACCCACAAAAGAATAGGAACCTCCAAGCCGCAACGGCTGACGGACTTCTTCACCCACCCGCAGCATGGAGGTAGGCAAAATGGCGCTGGATCCTCATCCACCCCGGCTACCAAACACGAGGATAAAACACACAAAAAAGACACATCGCCCCAGCATAGTGACTCCCCTGACAGCCTCCAGTCCTACCCTTCCTCCCCACCATCAGGGAGCCTGGCCAAGGCCAAATTTAGACTGGATGGAGCTGGATGCAGCCCTACGATGAGCCCTATCACTGACACAGGGGATGACACAAGGGAACTCCCTGAGTCAATCACCTCATTCCGCACTATGAATCAACCTGTAATGGACACAGTCCTAAAAGACATGCTTGTATCGCTGAGAAGCACACTACAAGCAGACATGATAAACTGTATGCATAGATTTAGCGGGGAAATAAAAGCAGTAGAATCCAAAGTGGAACACATTGAAGGCAAAATGAGGGAATTTGCATCCACCATAAATTAACTGGTAGACACAAATGAGGAGCAAGAAGGAGAATCAACATGGATAAAAAACTAAAAAGGGGATATTGAAGATAGGTCCAGAAGGAATAACTTAAAAATAAGGGGGATCCCTGAACCTGTCCAGCGGTCAGACCTACGGTCCTATGCAACCACTCTGTTCACATCCCTCTTACCTGACCTTTCTGAAATGGAAGTTACCATTGAAAGAATACACTGCCTGCCAAAACCATCATACCTACCTGAAAAATTTCCTAGAGACGTGATTCTACATCTCCATTTATACCATGTTAAGGAACAACTAATGGTGGTGATGCGCAAACAAGAACAAATTCTCTCCCAATACCAAAATCTGCAATTATATGTGGATCTATCCCAACATACTCTGCAATAGGGATGAGTAGAACACCCCCCGGTTCAGATCACATCCAGAACATGCAAATGGACTGAAAGTTTGCGCAAACATTCGAACACCATTAAAGTCTATGGGACTTGAACATGAGAAATCAAAAGTCTAATATGCAAGTTATTGTCCTAAAAAGGGTTTGGGGACCCAGGTCCTGCCCCAGGGGACATATATCAATGCAAAAGAAAAAAAAAACGTCAGTTTGTCCGGGAGCAATGATTTCAATGATGCTTAAAGTGAAAAAATAAAAGTGAAATATTCCTTTAAATATCGTATCTGGCAGTGTCTATAGTATGCCTGTAAAGTGGTGCATATTTCCCGTGTTTAGAACAGTCCCTGCACAAAATGACATTTCTAAAGGAATAAAAGTCATTTAAAACTGCTTGCGGCTGTAATGTAATGTCGGGTCCCGGCAATATGGATGAAAATTATTGAGAAAAACGGCATGGATAACCAGAACACTGTAAGCCCTCACAGTTACTCTTGGTGGGCACTGGAATGGGCCCTGCTGTGAAATATTGGATCAAAAATTGTAATTACACGCCCCTGTTAAACAGGGGCAGAAAAATTGGGTTTTAGGCAGTGGTGGTGGTGCCACAACACTGTAACCCCTCACAGATTCTGTTGTTGAGCACAGGAACGAGCCCTGCAGTAAAATATTAGATCAAAAATTGTAATTACGTGCCACTGTTAAACAGAGGCAGAAAAATTGGGCCTTTGGTGGTGGTGGTACTGCCACAACACTGTAAGCCCTCACAGTTACTCTTGGTGGGCACTGGAACGGGCCCTGCTGTGAAATATTATATCAAGGATTGTAATTACATGCCCCTGTTGAACAGGGTCAGAAAAATTGGGCTTTTGGTGGTGGTGTGGTGGTGTTGCCACAAAACTGTAAGCCCTCACAATTACTCTTGGTGGGCGCAGGAACGGGCCCTGCTGTGAAAAATTAGATCAAAATCTGTAATTTCACACCCCTGTTAAACAGGGGCAGAAAAATTGGGGTTTAGGCAGTGGTGGTGGTGCCACAACACTGTAACCCCTCACAGATTCTGTTGTTGACGAAGGAACGAGCCCTGCTGTGAAATATTAGATCAAAAATTGTAATTACACGCCCCTGTTAAACAGGGGCAGAAAAATTGGGCCTTAGGCGGCAGTGGTGGTGGTGGTGACACAACATGTAACGCCTCACAGATACTCTTGTTGAGCACAGGAACAGGCCCTGCTGCGAAATATTACAGCAAAAATTGTAATTACACGCCCCTGTTAAACAGGGGCAGAAAAATTGGGCCTTAGGCACTGGTGCTGGTGCCACAACACTACAACCCCTCACAGATACTCTAGTTGAGTGCAGGAAAGAGCCCTGCTGTGAAATATTACAGCAAAAATTGTAATTACATGCTCCTGTTAAACAGGGGCAGAAAAATTGGGCTTTAGGCACTGGTGCTGGTGCTGGTGCCACAACACTGCAACCCCTCACAGATACTCTAGTTGAGCGCAGGAATGAGCCCTGCTGCAAAATATTACAGCAAAAATTGTAATTACACGCCCCTGTTAAACAGGGGCAGCAAAATTGGGCTTTAGGCACTGGTGGTGGTGCCCAGAACCAAAAATGTTCTTAGAAGCTATCAACATGAACATTGAGGAGGAATAGGATAGTCACTCAGCATAACAGGATAGTCACTCAGCATCAGCATAGGCAGTCTTCAAGGGATCTCACATTCATAAAAAAGTTAATCGGTTACATCAGCATCAGGTGCTTGGTAGCTGGTGATCCAAGACAGATTCATTTTTATGAAGGTGAGCCGATCAACCGAGTCTGTGGACTCTGTGATCGGTTACAAAGCCTCCAGCAGCACTGAATGTGCATTCAGATAGAACGCTGGATGCAGGACAGGCCAGTAGGGATGAGCTTCATGTTCGAGTCGAACCCATGTTGGATTCGAACATCGTCTGTTCGCCTGTTCGCTGAATTGCGAACGATATGGGCTGTTCGCGCCAAATTCGAGTGGCCCGTTACGGCCCATAATTCACTGCGGCATCGCAGTGCATTACTGGCTGATAATTGGCCAAGCATGCACTATGACCCACATGCTTGGCCAATCACAGCGCCGTCTGAACAGAGAGCTATAATTGGCCAAAGCCAAGGAGGCTTTGGCCAATTATGGCTCAGGGGATTTAGTACACGCCCCACACTAAATAAGGCCGCCTGCACAGCGACCCTGTGTAGTGTGTTACGGTGTTCATAGATAGAGAGAGAGAGAGACAGACAGTGTCATTTGATTTAAGTTAGATAGATTAGGCAGGACAGTCAGTCAGTTAGCTGCACTTACAGTGTATTGTGTATATATATGCATCCCAGGTGTTGTGTGTATATATATATATATATATATATATATATACACACACTGTATTCAGTTTAGCTAGATCCGTTCCTGTTATCTTGCTACTGACAGGTAGGCTTGTGTTGTTACAGTATTTACAGCTACCTGAAGAAAATTTCTGGTGTTCTTTTGATCCTATTAGTACCACAGTCAGGCAGCTAGACTATTTACGGTTAGTGTAGTGCATCCTCCTCACAGTGTTCAGCTAAAGCTACAAGTTAGTTTAGTGTGACCTCTGCACAGTGTTCAGCTAAAGCTACAAGTTAGTGTAGTGCGTCCTCCTCACAGTGGTAACCACTTCAGCCCCGGAAGGATTTACCCCCTTCCTGACCAGAGCACTTTTTACAATTCGGCACTGCGTCGCTTTAACTGCTAATTGCGCGGTCATGCAATGCTGTACCCAAACGAAATTTGCATCCTTTTCTTCCCACAAATAGAGCTTTCTTTTGATGGTATTTGATCACCTCTGCCGTTTTTATTTTTTGCGCTATAAACGGAAAAAGACTGAAAATTTTGAAAAAAAATGATATTTTCTACTTTTTGTTATAAAAAAAATCCAATAAACTAAATTTTAGTCATACATTTAGGCCAAAATGTATTCGGCCACATGTCTTTGGTAAAAAAAATGTCAATAAGCGTATATTTATTGGTTTGCGCAAAAGTTATAGCGTCTACAATCTAGGGTACATTTTCTGGAATTTACACAGCTTTTAGTTTATGACTGCCTAAGTCATTTCTTGAGGTGCTAAAATGGCAGGGCAGTACAAGACCCCCACAAATGACCCCATTTTGGAAAGTAGACACCCCAAGGAAATTGCTGAGAGGCATGTTGAGCCCATTGAATATTTATTTTTTTTGTCCCAAGTGATTGAATAATGACAAAAAAAAAAATTTACAAAAAGTTGTCACTAAATGATATATTGCTCACACAGGCCATGGGCATATGTGGAATTGCACCCCAAAATACATTCAGCTGCTTCTGCTGAGTACGGGGATACCACGTGTGGCACTTTTTGGGAGCCTAGCCGCGTACGGGGCCCCGAAAACCAATCACCGCCTTCAGGATTTCTAAGGGCATACATTTTTGATTTCACTCCTCACTACCTATCACAGTTTTGAAGGCCATAAAATGCCAAGATGGCACAAACCCCCCCCAAATGACCCCATTTTGGAAAGTAGACACCCCAAGATATTTGCTGAGAGGCATGGTGAGTATTTTGCAGCTCTCATTTGTTTTTGAAAATGAAGAAAGACCAGAAAAAATTTTTTTATTTTCCTTTTTTTAATTTTCAAAACTTTGTGACAAAAAGTGAGGTCTGCAAAATACTCACTATACCTCTCAGCAAATAGCTTGGGGTGTCTACTTTCCAAAATTGGGTCATTTGGGGGGGTTTTGTGCCACCTGGGCATTCCATGGCCTCCGAAACTGTGATAGGCAGTGAAGAGTGAAATCAAAAATTTACGGCCTTAGAAAGCCTGAAGGCGGTGCTTGGTTTTCGGGGTCCCGTGCGCGGCTAGGCTCCCAAAAAGTCTCACACATGTGGTATGCCCGTACTCAGGAGAAGCAACAGAATTTATTTTGGGGTGTAATTTCACAAATCCCCATGGCATGTTTGAGCAATATGACATTTAGTGACAACTTTGTGCAAAAAAAAAAAAAAAAATTTGTCTCTTTCCCGCAACTTGTGTCACAATATAAAATATTCCATGGACTCGACATGACTCTCAGCAAATAGCTTGGGGTGTCTACTTTCCAAAATGGGGTCATTTGGGGGGGTTTGAACTGTCCTGGCATTTTATGCACAACATTTAGAAGCGCACATTACCCACTCTTCTAACCACTTGAAGACAAAGCCCTTTCTGACACTTTTTGATTACATGAAAAAATTATTTTTTTTGCAAGAAAATTACTTTGAACCCCCAAACATTATATATTATTTTAAAGCAAATGCCCTACAGATTAAAATGGTGGGTGTTTCATTTTTTTTTTTCACACAGTAATTGCGCAGCGATTTTTCAAACGCATTTTTTGTGGAAAAAACACACTTTTTTAAATTTTAATGCACTAAAACACACTATATTGCCCAAATGTTTGATGAAATAAAAAAGATGATCTTAGGCCGAGTACATGGATACCAAACATGACATGCTTTAAAATTGCGCACAAACGTGCAGTGGCAACAAAATTAATACATTTTTAAAAGCCTTTAAAAGCCTTTACAGGTTACCACTTTAGATTTACAGAGGAGGTCTACTGCTAAAATTACTGCCCTCGATCTGACCTTCGCGGTGATACCTCACATGCATGGTGCAATTGCTGTTTACATTTGACGCCAGACCGACGCTTGCGTTCGCCTTAGCGCGATAGCAGGGGGGACAGGGGTGCTTTTTTTTTTTCTTTTTTTTTTTCTTTATTATTTTTTTGCTTTTTTATCTTATTTTTAAACTTTTCCTTTCATTTTTTTTTTTAAATCATTTTTATTGTTATCTCAGGGAATGTAAATATCCCCTATGATAGCAATAGGTAGTGACAGGTACTCTTTTTTGAAAAAATTGGGGTCTATTAGACCCTAGATCTCTCCTCTGCCCTCAAAACATCTGACCACACCAAGATCGGTGTGATAAAATGCTTCCCCAATTTCCCAATGGCGCTGTTTACATCCGGCGAAATCTAAGTCATAAAATGCTCGTAGCTTCCAGTTTCTTAGGCCATAGAGATGTTTGGAGCCATTCTGGTCTCTGATCAGCTCTATGGTCAGCTGGCTGAATCACCGGCTGCATTCTCAGGTTCCCTGTTGAGACAGGAGAGCCAGAGAAAAACACGGAAGACGGTGGGGGGGGGCATTCCCTCCCACTGCTTGTAAAAGCAGTCTAGAGGCTAATTAGCCGCTAGGATTGCTTTTACATGAAAGCCGACCGCTGGCTAAAAAGAATGATACCAAGATGATACCTAAACCTGCAGGCATCATTCTGGCATAACCACTCAAAGTCGTGAATGGCGTACCTGAAGACAAAAAAATGGTTAACAATAAAGCACAGTAAACGGTAAAGTATAAAAAATTGCATACCTGAAAAGCAAACATGATAAAACATAATCACAATAAAACATTGCAGAATAGAATACAGTAAAAAAGAGCAGAACAATAGAGAGAGAATAGAGAGAGAGAGAACAATGAAATGACAACTATTTTTTTTTTATTTTTGTTTGTGTGTTTTTTTTTTTTTTTTTTGTAACTGTAACTTTTATAACTGTAACCGGTTCCAGGTTCGGGTCTCTCAAAATGCGATGGCATCTTGGGAGACCCTGTGATAGTGTGCTTAGTCTGTGCAATGCTGTACCCTACGCTAATACTCAACTAGTGAATGGTAGCGTTCAAAACATTCACCAATGCAAAGACCAGGATTAACAGGAGGGACAATAATAGCGGGTGTCACGTCTATATCCGCGCTTGCTGCAGACACATCTTTTTTGGGGGGGTTCGTTGGGTAGGGGTACTCGGGAGGACATATAAATGCCTCTCATGCAGCCGACTGCATTTGGTTGGGGATGTGAATGGGGGAAGTACGGGCGCTGCAGAAGCGGTGGGTTCCCAATTAGGATTGGCGAATGCAGCAGGAAGGGCATTATGGGTACGACAGGCCTATGTTTGTCTTTTTGGTGGCAGCGGGACACTACTTGTGCTTGCCACCTCACCAGCTTGAACTGCACTTATGGGACTCGCCACGTCACCAAGTGTTACTGCAGTGCTGGTTTGACTACGACCGGGGTGTACTAGGCCGCTGGTGCTTGCCAGTTCACCAAAACGCTACAAAAAAAAGTGACAGTGATCGATCGATACTGCACTTGGGTGGGCTGGGCTGGGCCGGGCGGAGGGGCAAAACGCAGGTGCTAGCAGGTATCTGGGCTGATCCCACTAACACTGCGTTTTTGGGAACCCTAAACTGCTGGGGACGCTAGTATAGATCTGATCGGATCAGATATTGATCCGATCAGATACTATACCACTAAGGGAGGCGTATGCTGCGTGCGTGGGTGTTAGCAGTACTGGCGCTAATCTGACGCTGCCTGGGGCTGGTGCTTGCCAGTTCACCAAAATGCTACCAAGAAAACTGTTAGCGATCGCAGGGATCAGGCCTGACTCTGCGAACGCTGCAGTTATGCGTTTAGTGTTTTGTAAGTGACAGTGATCGATCGATACTGCACTTGGGTGGGCTGGGCCGGGCGGAGGGGAAAAACGCAGGTGCTAGCAGGTATCTTGGCTGATCCCGCTAACACTGCGTTTTTGGGAACCCTAAACTGCTGGGGACGCTAGTATAGATCTGATCGGATCAGATATTGATGCGTTCAGATACTATACCACTAAGGGAGGTGTACGGTGCGTGTACGGTGCGTGCGTGGGTGTTCGCGGTACTGGCGCTAATCTGACGCTGCCTGGGGTGACGCATATCACCGCCGGGCGATCAGGGGGCTAAACCTTTATTCGGTAATAAACGGCGGGTGCCCTGACACTATAAAAAATAAACGAACTAACCAGCGTCACCCGTAACAGTTATACGGTGATCAGTGGTGAAAGGGTTAACTAGGGGGCAATCAAGGGGTTAAAACATTTATTAGGTAGTAGTATATGGGGGTCCCTGTCGCTATAAAACGCTGACAGCGAACCTAAATATTTACGTTCCTAACTAGCGTCACCAGTGACACTAATACAGCGATCAGAAAAATGATCGCTTAGCGACACTGGCGACAGGGGGTGATCAAGGGGTTAAAACTTTATTAGGGGGGTTGGGGGGTACCCTAGACCTACAGGGGGCTAACACTCACTGTCCTACCACAGTAACTGTCACAAACTGACACTATGCAGTAATCAGGAAAAAAAAAAAAAAAAACCTGCTTGGTGTCAGTTTGTGACTGGGGGGGGGGTGATTGGGGGGGGATCGGGGGGCGATCGGGGGTGTTTAGTGTGCCTGGCATGTTCTACTGTGTTGTGTGTGAGTGTTGGTGCACTTACATGTCGTCTCTCCTCGGCGCTGGAACGGAAACTGCCCAGCCGAGGAGAGATGACATCACATCCTCTGCCTCTGTGTACTATACAGAGGCAGGGGATGTTTCTCATTGGCTGGGAGCGATCGCGAGGGGGGGGCCACGATCGGATGGTCTCCCCCTCGTCTCTCATCGCTCCCAACCAAATGCCGACCGCCGATGGCACCGGGGGGGGTCCGATCGGACCCCCCGCCCGCGGGAAGGCAATCACGTACCAGGTACGTGATTTTGCCTGCCCGTGCCGCTCTGCTCACGTATATAGACGTGAGGTGGTCGGCAAGTGGTTAATCTAAAGCTACAAGTTAGTGTAGTGCACAGTGTTCAGCTAAAGCTACAAGTTAGTGTAGTGCGTCCTCCTCACAGTGTTCAGCTAAAGCTACAAGTTAGTGTAGTGCGTCCTCCTCACAGTGTTCAGATAAAACTACAAGTTAGTGTAGAGTGACCTCTGCACAGTGTTCAGCTAAAACTACAAGTAAGTGTAGTGCGTCCTCCTCACAGTGTTCAGCTAAAGCTACAAGTTAGTATAGTGCGACCTCTGCAGTGTTCAGCTAAAGCTACAAGTTAGTGTAGTGCATCCTCTGAACAGTGTTCAGCTAAAGCTACAAGTTAGTGTAGTGCAACCTCTGCACAGTGTTCAGCTAAAGTTACCTGCAGAAGGTTGGTGGTGTTTTCCTTATCCTATCACTACCGCAGGCAGAGGAATAAGCTACAAGTTAGTGTAGTGCAACCTCTGCACAGTGTTCAGCTAAAGCTACCTGTAGAAGGTTGGTGGTGTTTTCCTGATCCTATCACTACCTCAGGCAGCTAAATAAGCTACAAGTTAGTGTAGTGCGACCTCTGCACAGTGTTCAGCTAAAGCTACATGTAGAAGGTTGGTGGTGTTTTCCTGATCCTATCACTACCGCAGGCAGAGGAATAAGCTACAAGTTAGTGTAGTGCAACCTCTGCACAGTGTTCAGCTAAAGCTACCTGTAGAAGGTTGGTGGTGTTTTCCTGATCCTATCACTACCTCAGGCAGCTAAATAAGCTACAAGTTAGTGTAGTGCGACCTCTGCACAGTGTTCAGCTAAAGCTACATGTAGTAGGTTGGTGGTGTTTTCCTGATCCAATCACTACTGCAGGCAGCTAAATAAGCTACAAGTTAGTGTAGTGCGACCTCTGCACAGTGTTCAGCTAAAGCTACCTGTAGAAGGTTGGTGGTGTTTTCCTGATCCTATCACTACCGCAGGCAGCTAAATAACCTACAAGTTAGTGTAGTGCAACCTCTGCACAGTGTTCAGCTAAAGCTACCTGTAGAAGGTTGGTGGTGTTTTCCTGATCCTATCACTACCGCAGGCAGCTAAATAAGCTACAAGTTAGTGTAGTGCGACCTCTGCACAGAGTTCAGCTAAAGCTACCTGTAGAAGGTTGGTGGTGTTTTCCTGATCCTATCACTACCGCAGGCAGCTAAATAAGCTACAAGTTAGTGTAGTGCGACCTCTGCACAGTGTTCAGCTAAAGCTACCTGTAGAAGGTTGGTGGTGTTTTCCTGATCCTATCACTACCGCAGGCAGCTAAATAAGCTACAAGTTAGTGTAGTGCGACCTCTGCACAGTGTTCAGCTAAAGCTACCTGTAGAAGGTTGGTGGTGTTTTCCTGATCCTATCACTACCACAGGCAGCTAAGTAAGCTACAAGTTAGTGTAGTGCGACCTCTGCACAGTGTTCAGCTAAAGCTACCTGTAGAAGGTTGGTGGTGTTTTCCTGATCCAATCAGTACCGCAGGCAGCTAAATAAGCTACAAGTTAGTGTAGTGCGACCTCTGCACAGTGTTCAGCTAAAGCTACCTGTAGAAGGTTGGTGGTGTTTTCCTGATCCTATCACTACCGCAGGCAGCTAAATAAGCTACAAGTTAGTGTAGTGCGAACTCTGCACAGTGTTCAGCTAAAGCTACCCGTAGAAGGTTGGTGGTGTTTTCCTGATCCTATCACTACCGCAGGCAGCTAAATAAGCTACAAGTTAGTGTAGTGCGACCTCTGCACTGAGTTCAGCTAAAGCTACCTGTAGAAGGTTGGTGGTGTTTTCCTGATCCTATCACTACCGCAGGCAGCTAAATAAGCTACAAGTTAGTGTAGTGTGACCTCTGCACAGTGTTCAGCTAAAGCTACCTGTAGAAGGTTGGTGGTGTTTTCCTGATCCTATCACTACCGCAGGCAGCTAAATAAGCTACAAGTTAGTGTAGTGCAACCTCTGCACAGTGTTCAGCTAAAGCTACCTGTAGAAAGTTGGTGGTGTTTTCCTGATAATATCACTACCGCAGGCAGCTAAATAAGCTACAAGTTAGTGTAGTACGACCTCTGCACAGAGTTCAGCTAAAGCTACCTGTAGAAGGTTGGTGGTGTTTTCCTGATCCTATCACTACCGCAGGCAGCTAAATAAGCTACAAGTTAGTGTAGTGTGACCTCTGCACAGTGTTCAGCTAAAGCTACCTGTAGAAGGTTGGTGGTGTTTTCCTGATCCTATCACTACCGCAGGCAGCTAAATAAGCTACAAGTTAGTGTAGTGCGACCTCTGCACAGTGTTCAGCTAAAGCTACCTGTAGAAGGTTGGTGGTGTTTTCCTGATCCTATCACTACCGCAGGCAGCTAAATAAGCTACAAGTTAGTGTAGTGCGACCTCTGCACAGTGTTCAGCCAAAGCTACCTGTAGAAGGTTGATGGTGTTTTCCTGATCCTATCACTACCACAGGCAGCTAAGTAAGCTACAAGTTAGTGTAGTGCGACCTCTGCACAGTGTTCATCTAAAGCTACCTGTAGAAGGTTGGTGGTGTTTTCCTGATCCTATCACTACCACAGGCAGCTAAATAAGCTACAAGTTAGTGTAGGGCGACCTCTGCACAGTGTTCAGCTAAAGCTACCTGTAGAAGGTTGGTGGTGTTTTCCTGATCCTATCACTACCGCAGGCAGCTAAATAAGCTACAAGTTAGTGTAGTGCGACCTCTGCACAGTGTTTAGCTAAAGCTACCTGTAGAAGGTTGGTGGTGTTCTCATACTACAGGCAGGCAGTTGATTTTGCTAGCTGCAGCATCAGTATGTATATATATCTATATGTCTATAGATATAGATATATAGATATATATATATCTATATATATATATATATCCCAGCTTAGTGCAGCTACAGGCCATTAGTATGTCTGGAAGGCCAACAAGGCAGACAGTCACAAGCTAATAAAAGAGGGCAAGCAGGCTCTGTGTCTAGAGGCAACAGTACTGGTCGTGGAGATGGTACATCCTCATCAGCATGTGGCCGTGGGACACGCTTGGCCTTTTTTTCGTCAGCTGGCCGTGTTGAGCCCCAACATGTGGAAGACTTGGTCAAGTGGATGACCAAGCCGTCCTCATCCTCTTCCTCATCCTCCTCATCCTCTCTCACCCATGCTCAGGGTACTTTGTCTGGCAAAGCAGCTGCCAACGCGGCCTCTTCCCTCGGCTCAATGGCATCAGTGACTCCTTCCCTAGCCCCACCACGTCCTCCTGAGGAGTCCCTCGAACTGTTTCAACACAGTGTTGGGTACATGCTCCAGGAGGATGCCCAGTGTTTAGAAGGCTGTGATGATGATACTGAGCTAGATGAAGGCAGTAATGTAAGCACGGACAGAGGAGTGCCCAAGAAGGACAGCAATCTGGCAGTTATGCTCCCCCTGATGCAGCATACTGCCAGGTTTGCTCCAGTGATGAGGAGGGAGGGGATGATGAGGTCACTGACTCAACGTAGGTGCCTGATAGGAGAGAGGAGGAGGAGGAGGCACATCACCAACGAGGCAGGATGCCCTCCAGGGGCCAGCCTAAGGGTAGCACACTGACTGCATCACACCACAAAGCTCTGCATGTGCAGGGCACTGCTGTTTCTGCGCATTATTCCAAAAGTTCTTTAGTGTGGGCCTTTTTTGAGACGAGTGCATCAGATCGCACCGCTGCTATTTGCAACATATGTCTCAAGCGTATCTCGCGTGGCCAAAACATCTCCCGCTTGGGCACCACATGCTTGACCAGACATATGTTGACCTGCCATGCAGTTCATTGGCAAGCGTATCTAAAAGACCCACACCAAAGAACAAAGAGGATCTCTCCTTGCTCCTCATCAGCTGAGATCTACCTATACCTTCAGTTCTCTCTGAGACTTGCACTCAGAGGAATGAAGGTGTAGAATTAGGTGTGTCACAGCCAAGTACTTGTGGGCAATCTGCTTTCGATACACTGACGTCAGATTGTACCATGCAAATTTCCCTGCCCCAGCTGCTGCACCGCCGAAAGAAGTTCGCTCCCAGCCATCCACATGCCCAGCGGTTGAATGCTAGCTTGGCAAAATTGCTAGCACTTCAACTGCTATCTTTTCAGTTGGTAGACTCTGTCCCCTTCCGTGAGTTTGTGGAATGTGCGGTTCCTCAGTGGCAGGTACCCAAATGCCACTTTTTCTCACGGAAGGCCATTCTGGCTCTCTACCAACATGTGGAAGGCAATGTCCATGCCTCGCTGGACAGGGCGGTCAGCGGTAAGTTGCACATTACCGCTAACTCATGGTCCAGCAGGCATGGACAGGGACGTTACCTAAGTTTCACTGCGCATTGGGTGACTCTGCTGGCAGCTGGGAAGGATGCAGGACAAGGTGCAGCAGTGTTGGAGGTTGTTCCGCCACCACACCTCCAAAATGCCACTACTAATGATTGTGATACATCTCTCTCCTCCACCCCCTCCTCTTCTTCTTCCTCCATGGCCTCTTCCTGTGCTTTGTCCTCGGAACCAGTGGTGCTCCGTAGGCGTTCAAGGGGCTACGCAAGTACGCAGGCCAAAAGATGCCATGCAGTGCTTGAGCTGGTGTGCTTGAGGGACAGGAGCCACACTGGGGCAGAGGTTCTGTCAGCTCTGCAGGGGCAGGTTCAGATGTGGTTGATGCCACGCCAACTTAATTCAGGAATGGTGGTTTGTGACAATGGCACCAACCTCCTCTCCGCCCTCCAACAGGGACAACTGACCCATGTGCCCTGTTTGGCTCATGTCCTTAACTTGGTGGTGCAGCGGTTGTTGGGCAGGTACCCGGGCTTACAGGATGTCCTGAGGCAGGCCAGGAAAGTCTGTGTGCATTTCCGCCGGTCATATAATGCCAGTGCTCTGCTGGCAGACCTCCAAAAGGAGTTTATCCTGCCCAAGAACCGCCTAATCTGTGATATGCCCATCAGGTGGAACTCAATGTTGGCCATGCTGCAGCAGCTGCACACGCAGCAGAGGGCCATCAATGAGTACCTGTGCGACTATGGCACCAGGATAGAACAACAAAAAAGGGGACACTCAAAGGAGTACAGACACAAGAGGCTGCGCACCCCAAAAAATGCATATGGAAAACGGGAGACCCCTAACGGGGCTTTACTGCAGCCAATATTATAATGTAATACAATTCAAAATAAATGGATGGTCGAGAAGTTTTGTTGGTATAAAACAAATTTTACTTAGTGCATTCTGACATGTACAGGTCAGGACATGAACTAGAATGTAAAATTGGTCAGGGAGCAATGTACAGTACAGTCAACCATGGGCAACAAAAACAACAGCATGAATTTTAAGTCGTGAGATCCTGACGCGTTTCGACCCCAGTGGGTCATCTTCAGAGGATAGGTGGTTAACAACTGTAGGGATGTAAACATGCATCAAAAAATCTTTCAAAACAGAACAGAACAGAACAGAACCAAACAATATATTTATATATGCATGAGCAAATCCATATGTTACAACATTACCAGTCAAAAATGCTCTTAATGGTTGTAGACGGCCAAGGTATGAGGGAGTTACCCTCTCATGTGTCTCCAATTTCCCAGGCGGTGGGTCGGTCCCCCTGGAGAGCAGACATCGCGCATGCATACCTTACGAGGGATCACACATTGAATAACCCCCAAATATTGGAGGGGAGGAGGGGCGTGCACTGCACCTGCGAGGGGTGATAAAGGTACTAAATATAAATAAAAATTTCAAGTCAGGAAGTTTTAACCCCTCGGGCAATGAGCGGGAATGTCATATTACCATAGTTTTTAAAGATATTGGCAGGTACGGGTTGGGAATAGGTCCATAGATATAACATATAAAGAACAGGAAAACAAAGTGAAGGTGATGTGGGGAATAAAGGGGAGGAAAGACACAAAGGGGAGGAGGGGGTGGGAAAAAAAAGGGGGGAAAAAGGGGGGGGGCAGGGAGAAGAGAGGGGGAAAGGGAGAAGAGGAAAGGCCGTGTGGTATCAAGTGTGAATAGAAAAGAAAAAGGTTCTGGTTCTGTTCTGGTTCTGTTCTGTTCTGTTTTGAAAGATTTTTTGATGCATGTTTACATCCCTACAGTTGTTAACCACCTATCCTCTGAAGATGACCCACTGGGGTCGAAACGCGTCAGGATCTCACGACTTAAAATTCATGCTGTTTTACTTTTGTTGCCCATGGTTGACTGTACTGTACATTGCTCCCTGACCAATTTTACATTCTAGTTCATGTCCTGACCTGTACATGTCAGAATGCACTAAGTAAAATTTGTTTTATACCAACAAAACTTCTCGACCATCCATTTATTTTGAATTGTATTACATTATAATTTTGGCTGCAGTAAAGCCCCGTTAGGGGGTCTCCCGTTTTCCATATGGCACCAGGATAGGGTCAGGGGAGCTTGTTTTTTTTTCCCCATGCCAGTGGGCCATGATCAGGGATGCATGCACTGTCCTGTCAGCATTTGAGGAGGCCACGGACAGGGACAGGGCACTTGAGGCAGAACAGAGGCAGGAAGAGGAGGACTTCCTTAGCTCTTAAGGCCCCCTTTATCTAGACAGTGTTCCTACGTGCCCGCCGATCACACAGGAAGAGGATGAGGAGGAGGATTGTGTCAGTATGGAGGTGGAGCCTGGCACTCAGCATCAGCAGCAGTCTTTAAGGAATCAGTCCCAAGAAACACATGGACTTGTACGTGGCTGGGAGTAGGTGGCTGCGGACCATGTCGTCCTTAGTGACCCAGAGGACTCCGGCCCAAATGCCTCAGCAAACATACGCTGCATGGCCTCCCTGATCCTGCAAAGCCTGCGTAAGGATCCTCGTATTCGTGGTATCAAGGAGAAGGACCAATACTGGCTGGCAACCCTCCTTGATCCACGTTACAAGTGTAAGGTTGTGGACCCTATCTTGCCGTCGCAGAGGAAGCAGAGGATGAAACATCTTCGGGAGGCCTTGCAGAAAGGTCTGTGCAATGCGTTCCCAGAGACTGGGAGGTTACAAACTCCTGTTTCTGGACAACGTGTTGCTGAGGCTTCGGTCAGTCAAAGAAGGATCGGTGGAGAAGGTGGCCATCTGACTGATGTGTTCAGACAATTTTTTAGTCTGCAGCCCCAAGGTATAATCGGTTCCAGCAACCATCGCCAGCGTCTGTTTTACATGGTGCAGGAATACCTAGGGGAGAGATCTGACTTGGACACCTTTCCCACCGAAAATCCTCTGGGTTACTGGGTCTTGAGGATGGATCACTGGCCAGAGCTTGCACAGTATGCAATTGAGCTACTGGCCTGTCCTGCATCCAGCTTTTTTTTGGAACACACATTCAGTGCTGCTGGAGGCTTTGTAACAGATCACAGGGTGCGTCTGTCCACCGACTCGGTCGATCGACTGACCTTCATAAAAATGAATCAGTCTTGGATCACCACCATCTACCAAGCACCTGATGCTAAGGTAACCGAATAATTTTTTTTGAAATGTCAGATCCCTTCAAAGACTGCCTATGCTGATGCTGAGTGACTATACTGTTATGCTGAGTAATTATCCTCTTCCTCCTCAATGAACATGCTGATAGCTTGTAAGAACATTTTTGGTTCTGGGCGCCGCCACCAGTGCCTAAGGACCAATTTTTCAGCCCCTGTTTAACAGGGTCGTATAATTACAATTTTTGATGCAATACTTTGCAGCAGGGCTCGTTCCTGCAGTGTTGTGGCACCAGCACCAGTGCCTAAGGCCCAATTTTTCAGCCCCTGTTTAACAGGGGCCTGTAATTACAATTTTTGATGCAATTCTTTTGCAGCAGGGCTCGTTCCTGCATTCCAACTAGAGTATCTGTGAGGGGTTGCAATGTTGTGGCTACAGCACCAGTGTCTAAGGCCCAATTTTTCAGCCCCTGTTTAACAGGAGCGTGTAATTACAATTTTTGATGCAATTCTTTTGCAGCAGGGCTAGTTCCTGCGCTCCAACTAGAGTATCTGTGAGGGGTTACAGTGTTGTGGCACAAGCACCAGTGCCTAAGGCCCAATTTTTCAGCCCCTGTTCAACAGGGACATGTAATTACAATTCTTGATCTAATATTTCACAGTAGGGCCCGTTTCTGCGTCCACTAAGATTAACTCTGAGGACTTACAGTGTTGTGGCACCACCACCACCACCACCATCACCAAAGGCCCAATTTTTCTGGCCCTGTTCAACAGGGGCATGTAATTACAATTCTTGATCTAATATTTCACAGCAGGGCCCTGTGAGGACTTACAGTGTTGAGGCCACAACTAAGGCCCAAATTTCTGCTGAGTATATAGGGCAGGCCCCTACTTTCAAACATCCAACTTACAAACGACTCCTACTTGCAAACGGAAGGAGACAACAGGAAGTGAGATGAAATCTACCCCATAGAAAGGGAAATTCTCTCCTGTAAGAGTTAATATGGGAAAAACTTTTCTCCTTTCCACTGATGCTTTATCACCAATCCTTGTTTCACTAAAAACCCCACATTTTCAAAAACTATTTGTCATTGGGACAAAAAGTTAGGTGAAATCTTCTGAAGAGGTACACAGACAGCAAAACAAATGTCACAGGGGTGATAACCCTTCCCTATGTTTTCCAAAAAGCTTAAAAACAGATTTTTTTGGCTGGAGCTATACTTTAAAAATGTACCAGTTCAAAATTACAAACAGATTCTACTTAACAACAAACCTACAGTCCCTGTCTTGTTTGTACCGCCAGTATACTGCTGTTCAGAGTATATAGGGCCTGGGGGCCCCATGCCTTTCCTTTTTTTAATTTGGGTGCGGGGTTCCCCTTAATATCCATACAGGACCCAAAGGGCCTGGTAATGGACTGAAGGGTACCCATGCCGTTTGTGTCACTGATTTTCATCCATATTGCCAGGACCTTACATTACATTAAAGCCGCAAGCAGTTTTCAATGACTTTTTTTCCTTTAAAAATGTAATTTTGTGCAGGGACTGTTCTAAGCACGGGAAACATGCACCACTTTACAGGCATACTATAGACACCCCCCAGGTACGATATTTTAAGGAATATTTCACTTTTTTTTTTTACTTTAAGCATCATTAAAATCACTGCTCCCGAAAAAACGGCCGTTCTTAAACGTTTTTTTGCATTGATACATGTCCCCTCAGGCAGGACCCGGGTCCCCAAACCCTTTTTAGGACAATACCATGAAAATTAGCCTTTAAAATGAGCACTTGTGTTTTCGAACATTCGAGTCCCATAGTCGTCAGTGGAGTTCTAACGTTGTGCAAATTTTCGGTCCGTTCGCAGGTTCTGGTGCGAACCGAACCGGGGGGTGTTCAGCTCCTCCCTACAGGCCAGTAGCTCAGTTGCATATTGTGCAAGCTCTGGCCAGTGATCCATCCTCAAGACCCAGTAACCCAGTGGATTTTCGGTTGGAAAGGTCTCCAAGTCTGATCTTGCCCCAAGGTATTCCTGCACCATGTAAATTAGATGCTGGCGATGGTTGCTGGAACCGATCAGACCTTGGGGCTGCAGACTAAAAAATTGTCTGAATGCATCGGTCAGATGGCCACCTTCTCCACCGCTCCTTCTGTGACTGACTGAAGCCTCAGCAACATGATGTGCAGGAGGACCAGGAAATTGTAATCTCCCAGACTCTGGAAACGCAATGAACAAACCTTTCTGCAAGGCCTCCCGAAGATGTTTCATCCTCTGCTCCCTCTGCGAAGGCTGGATAAGTTCCGCAACTTTACCCTTGTAACGTGGATCAAGAAGGGTTGCCAGCCAGTACTGATCCCTCTCCTTGATACCACGAATCCGTAGGTCCTTTCACAGGCTTTGCAGGATCAAGGAGGCCATGCAGTGTAGGTTTGCTGAGGCACTCGGTCCAGGGTCCTCTGGGTCACTAAGGATGACATGATCCACAGCCACCTCCTCCCAGCCAGGTTTCTGGGGACTGAAAACGATCCCTTGAAGACTGCTGCTGATGCTGAGTGCCAGGCTCCAGCAGTTCTTGGGCAGGTTGCATTCCTTTTGAAGGTCAGCCAGCCAAGCTCTGGCATTATATGACTGGCGGACATGCCCACAGACTTTCCTGGCCTGCCTCAGGAGATCCTGTAAGCCGGGTACCTGCACAAGAACCGCTGAAACACCAAATTAAGGATGTGAGCCAAACAGGGAACATGGATGAAGTGTCCCTCTCGGAGGGCAGAGAGGAGGTTGGTGCCATTGTCGCAAACCACCATTCCTGGCTGAAGCTGGCATGGCGTCAACCACCTCTGAGCCTCCCCCTGCAGAGCTGACAGAATCGTTGCCCCAGTGTGGCTCCTGTCCCCTAAGCAAACCAACTCAAGCACAGCATGGCATCTTTTTGCCTGAGTGCTTGCATAGCCCCTAGAATGCCTACCGCTGGTTCCGAGGACAAATCTGCACAGGAAGAGGCCATAGAGGAAGAAGAAGAGGAGGGGGTGGAGGAGAGAGGTGTGGCAGAATCACCTCTACCAGCATTTTGGAGGCGTGGTGGCGGAACAAGCTCCAACATTACTGCACCCTGTCCTGCATCCTTCCCAGCTGCCAGCAGGGTTACCCAGTGAGCCGTGAAAGAAAGGTAACATCCTTGTCCATGCCTGCTGGACCATGAGTCAGCGGTAATATGCACCTTACCGCTGACTGCCCTGTTCAACGAGGCCAAGACATTGCTTTCCACATACCGGTAGAGAGCCGGAATGGCCTTCCGAGAAAAAAAATGGCGTTTGGGAAACTGCCACTGAGGTAGTCTGACTGTATATATATATATAGTACTGACTGTATATAAAGTGGGGACGAAAAGTATTCAGACCCCCTTAAATTTTTCACTCTTTGTTATATTGCAGCCATTTGCTAAAATCATTTAAGTTCATTTTTTTTTCCTCATTAATGTACACACAGCACCCCATATTGACAGAAAAACACAGAATTGTTGATTTTTTTGCAGTTTTATTAAAAAAGAAAAACTGAAATATCACATGGTCCTAAGTATTCAGACTCTTTGCTGTGACACTCATATACTTAACTCAGGTGCTGTTCATTTCTTCTGATCATCCTTGAGATGGTTCTACACCTTCATTTGCGCCCAGCTGTGTTTGATTATACTGATTGGACTTAATTAGGAAAGCCACACACCTGTCTATATAAGACCTTACAGCTCACAGTGCATGTCAGAGCAAATGAGAATCATGAGGTCAAAGGAACTGCCTGAAGAGCTCAAAGACAGAATTGTCACAGATCTGGCCAAGGTTACAAAAAATTTCTGCTGCACTTAAGGTTCCTAAGAGCTCAGTGGCCTCCATAATCCTTAAAGGGAAGATGTTTGGGACGACCAGAACCCTTCCTAGAGCTGGCCGTCTGGCCAAACTGAGCTATCGGGGGAGACGAGCCTTGGTGAGAGAGGTAAAGAAGAACCCAAAGATCACTGTGGCTGAGCTCCAGAGATGCAGTCGGGAGGTGGGAAAAAGTTGTAGAAAGTCAACCATCACTGCAGCCCTCCACCAGTCGGGGCTTTATGGCAGAGTGGCCCAACGGAAGCCTTTCCTCAGTGCAAGATACATGAAAGCCCGCATGGAGTTTGCTAAAAAACACCTGAATGACTCCAAGATGGTGAGAAATAAGATTCTCTGGTTTGACGAGACCAAGATAGAAAATTTTGGCCTTAATTCTAAGTGTTATGTGTGGATAAAACCAGGCACTGCTTATCACCTGTCCAATGCAGTCTCAACAGTGAAAGCATGGTGGTGGCAGCATCATGCTGTGGGGGTGTTTTTCAGCTGCAGGGATGACTGGTTGCAATCGAAAGATGAATGCGGCCAAGTACAGGGATATCCTGGACAAAAACCTTCTCCAGAGTACTCAGGACCTCAGACTGGGCTGAAGGTTTACCTTCCAACAAGACAATGACCCTAAGCACACAGCTAAAATAACAAAGGAGTGGCTTCACAACAACTCAGTGACTGTTCTTGAATGGCCCAGCCAGAGCCCTAACTTAAACCCAATTGAGCATCTCTGGAGAGACCTAAAAATGGCTGTCCACAAACGTTTACCATCCAACCTGACAGAACTGGAGAGGATCTGCAAGGAGGAATGGCAGAGGATCCCCAAATCCAGGTGTGAAAAACTTGTTGCATCTTTCCCAAAAAGACTCATGGCTGTATTAGATCAAAAGGGTGCTTCTACTAAATACTGAGCAAAGGGTCTGAATACTTAGGACCATGTGATATTTCAGTAGTTTCTTTTTTAATAAATCTGCAAAAATGTCAACAATTCTGTGTTTTTATGTCAATATGGGATGCTGTGTGTACATTAATGAGGAAAAAAAATGAACTTAAATAATTTTAGCAAATAGCTGCAATATAACATAGAGTAAAAAATTTAAGGGGGTCTGAATACTTTCCATCCCCACTGTATATATTAAATACACTGCAGCTAACTGAATCAACTGCCTGCCTGAAGTATATTAGGAACATTACACCAGGAACAGTCTGCAGTGAGATCCAGCTAAACTGGATACAGTGGATATATATGTATAGAAGTCTGACTGTATATATATATTAAATACACTGCAGGTAACTGATTCAACTGCCTGCCTGAAGTATATTAGAAACAGTACAACAGGAACGGTCTGCAGTGAGTTCTAGCTAAATGTATACAGTGGATATATATATATATATATATATATATATATATATATATATATATATATATCAGTCTGACTGTATATATATATATATATATATATATATATATATATATATATATATATATATTAAATACACTGCAACTACAGTAACTGAATTAACTAGTGTGTGTGTGTCACCGGCGCAAAACCAAAAACAAAATCTCCTAATTACTTTACTTGTAATTGCCTTAGCTGCTGCATCCAAAAAAACTTCTCATAGAGATATACTACAGGTGCTGTGTGTGTGGATGCGCTGCTTCCATCTAAATACGCTTATATCCTGTCTATAAAGTGCAAACTTATTCCATATACAACCTAAGATCATATGCAATCAATAAAGATTTTTTTACATATCAAAAATTATAAAATTTATAAAAGTTCAATAATTCAATAATGCGTGTCACATAATAGCAAAGTCTCCCAGTGATGCGTTCAAATCTTCTGTCAATTGCCGTGATTGGCGTGCGCTTGTAATAATACAATGTGCTAGTGACTTAGTGCTCCACCTCCACCTGTGAGATTGGCCACTCACCGGATATTCCTTTAAAACTA
This sequence comes from Aquarana catesbeiana, assembly GCF_042186555.1. NCBI lineage: Eukaryota > Metazoa > Chordata > Amphibia > Anura > Ranidae > Aquarana > Aquarana catesbeiana. Next base: position 120,245,343 of record NC_133330.1, read on the forward strand.
CACCTTTGGTTCATTCATGGGGATAACCACTCCACTCAAAGGGAACTTCTTCAACAGATATAATAGGACCATAATGTTCCTCATGAAACATGAATAAAAACGATCATAGCGCAATACCGTTAATACTGTTTATTATAAACACAAAGTAAAAACTGTGCACTCACATTTATGTGTGCCCCCCAGCCGGCACAAAGCTATTCCAACAGTTAGGGACGGGTAGGTATAGCCACCTAGTTCGCCTATGTGTGCTGTGCGACCTCCGTTCCTCCCCTCTTGCCTGTTCGCGTCCTCACCAATCCCGTTCGTATTGGATCACGTGGGTATGTGTTTCCCAGCAGCCTCTGCAGCCTGAGGCTGCTGGGAAACACATACCCACGTGATCCAATACGAACGGGATTGGTGAGGACGCGAACAGGCAAGAGGGGAGGAACGGAGGTCGCACAGCACACATAGGCGAACTAGGTGGCTATACCTACCCGTCCCTAACTGTTGGAATAGCTTTGTGCCGGCTGGGGGGCACACATAAATGTGAGTGCACAGTTTTTACTTTGTGTTTATAATAAACAGTATTAACGGTATTGCGCGATGATCGTTTTTATTCATGTTTCATGAGGAACATTATGGTCCAATTATATCTGTTGAAGAAGTTCCCTTTGAGTGGAGTGGTTATCCCCATGAATGAACCAAAGGTGTAGTTTTAAAGGAATATCCGGTGAGTGGCCAATCTCACAGGTGGAGGTGGAGCACTAAGTCACTAGCACATTGTATTATTACAAGCGCACGCCAATCACGGCAATTGACAGAAGATTTGAACGCATCACTGGGAGACTTTGCTATTATGTGACACGCATTATTGAATTATTGAACTTTTATAAATTTTATAATTTTTGATATGTAAAAAAATCTTTATTGATTGCATATGATCTTAGGTTGTATATGGAATAAGTTTGCACTTTATAGACAGGATATAAGCGTATTTAGATGGAAGCAGCGCATCCACACACACAGCAACTGAATTAACTGCCTACCTGAAGTATATTACAAACAGTACAGCAGGAACGGTCTGCATTGAGATCTAGCTAACTGAATAAACTGCCTGCTCAAAGTTAATTAAATGAAACTCTCTCTCTCTCTGTCCATCTCTCTCTCCGCCAGAACACACTACACAAGGCCGACGTGCAGGCGGCCTTATATAGTGTGGGGTGTGGACTTAACCCCCTGAGCCGTAATTGGCCAAAGGCACACTGCCATTGGCCAATTATGGCTCTCTTCGCTGACGGCGCTGTGATTGTCCAAAACATGTGGGTCATAGTGCATGCTTGGCCAATCATCAGCCAGCAATGCACTGCGATGATGCAGTGCATTATAGGCCATGACGCGCTCGAATTTGGCGCGAACAGGCCCATAATGTTCAATCTTCGGCGAATGATCAAACAGCCGATGTTCGAGTCGAACTCATGTTCGACTCGAACAGACAGCCCATCCCTAGTAGTCAGGTATAGGCTTGGCTAGACTAGAATGCAGTGGATATATATGTAGGAGACTGTCTATATATTTTATGCACTGCAGATCACTGAATCACCTGCCTGCCTGTCTGAAAGTATATTTGAAAAGGTACACCAGGAACCACCTGCAGTCAGATATACTGTAGGCTTGGCTAGACTAGAATGTAGTGGATATATATTTAGGAGACAGTATATATATTTTATGCACTGCAGATCACTGAATTACCTGCCTGCCTGCCTGCCTGAAAGTGTATTTGAAAATGTACACCAGGAATGGCCTGTAGTCAGGTATATGCTTGGCTATACAGAATGGATGTAAAAATTAAAAACTCAAATAGAGAAGCAATTAAAACATCAAAGTGGCACTCCCATCAGTAAACTGAATTAAAACTGCCAGGCTGGTACAGAGTCTCTGCTGTGTACATAAAAGTTTTTAACCAAACAGAATGAAATATAAATGGATCAGGAGTCTCTAGTGGACATAAAGGGTGTATACAGCAAAATATTGATAAGTGCATCATTCACCAAACGCTTTTCCACCTCGTGCTCCACACACCCGCAAAGGGTTCAAACTCACCAGAACCTGGAGGTTATCAGGCCTCAATCAGCATCCTGTGGTCTGTTCACTCTTGATATCCTCATAAGATAGATTTAGAACCATCTCCGAAATCCACATGCATATAAAAGAGACTCTGCATAGTCTAATTCCGTTTTTAAAAAGTTCATTCGCAAACTCAGGTAGGTAAAATTCAATAATGAATGGTGTAGTGCAAATCCAACAGTGGTCATGTAGCTCAAGGTCGGTTACTGTAGTTAGCTTACATTGTCCGCTTTCCCTGGGGTTACAAGAACGGGGTGTGCTCCAGTGTAAATCATGTTGATCACAACATCCAGCACTTCCTCCTTCCGGTTTCATACCCTGGGTCTTGGAACGCACAGCGTCGTGACGTGATTTCCGGTCGCCGTGAGGTCACGTGCTGGCGTGTTTCGTCATCATGACTTTATCAAAGGGCGCCCTTTAATATATATATATATATATATATATATATATATATATATATAATATATATAATAATGAAATGACACACTCTCTCTCTCTATCTCTCTCCGCCAGCAACACACTACACAAGGCCAACGTGCAGGCGGCCTTATATAGTCTGGGACGTGGATTTAACCCCCTGAGCCATAATTGGCCAAAGGCACCCTGCCTTTGGCTAATTATGGCTCTCTTTGCTTACGGCGCTGTGATTGGCCAAAGCATGCCATAGTGCGTGCTTGACCAATTATCAGCCAGCAATGCACTGCGATGATGCAGTGCATTATGGAGCGTGACGCGCTGCTCGAATTTGGCGCGAGTGCACCATAATGTTCGATCTTCATCGAACAGCCGATGTTCGAGTCAAATTAATGTTCGACTCGAACTCAAAGCTCATTCCTACTGCAAAAGAGGAACAACCTGAACACAATCACCAAAGTCCTCAGACACCATAAAATACCATGTAGATGGGGATATCCCACCAAAATTACCATCACAAAAAATGACCAAACATATGTTGTGGAATGTCTAGAAAAAGGCACCTCCCTACTAACATATTGGAAGATCCTTCCTGATCCCAGTAATGACAACAACGCCAATACCTATAGGAAAATGCCCAATCCTGAATGGAAAACAGTCACATGAAGAAATGCCAAATCACACATATAACTGCAACAAGTAAACAGGAGCTTGATCCGGAACAGCCGTTAGGCTTGAACTCACCCCTCAATTCACTGGAGCAGCAGATAGTTGCACACGAGTATAACCCACTGATTCTAATTATAGGGTAGTCTCCCTATAAGGCTTGTTATGTTTACTAACTTGTTGAAAGGTTACCTAATGTTTCCTGTTTTATGTTTGTGGACTCTTTTTTTTTTCTTATTTCCGTAATTACACAGTCGTTTGTCAAACTCCACATACCTTCTATGAAAGATTCTACAATGCACAAAACCCTGGAAGAACCTTGTTTTGGAGGAAAGAATCCCTTTCCACGCATAGGTTCAAATCCGCAATGAGTGAGTATGCTATAAAGTCCTTTCTGCCAATTCCGAAGTGGCCAAAGGAGGGCGCCCTTGATATAACTTTGTATATGCCACATTTACTACCACCACACCTAAAATTCTCACCACAATGGGTATCACTTTTCTCTCTATAAACACCAAGGGCCTCAATCACCTTGTAAAAAAAAATCCCTGTGGAAGGAGGCTCTTTCCAATAAATGCGATATCCTGTGTGCTCAGGAAACACATTTCTGCAACATGTCTCCTCCATCCTGCACACACTGGAATTTTCCTTATATTATCATTATTATTATATTTTCACTGCTAATGCAGATTCTAAAACAAAAGGAGTACTTACTGTGATAGGAGACACTGTGGCATTTGTCCTGCACAAAGAAATCAAGGATCCACAGGGATATTTCCTGATCCTAGTATGCGATATTAACTTGGTTACATACACAATCGTGAATGTCTATGCCCCCAACGTGCACCAAATCTGCTTCTTTCCCAAACTTATGATGAAAATATGCGCTCACAGACAAGGCCTTTTAGTGCTCTTTGGGGACTTTAATGCTACACCAGACCCAACCATCGACACTACATCAAGAAATAGACACACATCTCCATCCCTACAAGCAGCCTTTCATGAGCAGGATCTATATGATGTATGGCAGTGTTTTCAGACAGGAGAAAAAGATTTCACTTTCTTCTCCGCTCCTCATCGTGTATATTGACCTGTTTCTAGTTAACCAACAGACTCTATCTAGAGCTGTTTCCTCCTCCATCAACAACATTATATGGTCTGACCACGCTTCTATAATGCTATCAATAGCTGACACATCAACTGCCAATTCAGTCCCCTTGTAGGGGGCCAATCCATATATTATGCAACAACCAGAACCCAAACAAGCTCTTGAAGATCACATAAAAGATTTCTTCCCTTTTAATGAATCCTCTGTACAAGACCAATTTGTTTTGTGGAATGCTCATAGAGCATATATAAGGGGTATTTTCAAAAAATTGGAGGCCAGGGCGAAGAGGCAGCGGTAAGCACGTGCATGAACTTTCAAATTAAATTTTTAAATTAGAAACCAAAAATAAACAACAATCCTCTCCTTCACTAACCAACAGGTTACCACAACTAAGATTCGATCTTAGACTTCTCCTATTGGAGGTATTTGAGAAAACCACCAAAAAACTGAAAATTACCTACTATGCCCATGGAAACAGAGCAGGGAAACTGTTGGCGCATAAAATTAAGGGCCATAGGTATAAAACCAAAATACCCTATATCCTACACCCCCAGAATAAAAGTAAACAACATCATCCACAAGATATAGCGGATGCCTTTAGGCACTATTATGGCACCCTTTATAACTTAAAAGATGACGTAGAAACTTGACAACTCAACACTGAATTGATTAATAGCTTCTTACAGCAAATATCCCTATCAAAATTGTCCACAGAACAACCAGGGTACTTTAACTTGCCATGTAACACAGCCGAAATCCACAGAGCAATATTATCTCTCCCTACAAACAAATCTCCAGGCCCAGATGGCTTCATAGGAGAATATTACCAAACATACAAACTTCTATTAACACCCTACCTAGAAAATCTATTCAATGCTGCCGCGGCCTCTTTTACCTTTCCTGCCAAAATGCTCAATGCTCTAATAGTGACTCTACCCAAGCCAGGGAAGAACCCGAATACCCCAGCGAATTTCAGACCCATCTCACATTTAAATTTAGACTTAAAATGATATGCCAAACTTATAGCCAATTGCCTAATAGACATATTACCACTTCTGATACATCCAGACCAATCAGGCTTCACCAAGGGCAGTCAAACCTCCGACGCTACTCGGAAACTGACAAACATTATACACTTAGAGAAGATCCCGCAAAGGCCTTCTCTGCTGTTGGCATTGGACGCAGAGAAGGCCTTTGATCGTATCCTGGGGATACCTGGCCCTAGTCCAAGAGAAGTTCAGTTTTTTCTGGTCCCATTTTTATTGCAATTATGGCTCTTTACTCAAAACCCTCTGCTCAGGTGTATACGTCAGGAGTATTATCTAAACTATCTAAACCATTTAACAGTACAACAGTACTATCTAAACCATTTAACAGTACCAACAGTACCATCTACCCATACCAGTCCCTAATTCTTATTCTTCCAAAGTACAATCCTTGGTAAATAGGTATCTGTGGAAAGGGAAGAGGGCAAGATGGTCATTTAGGAAATTAATAACATCAAGGAAGGTGGGAGGAGTGGGACACATATTGATCAAGGATTACTATGTAGCCTCAATTCTTGCACAACTGAGAACATGGTTCCCTAATTCACCTAGGACGAGATGGCAGGAAATAGAGGAATCCCAAACCCCAAGCAATACCCTTTACGACCTACTAATGTCAAGCATACTTAACACAACCTACACCACTATCCTATCACCTTCAATGAAAGCCTCACTTCAGGCATGGAAAATGCTAATAGAGATACAAAATACATCACTTTGGTACGATGATACACTGTACCTTGAGGAATGCCTGATAAAAACCGTTAGGCATACTACTTTGGATTTATAGGATAAGTTTCTATATAAACTCTCTGAAGATATTGCCACTGCAATAGAGAGGGGACACAAAGCCCTGCCCTGGACACAGAATGCTCCCATTTGGAATGTCAGGGGGGAGGTCAACCCTCTTACCAAGGAATGGTAGAAATTGTTAAAGAGCACATATGACTCAAGGTTTATCACTGTATACGAAAGAACAAGTACCTATTAAATGCTTAAGATATAGAAATAACTAATGATACTTTAATACTCTTGTATAATTTGATACTGTTACCTGAAATATTCAAATAAAAAATGATTGAAATTAATATGTTTTGATCTAAATCATTCTATTGTAGCTCTAGCTGTATGTTTAGGGTTGCTGTCCTGCTGAAAGGTGAACCTCCGCCCCAATCTCAGTCTTTTTCCAGCTCTAATGCCCTGTACACACGGTCGGACATTGATCGGACATTCCAACAACAAAATCCATGGATTTTTTCTGACGGATGTTGGCTCAAACTTGTCTTGCATACACACAGTCACACAAAGTTGTCGGAAAATCAGATCGTTCTGAATGCGGTGACGTTAAACACGTACGTCGGGACTATAAACGGGGCAGTAACCAACAGCTTTCGTCTCTTAATTTATTCTGAGCATGCGTGGCACTTTGTGCGTCGGATTTGTGTACACACGATAGGAATTTCCAACAATGGATTTTGTTGTCGGAAAATTTTATAGCAAGCTCTCAAACTTTGTGTGAAATTCAGATGGAAAATGGAGACCACACACATTCAGAATTTCCGACAACAAGGTCCTTTCACACATTTTCCGTCGGAAAATCCGACCGTGTGTACAGGTACATAACAGGTTTTCTTCTAAGATTGCCCTGTATTTGGCTCCATCGATTTTCTCATTAACCTGTTCCCGACCAGCTGCTGCAGTTTTACTGAGGCAGAATGGCACGGGCAGGCGAATCAACGTTATTTGACGTCGCTTCCTTAGGCGGCCACTAGGTGCGCGTGCCTGCTGCTTGCCCCTGGAGCCCATGTGAGTGCCTGGCGGTCTCTATGACCGCCGTATTCCCCCTCGCTCGTGACACAGTGAGAACCGGGATCTCTGTGTGTAAACACAGAGATCCCGGTTCTCTAAGGGGAGAAGTGACAGATCGTCTGTTCATACAAAGTATGAACAGCGATCTGTCGTCTCCTCTAAGTCAGTCCCATCCCCCCTTCAGTTAGAACACACTTGAGGGAACACAGTTAACCCCTTGATTGCCCCCTAGTGTTAACCCCTTCACTGCCAGTGGCATTTTTACAGTAATCAATGCATTTTTATAGCACTGATCGCTGTATTAATGCCAATGGTCCCAAAAATGTGTCAAAATTGTCCGATTTGTCCGCCATAATGTCTCAGTCACAATAAAAATCGCAGATCACCACCATTACTAGTAAAAAAAAAAAAAATAATAATATAAAAGCTATAAATCTATCCCCTATTTTGTAGACGCTATAACTTTTGTGCAAACCAATCAATATACGCTTATTGCAATTTTTATTACCAAAAATATGTAGAAGAATACATATTGGCCTAAACTGAGAAAAAATTAGCTTTTTTAAAAAAAAATGGGGATATTTATTATAGCAAAAAGTACAAAATATTGTGTTTATTTCAAAATTGTCGCTCTTTTTTTGTTTATAGCGCAAAAAATAAAAACTGCAGAGGCGATCAAATACCACCAAAAGAAAGCTCTATTTGTGGGTAAAAAATGACGTCAATTTTGTTTGAGTACAACGTCGCATGTCTGCGCAATTGTCAGTTAAATCGACGCAGTGCTGAATCGCAAAAAGTGCTCTGGTCAGGAAGGGGGTAAAATCTTCCGGGGCTGAAGTGGTTAACTCTGACCAGCTTCCCTGTCCCTGCTGAAGAAAAGCATCCCCACAACATGATGCTGCCACCGCCATGTTTCACGGTGCAGATGGTGTGTTCAGGGTGACGTGTAGTTTTCTGCCACACATAGCGTTTTGCTTGTAGGCCAAAAGTTAAATTTTGGTCTCATCTGACCAGAGCACCCTTTTCCACTTATTTGCTGTATTCCCCACATGGCTTCTCGCAAACTGAAAATGGAACTTCCTTTGGCTTTCTATCAACAATGGCTTTCTTCTTGCCACTCTTCCATAAAGGCCAGATTTGTGGAGTGCAAGACTAATCGGCAGTCGGAAATTCGGCCAGCAAAAGACCGTTGAGAGCTTTTGGTAGGAAAATGCGACCGTGTGTATGCTCCATCGGACTTTTGCTGGCCGAATTCCAGCCAGCAAAAGATTGAGAGAATGTTCTCAATTTTTCAGTCGGAAAAAGTTCCTATCCGAAAATGTGATCGTCTGTAGCAATTCCGACGAGCAAAATTCCTACGCATGCTCGGAAACAATTCGACGCATGCTTGGTAGCATTGAACTTCATTTTCTCGGCTCATCGTAGTGTTGTACGTCACCGCATTCTTGACGGTTGAAAGTTCAGCAAACTTTTGTGTGACCATATGTGTGCAGGCCAAGCTTGAGCGAAATTCCTTCGGAAAAACCATCCAAGATTTTTCTGATGGAAAATCCGCTTGTGTGTACGCGGCATAATATTTATCCTGTGGATAGGTTCTCCCATCTGAGCTGTGGATCTCCGCAGCTCCTCCAGAGTTACCATGGACCTCTTGGCTACTTCTCTGATTAATGCTCTCCTTGCCAGGCCTGTCAGTTTAGGTGGACGACCATATCTTGGTAGGTTTGCAGTTGTACCATACTCTTTCCATTTTTGGATGATGGATTGAACAGTGCTCCGTGAGATATTCAAAGCTTGGGGTATTTTTATAACCTAACCCTGCTTTAAACTTCTCCGCAACTTTATCCCTGACCTGTCTGGTGTGTCCCTTGGCCTTCATGATGCTGTTTGTTCACTAAGGTTCTCTAACAAACCTCTGAGGGCTTCGCAGAACAGCTGTATTTATACTGAGATTAAATTACACACAGGTGGACTCTATTTACTAATTAGGTGATTTCTGAAGGCAATTGATTTCACTAGATTTTAGTTAGATTAGATTATCAGAGTACAGGGGGCTGAATACAAATGCATAAGCAGAAAGAAAAGCAGCGCCGCTCTAAAGGTAGTAGGTAGTTAAAACAAAAGCTTTAATATTTTAAAATTGTGCACTCACATTTGTGTGATTAAAACAGGCATTGGTAACGTCTCCTGGGCAATGCAGAGTCACTTCCGGAACCAGCTGGGCTGTGGTGGGGCTGGCCTCGGCCGCTAGCTCCGAGGCCTGGGGTTCCCTCTGGCAGCGCATCAGGAAGTACGTAGGAAGATGATGTCAGGTCAAGGAGAGCGGGGGGCGTGGCCATAGCGCTCGCGTTCGGAGCATGCGTGCTCCTTCATCAGGCATCTATGATCAGATGCCTGATGAAGGAGCACGCATGCTCCGAAAGCGAGCGCTACGGCCACACCCCCCGCTCTCCTCCATCTGACGTCATCTTCCCACGTACTTGCTGACGCGCTGCCAGAGGAAGCCCCACGCCTCTGAGCTACGGACTCCACCACAAGCGGCCGAGGCCGGCCCCACCACAGCCCAGCTGGTTCCGGAAGTGACTCTGCATTGCCCAGGAGACCTTACCAATGCCTGTTTTAATCACACAAATGTGAGTGCACAATTTTAAAATATTAAAGCTTTTGTTTTAACTACCTACTACCATTAGAGTGGCGCTGCTTTTCTTTCTGCTTTCTCATACCACAGAGTCCTTTCTACTCTGACAAGCTGGCTGCCGCTCATCATAGATGCCTTAACCATCTTTAACTGTTTTCAACTGCTTGTCACCCCCTGGACATACCTGATCTCCCACGCTACTGCCCCTTACCTATCCATCAGCAGCACCTGTCAGCGCTCCATTCCCCCTCTGTTACTGAATACAAATGCATGCCACACTTTTCAGATATTTATTTCTAAAAAATTTGGTAAACCATTTATCATTTTCCTTCCACTTCACAATTATGTGTCACGTTGTGTTGGTCTATCACATAAAATCCCAGTAAAATAAATTTACGTTTTTGGTTGTAGCATGACAAAATTTGGAAAACTGCAAGGGGTATGATTACATTTTCAAAGCACTGTATTTTTACATGTTTATTATATCCCCTTTAATCTCCTCTTCTCAAGAAAGAATACATTCAGTTCCTCCAAAAACTTTTCTCATAGCGGAGCTCCACCATGCCTTTTATCAATTTGGTTGCCCTTCTCCGCACTTTCTCCAGTTCCCCGATATCCTTTTTGAGAACTGGTGCCCAAAACTGAACTGCATGTTCCAGATGAGGTCTTACTAATGATTTGTACAGGGGCTAAATGATATCGCGCTCTCTGGAGTCCATACCTCTCCTAATACAAGAAAGGACTTTGCTCACTTTGGAAACCACAGCTTGGCATTGAATGCTATTATTAATCTTATGATCTACCAAAACGCCTAGATCCTTCTCCACTATGGATTCCCCCAGTTGTTCTCCACTATGTATGATACATGTATAGTCTCAGCCCCCAAGTGTATAACTTTAGATGTATCCGCCTTAAACCTCATTTGCCACATAGTCGCCAACTAACTAAGTGCATTGAGGTCGGCTTGTAAGTTGGAGACATCCTGTAAGGATGTTATTCTTTTTACCATGTCTTTTACCATGTAAGATGTTATTCCACTGCATAGCTTAGTGTCATCTGTAAAGACTGAAATGGTACTTTTAATCCCAGACCCTATATCAATTATAAAGGTATTAAAAAGTAAGGGTCGCAACACTGAACCTTAGGGTACACCACAAATAACCTTAAACCATTCAGAGTAAGAATCATTAAACACTAGTCTCTGAATTCTGTCTTTTAGCCAGTTTTCTATTCATTTACAAACTGATCCTTCCAAGCCTATAGACTTTACCTTACCCATTAGTCGTGTGTGGGGAACTGTGTCAAACGCTTTTGCAAAATCCAAGTATAAATATAAATCAGGTTTGTTTGACAACTTCTGTCTTTCATGAATCCATGCTGTCTCCTGCTTAAAATTTTTTTTCCAGCAAGAACTCATCTATGTGTTTTTTTTTTTTTATAATTGTATATTTATTTGTTTTTTTCCAAAAAATACAAGACAAATATGTTGTCACAGTCATACACAGAAAAGAGATCTCATTGGAAGGTAACGTATACATATGACAATCTCTCGATAGTGTGTAGTCCATCTCATATAAAATTTATATAACATTTAAAAGAATTGTCATCTAGGTTGGACTTAAAACATTGTGAGTGGACAAATCGTAAGCAGAACACTATATAAAGAAACAATGAAAAAGAAAAAAGGGAGGGTGGGGGGGTACACCATGGATTTCAGCATTGTGTGTGTATATATATTATATATATATATATATATATATATATATATATATATATATATATATATATATAAAAATAGGTTTAGAATTAGTTCATTTGAGTAGGTAGGGATTGTCTAAGTGTATGACTTTTAATCAGATGTATGGGATATTGACTCTGGATCGAATGGAGAATCATCCCAGGGATATTTTGGAAAATTGAGGTAAGGAGTCATGTATCACTGCTGTCATATGTTCCATTCTACGTATCTGTGCTATGGACAATATTAATTGGGACTGTGTCGGAGAATTAGAGGATAACCAGTGCATAGGTATTACTCTCTTGGCAGCCAACAGAATATAAGACATCAATTTTTTAGCGTGTTTAGATATTCCAGGGATTGGAAGGCCTAGTAAATAATGGACCGGGTCCAACGGGAAATTAGTCTCTAGCACTGTCTGGAGTAAAGATTGGACCAAGGTCCAAAATGGTACGATTAGCGGACATTCCCAAAAGATATGGTAATGTATTCCCAGATCTTGTAGGCATCTCCAACATTTCTGGGATACAGAGGGGTCATATTTGTGAATAGCTTCTGGGGTCCTAAACCAGAACATGAGGATCTTATAAGCTGTCTCTCTCTGCTCCACGCATCTGGAAGCTTTTGATGTGGAATCCCAGATCTTTTGCCATTGAGGGAGGGATGTAGCGATCTGAATTATCTTAGCCCATTTTCGCATGTATGCATGTGAGTTTATCGTGAGTGTGTTTGATTCATGGAGAATCTTGTATATAATGAATGAATGAATGAATGATTTATAAAGCGCTGCAAATGCGAACTGAATCGCCTCAAGGCGCTGGATGCATTTTCTGATGTCAGCTTCTCAGAAAAGGAAGGTCTTTAGTTTTTTTCTGAAGGCCTGGTGGTTTTCTTCCATGCGGATGTTGGTAGGAAGAGCGTTCCATAGTTGAGGTCCTTGGACTGCGAATCTTCGTTCTCCCTTTGCTTTGTAGCGGTATTTGGGAATGGTAAGGAGGTTTTGGTTAGCTGATCGAAGACTGCGATTCGGTGTGTAGTGTTTTATTTTCTCGCGGAGATATGGTGGGGCGTTTCCTTGTACGCATTTGTGGGTGATGCAGAGGGTCTTGAATGTGATCCGTTTCTTCACGGTTAGCCAGTGTAGGCTCTTTAGGGAGGGGGAGATGGATTCCCAGGGTTTTTTTCCTGTTAACAGTCTTGCCGCCGTGTTTTGGATGAGTTGTAAGCGCGCAAGCTGATATTGGGGTAGTCCTACGTAGAGCGAATTTGCGTAGTCGAGTCGGGAATTGTATATAGCAGATATGAGACCAGATTGATATGGATCTTGAGCACATAGAACTTCGAAGGCTGTAGGTTTTTCTAAGTTTAGGTAAGGTGATATAGAGTGAAAATAATGTTTAAATTGGAGATAAGAAAAGAAGAGCTTTTTAGGGATCTCAAATTTGTTTTGGAGGTCTTGGAACAAGAGTAGTTTACGAGTGACAGGGTGTACTAGATGACAGAGCTGAAAATGCCCGCCTGTGACCATGGATGCATGTTGAAGTAGGACAGGCTGTCTGGGATATCCGGGCTGAAAAGTATGTTTAGGAGAGGTGGGAATGGAGAAGAGAGAGAGAACCTTTTTTGGCATTTTTTCCAAATAGCGAGGGTAAATAAAATCGGTCCTAAGCATATATTTCTCAGCTGGAATATAGAGGTGGTCAAGTCAGACCAGAGCATGAAGCAAGGATGTACAGGGCTAGCAACGCTCAGTTCTAACTCTGACCATCTGTTTGTTGCAAATCGTGTAGACCGGGAGATAGTCGCTGTGAGGTGGATAGTATAATAGTAATTATTAATATCAGGGGCCCCAGCCCTCCATGAGACCGAGGGGCGAATACTACTGTGTTAGCAATGCGGTGTGCTTTGCTACCCCAGATAAATTTAGTAAAGGCCCTTTGGATAGTTCGAAGTTGTGACATGGGAACTGCGATTGGCAAGGTTTCAAAGAGGTATAAAAACTTCGGAAGTATAGACATTTTGAGGACATTTATCCTACCTAAAAGAGACAGAGGACATTCCTCCCAGTTATGCAATAGCCTGTGTGTTTCCAGAATTAAAGGGGGATAGTTTGCTTGGTACAGGGTAGAGTAGGATGCAGTTAAATGTATACCCAAATATTTAAGGGAGGAAGGACACTAGTGGTACGGAAAATTTTTTTGCAATGTGGTGAGACGTGTAGGGGAAACATGTATAGGAATGCCCCGTACACACGGTCGGATTTTCCAATGGAAAATGTCCGATCGGAGCGTGTTGTTGGACATTCCGACCGTGTGTGGGCTCCATCGGACATTTTCCATCGGATTTTCCGACACACAAAGTTTGAGAGCAGGCTATAAAATTTTCCGACAACAAAATCCGATCGCGTCAATTCTGACCGTGTGTGGCCTGTTCCAACGCACAAAGTGCCACGCATGCTCAGAAGAAAATCCGAGACGGAACAGCTCGGTCGGGTAAAATTAGCGTTCGGAATGGATACAGCACTTTCGTCAAGCTGCAATGTTAAAAATGGTTTAATACAGCGCACTCTCTTCTTCTTTATAATGTGAGAAGAATGAAGAAGTTTTGCTGCTCATATTCACACAGACTTCTCACAAACTTATTTCTTTACTATTTATCGGGATTCCCTCAATATATTTGGATTTGTCACATCTGACAAAAAAATATATATATTTTTTTTTTTTAAAGGCATTTTTTTTTAGATTTTAGGTTTGTATTTTTTCCAAGGCTGATCTTTGTTTTATTTTATTTTTAGTTTTACTCTAGAATATTTTTGTGTGTTTTTTGTGTGTCAAGTTACCACAACATCATTATTATTTTGTATTATTTAATCTTAAGGAGATTGTTTGGTGTTGGTGTCCCTTGTTAATTTCACATTGTATTTTTGAAATGTACCTGAATCCTCACCAACAAACTGTCCTTTTTGAAGGAAAAAACACATAGGCAAGTATAACTGAAAACAAAAATCCTTTATTAAGGGCTCAGAACCAAACAAAGAGGGAGACAACACTGGATAAACAGCAGAAATTAGTGAAGCCTTGGACCCCCAGGGCAGACATCAATTCTTTAACATCAAAATTGGTAGCCTGAGGAATCCATATGTAAGGAAGTGCAATCTGGTCCAGAAGTCCCAGAGATCCGGAAAGCAGCAGATGACATCTGTGTCCCCAGGCTGTGGTACCACAAGAGGCTGCATCTTTTGCCAGACCAGACTGGATCCAGGGTCATCACTTTCTGGTCTTCCTTCCATGCTTCATTCCCGGCTATGGCTCTGCTGTTGGAGATGTGACAGGAGGAGGAGTAGGACCTGGAGGAGGAGGAGGACTAGTAGGACCTGGAGGAGGAGGAGGAGGAGGAGAAGTAGAAGGACCTGGAGGAGGAGGAGGAGGACCATGTGTGAGGTCACAAATGTGGATATCAGATGTTAGTTGGGCCCTCAACCCCTTATTGAGAGCTTCCAACCATAATGACTCACACATGAGTTGTTGGCCCTCCTCCATCCGCTGCATTTTACAGGCAATTATGGCAGCAAAGTCCTCCTCCACAGTGTGTGGTGCTCCCAGGGCCTCTGTAGCCTTCCAAAAGAGGCCTATGGCAGCCTCCTCTAGGGTACTCCTCTTCCTGCCACTTTCTCTTTGCAGGTGTAGGGGAGGGACCGGCATATCAGGCAGCCTGCTCGGCCCGGCCACCTCCGGGCTGAGACTTCCATGTGTATGAAAAAGGGACATGGTTTTAGTTTTTGCATCATCAATCACAATCAGAAATTAGTACTCCAAACTAACATCTAGTTAGCATCATTGATTGGACAACCTGAACTATTTAGAGAATGCTATACCTGGCTCAAGCTAGGCTCCTCCACATGTTGCTGCCTGGAAGGCCCAGGTTGGGCGTCAGAAGCCTCAGCTGGGGGGGAAGGAAGCATGGAAGGAAGACTGGAGAGTGATGACCTGGGTTCAGTCTGGCCTGCCAAAAAATGCAGCCTGTCATAGTACCACATCCTGGGGACATAGATGTCATCTGCTGCTCCGGATCTCTGTGAATCCTGGACTTTCTTGCACTCCCTTAGATATGTACTCCTCAGGCCACCAATTAGGATCCTCAAATAGGTGATGTCTGCCGTGGGGATCACCTGCTTCACAATTTCCAACAATTGATCCAGTGCTGCCTTCCTCTTTGTTTGGTTCTTATAATGTGGGTGGTTGATCTCCCACAGACAAGGCAGCTGCCTGAACATGTCAATGAAGATTGCCATGAAGTCGGTATCGTTCAAGATATCCATTTTCACTGCAAGACACAAGACAAACCCTAATGTCAGGCAAAACTCTCCTAATCTTGTTACAATATAGGCCTCAATGTAGTAGCAGTATAGGCCCAAGTTTGGCTCTTACCTTCGTTATCACGATCGGCACCTCCGATACTTCTTCGTCCGCTCACAGATCGTACGTACTATGCACCCGTGTTACGCTTTATACACACTGCGCATGCGTGTAACTCCGCCAGCCCCTGACGTTCTTTCTAGTCTATTCCCCTCCCCTTTTCGTTCGGCGCAGTGGGTGACGAGCACATGGCGGAGTCAGAGCAGGTGTGTGCTAATTATAGCAACGAGGAGGAGGAAACGTCCCGATCCAGGAGGAGATGATTTAAGGCCACAAATATGTCCTTTGGTGAGATGTTGGAGATGGTCGACATCCTGAAGAAGGCCGACTATGATGTATGGACCTTACCCCAACCCCAATATCAGAAAGGCCAAGATAATGGCGAAAGTGGTCAAAAGTCTGCACCGAAATTTCGGGGTACGATGATCAAAAGATCAGCTCAGGAAGCGGTAGTCGGACCTGAAATTAAGAGAGCCTGAGCAGTACATAAAGATCCGGAGAGTGCAGCAAAAAAGTAAGCAGTTGCGCTGTGTTCCTATTCTTTTTGTCTTTATTACGTTCGTTCTGCTCCATATGCGTTTCTTAAGTGTTGTACAGTTTAAAATGGCAACTTTAATGTTCATGGGCCCATTATTCGTTCGTATCAAGCATTTTTCTTTCGGCCTATAAAACACCATTGTTAAGGCCATATGCATTTTCATACATTTTTTAGGGCATACTTGTATGAAAAATGTTTGGTTGTGTAGATGGGTTTGTTACTAGAATGAAATGCAAACTAGATTCTGTGTAAGGAGAGGACACTCAGCAGCTGTTTTCAGATCTGGACGCTGGAGCACTAGTGTGGGACACCAGAACACCCTTTTTATTAGGGGGCCCACACAGGTGCTCCAGTGCATACTATAGGGGGGTCTCCATCTGTGAAGCTTGTACAAAACAGGTAAAGTCTTGAAGCTTGACAAAGGACAATAAAAATGCTACATCTTGGAACTCTGCCCAAATAGACAATTGTACCCCACTTCCAAGCAATGTTTCATCTTTAGATTTCGGTCATCAAATATCTGTGTGCTAATTATACCATTTTTGTTTTACATAGGGGAGAAAAGACTCGGAGGACACCCCTCATCTGAGGAGACCACAGACCCCCCACCTCTGGAAGAAGGGGAAATACCCCCAACCCAAGCTGAGCAGGAGGAGGAAGAAGATGTGGTGGAAACTGACACCACAACAGGTGAGTGTCTGCGACCACAGACTCAGGTAAGAGATGGATGCCGGCAGATTTTTGATACCTGTTTTTGTTTGGTTCCTCTCTTTTTAGGTGATGGTGATGTTGTGGATCCAGATCCTTTCACATCAGAAAGTGCCCAGATCCTGATCGGGGAGATCATGGGGTGTAATTTAGAATTGGAAAACCTCAAGAAAAAAATCAATGATGTTATTCAAAAAAATAATAACATCATTGATGTTTTGGGGCGAATTTAAAACCCCTCAAAATCACTTTGTTTTTTTGTGTGCTACCATCTTAAAAATGTTTTAGCAATGTTTAGAAAAGCCAAATTTGGAGGATGCACACAGTGTGCCAACATGTGCTATCTGCCATCACGGGAGATCAATGGACACGTTTTGGGGGTGCAACCCCTTCCTCAATAATAAAGTAGCTGTGAGGAAGGGATTGCTCCCCCAAAACACGTCCCTTTATCCCCCGTGATGGCAGCTAGCACATGTTGACATTCGTAAATTGGTGTGCATCTTCCAAATTTGGCTTTTCAAGGGGTGACTTCACCCCATCTGAACGCAATATCAAACACAGTTACTAAATACTCATGTCTGATATTGCCTTCAAGTTTTACCATATGTGAACTTTGTAAGTTCAAGATTTTTGTCTTTCTTGTTGGTTTTACACATGCCTATTTTAACTTAAATGGACATTTCTATTTTTGATAATGCCACCCCAAAAATTGTTATACAACAAACATGTTGGTTTGTTTTAAAAACCTTTTCTAAATGCACGTGTGATTGTGCAGGTATTAAAAAGATTGTTCTCAAGAATGTGTAGATTATTGGTGATGTAATTGCTGCTTTATGTGAAAATGGGGGTTATTTCCTAAGGGCAAATCCTCTTTGCACTACAAGTGCAGTTTCAGTGCAGTTTCAAGTGCACTTGTAGTGCAAAGTGTCTTTGCCTTTAGTAAATAACACCCAATAGTGCTTTGTAAGGTTACACAATCACGCCATTTTCAGGACTCCCCACATTGCTGTCAGGGTCAGCTAAAACAAACACAAGCAGTAAATGTCAACAAAGATTAGCTTTTTTTTGGTTTTTATTTGATAAAGGCTTCACAAATTTGCTGGCATATTGATGGCCCCCCTACCCGTAAAGAACTCAAGGTATCTTAACCGGACATCACGGGCACTCAGGGAGGGCAAGCCAGGACGGCCACTTTCAAGCGCCGTCAGGGTTGTTTCATTGATCATTCCGGCCTCAGGCCCAATTGAGCCAGCATAGTTGGCAGAATGTTGGTGTAAAAAGTTATGTAGAACACAGCACGCCAGGATTATATGATTAAGTTTATACTCTGCCATATGGATGGGTGTCAGAAATAGGCGGAACCGGCTGGCCATGATTCCAAATGTGTTCTCCAACACTCTTCTGGCTCTGACCAGCCGGTAATTAAAAACCCTCTGTTCCGGGGTGAGGGTCCTCATCGGGAATGGCCGCGTAAGATGGTCCCCCAGCGCAAATGCTTCATCCGCAACGAAGACGAATGGGAGTCCTTCCACATTGTCTTCTGGAGGTGGCAAGTCCAAGCTGCCATTCTGGAGATGCCTGTAAAACTCCGTCTGGGCGATGACTCCACCATCGGACATCCGGCCATTCTTCCCCACGTCCACATACAGGAAGTCGTAATTAGCCGACACCACCGCCAACATCACAATACTATTGAACCCTTTGTAATTATAATAGTATGACCGAGTTGGGTGGTGGGACGATGTGGACGTGTTTCCCATCAATTGCCCCTCCGCAGTTAGGAAAGTCCCACTGCTGGGCAAAGTGGGAGGCCACAGTCTGCCATTCCTGTGGCGTGGAAGGAAACTGTTGAGGAAAACAAAAAAAATTACTATTTTTGCACATAAACATGGCAAGCAGATTAGACACAAACATTCTTGGCCAACCTCCAGATAACATTTATTAAGGAGAATTTTACAACACCAAAGTATAAGGTACACCTATCATATTCCCCCTCCCCCCCCTCTCATGGGCCATGTCTAACATTATAGGGGGGGGATCTTGGACAGGTAACCCTCTCCACTTCATTGAGAGATGAATGCCTAAATACAGGGTATTACTTGGAACAGCCCCTACTTAGTTACACTATTGGCAGCCCACTGGACAGGTAAGAAGTGTCCTAATACAAAGATATAAATACACACTGTACACATTTGAGCACATTTGTACATTCTGCTATTACCTATCAAGATAATAAAAGTATCCAAAAACTTGAAACAGTACCATTTGAAAGTATACAGGCAGGCCCTTGCACTACATGCTTTGGGGAATTCATCCATACATCTGACCACAAAAGAGATGGGTATAGTGTGTATGGGTTTGGCAAAGTCAGTAGATAGATTATTGAGGATAGATAGAGAATTGGGATCAGCTGACTTAGCAGTTGGGGGGAGGGAGGGTTAATAAAAATGATTTGGGGACACCACAAAAAAAGCCTCTGGCACTCTGCCTGAATTTAAAGCACAAATCACATTTCAAAACATTTTAGGGGGTGTTTGGGGTAAAGCACTACTATGGAGCTGATAAAATACATTGTTAAGTCACTACATGAGGTGAATATAGGGCAGGAGAACATGCTGGGGAGGTAAGTGAAGGCAAATATGTATGAAGGACTAAAAAAATAATTACATAAAAATCCAGCATGCATGAGAACAAAGGGGACATTCACAGCATATTACAATCATGGTAATTTGGGAATGAGGAAAGAAATACAATATATTAGCAAACATTCAATACAATAAAATGTGATATTAAAGGATAAAAATCTTACCTTCATATATTCCTTCTGCAGGACCTGGATGATGGCAGAACAGGTCTCTGGGATAATGATACCCAGAGCCTGGGGGGAGATGCCTGTCGAGAACTTCAAGTCCTGCAGGCTTCTCCCTGTCGCCAAGTACCGCAGGGTAGCGACGAGCCTCTGCTCCGCAGTGGTGGCTTGCCTCATGCAGGTATCCTGCCTGCTGATATAGGGGGTCAGCAAAGCCAGCAGACGGTGAAATACGGGGTCCGTCATCCTGAGAAAGTTCCTGAAATCATCAGGATTATTCTCACGGATCTCACAGAGCAAAGGCATATGAGAGAACTGGTCACGCTGAAGCAACCAATTCTTGGTCCATGAACTCCTCCCCACCCTGTTCATGAACTGGACTTGTGTCAAGGTCAGGACCCCAACACCAAACCCCCACACAGCACGAACTCTACGAGGTGTACGTATACGCAACATGGCTAGAAACCGGTCGGCTGCTCAGAACGAAGTAACAGAACGCACTGAAGAACAGCAAGGCCTGTGAAGAGCGACCTGAAAAACAGCAACGAGCGGGCAAGATCGCACAGAAAACTCTGATACGAACTGAATGCACGCACTGAAGAGCAGATACAAACCCACAAGCACAAACTGAACCGCAGAAAACGATCTGAAAGCCACGAGTCTGAAAAAGCGCAAATCATCTCTCACCAAACTTTTACTAACACGAGATTAGCAAAAGGAGCCCAAAGGGTGCTGCGCTTGGTTCTGAACTGGCCTTTTCTAGTCTTGTCGGACGTGGTTGACGTCACCGCGTTGTTGGCGATCGGAAATTCTGACAACTTTGTGCGACCGTGTGTACGCAAAACAAGTTTGAGCCAACATCCGTCTGAAAAAATCCTAAGATTTTGTTGTCGGAATGTCCGATCAATGTCCGACCGTGTGTACGGGGCAGAAGAGTTTCCATCTTGGCTGTGTTAACTTTGTAGCTGGAGAGTTTGCCAAATGTGTTTAATAAAGTATGGAGGTTGGGAAGAGAGATGTGAAGTTTTGTTAACGTTAGCAGTATATCGTCTGTGAATAGAGACAGCTTGTACTCTCTTTGCCGTAAGGAGACTCCACTTATGTCTGGATGTATGCGTATGGCTTCAGCTAGGGGTTCAAGGCACAGCATAAACAATAAGGGGGATAGGGGGCACCCTTGTCTAGTTCCATTGCTATGGGAGAAGGATGGGGACAGAAAGGAAGCCAGTTGTACTTGGGAAGTAGGACAGAAGCTGCCATGAATGAGCCTGTAAATCCAAACTGTGTGAGGGTAGCAAACATATATGACCATTCAAGCCTGTCAAATGCTTTCTGAGCGTCTAGGCTCAGAATAAGGGCAGAGCGGGAGGTCTTGTCCAGAAGGTCAATAGTGCGTCTGGTGTTGTGACCTACATGTCTACCTGAAACAAAGCCTGATCATTAAGGATGAGCCGAACTCCCCCCGATTCGGTTCGCACCAGAACCTGTGAACGGACGGAAAATTTGCACGAACGTTAGAACCCCATTGACGTCTATGGGACTCGAACGTTCTAAATCAAAAGTGCTAATTTTAAAGGCTAATTTGCATGGTATTGTCCTAAAAAGGGTTTGGAGACCCGGGTCCTGCGCGAGGGGACATGTATCAATGCAAAAAAAACTTTCAAAAACGGCCGTTTTTTCGGGAGCAGTGATTTTAATGAGGCTTAAAGTAAAAAAAAGTGAAATATTCCTTTAAATATTGTACCTGGGGGGTGTCTATAGTATGCCTGTAAAGTGGCGCGTGTTTCCCGTGCTTAGAACAGTCCCTGCACAAAATGACATTTTTAAAGGAAAAAAAGTAATTTAAAACTGCTTGCGGCTTTAATGTAATGTCGGGTCCTGGCAATATGTATGAAAATCAGTGAGACAAACGGCATGGGTACCCTCCAGTCCATTACTAGGCCCTTTGGGTCCTGTATGGATATTAAGGGGAACCCCGCACCCAAATTAAAAAAAAGGAAAGGTGTGGGGCCCCCAGGTCCTTTATACTCTGAACAGCAGTATACAGGCGGTGCAAACAAGACAGGGACTGTAGGTTTGTTGTTAAGTAGAATTTGTTTGTAATTTTGAACTGGTACATTTTTAAAGTGTAGCTCCAGCCAAAAAATCTGTTTTTAAGCTTTTTGGAAAACACGGGGAAGGGTTATCACCCCTGTGACATTTGTTTTGCTGTCTGTGCTCTTCTTCAGAAGATTTCACCTCACTTTTTGTCCCAATGACAAATGTTTTTTGAAAATGTGGGGTTTTTAGTGAAACAAGGATTGGTAATAAAGCATCAGTGGAAAGGAGAAAAGTTTTTCCCATATTAACTCTTACAGGAGAGAATTTCCCTTCCTATGGGGTAGATTTCATCTCACTTCCTGTTGTCTCCTTCGGTTTGCAAGTAGGTTACTAGTTTGTAAGTTGGATGTTTGAAAGTAGGGGCCTGCCCTATATACTCAGCAGAAATTTGGGCCTTGTGTGTTGTTGTGGCCTCAACACTGTAAGCCCTCACAGGGCCCTGCTGTGAAATATTAGATCAAGAATTGTAATTACATCCCCCTGTTGAACAGGGGCTGAAAAATTGGGCCTTTGGTGGTGGTGTTGGTGCTGGTGCCACAACACTGTAAGTCCTCACAGTTAATCTTGGTGGGCGCAGAAACGTGCCCTGCTGTGAAATATTAAATCAAGAATTGTAATTACATGCCCCTGTTGAACAGGGCCATAAAAATTGGGCCTTTGGTAGTGGTGGTGCTGGTGGCACAACACTGTAAGTCCTCACAGTTAATCTTGGTGGGCGCAGAAACGGGCCCTGCTGTGAAATATTCGATCAAAAATTGTAATTACATGCCCCTGTTGAACAGGGGCTGAAAAATTTGGCCTTTGGTGGTGGTGGTGGTGTTGGTGCCACAACACTGTAAGTCCTCACGGTTAATCTTGGTGGGCGCAGAAACGGGCCCTGCTGTGAAATATTAGATCAAGAATTCTAATTACATGTCCCTGTTGAACAGGGGCTGAAAAATTGGGCCTTAGGCACTGGTGCTGGTGCCACAACACTGCAACCCCTCACAGATACTCTAGTTGGAATGCAGGAACGAGCCCTGCTGCAAAGTATTGCATCAAAAATTGTAATTACATGTCCCTGTTAAACAGGGGCTGAAAAATTGGGCCTTAGGCACTGGTGCTGGTGCCACAACACTGCAACTCCTCACAGATACTCTAGTTGGAACGCAGGAATGAGCCCTGCTGCAAAGTATTGCATCAAAAATTGTAATTACACGCCCCTGTTAAACAGGGGCTGAAAAATTGGGCCTGAGGCACTGGTGCTGGTGCCACAACACTGCAACCCCTCACAGATACTCTAGTTGGAACGCAGGAATGAGCCTGGCTGCAAAGTATTGCATCAAAAATTGTAATTACACGCCCATGTAAAACAGGGGCTGAAAAATTGGGCCTTAGGCACTGGTGGTGGCGCCCAGAACCAAAAATGTTCTTACAAGCTATCAGCATGATCATTGAGGAGGAAGAGGATAATTACTCAGCATAACAGGATAGTCACTCAGCATCAGCATAGGCAGTCTTTGAAGGGATCTGACATTTAAAAAAAAATTATTTGGTTACATCAGCATCAGGTGCTTGGTAGCTGGTGGTGATCCAAGACTGATTCATTTTTATGAAGGTCAGTCGATTGACCGAGTCGGTGGACAGATGCACCCTGTGATCGGTTACAAAGCCTCCAGCAGCACTGAATGTGATTTCCGAAAGAACGCTGGATGTAGGACAGGCCAGTAGCTCAATTGCATACTGTGCAAGCTCTGGCCAGTGATCCATCCTCAAGACCCAGTAACCCAGAGGATTTTCGGTGGGAAAGATGTCCAAGTCCGATCTTGCCCCTAGGTATTCCTGCACCATGTAAAACAGACACTGGCGATGGTTGCTGGAACTGTTCATACCTTGGGGCTGCGGACTAAAAAAATTGTCTGAACGCATCATTCAGACGGCCACCTTCTCCACTGCTCCTTCTTTGACTGACCGAAGCAACACGTTGTCCAGAAACAGGAGTTTGTAACCTCCCAGTCTCTGGGAACGCATTGCACAGACCTTTCTGCAAGGCCTCCCGAAGATGTTTCATCCTCTGCTCCTTCTGCGACGGCAAGATAAGGTCCGCAACCTTACCTTTGTAACGTGGATCAAGGAGGGTTGCCAGCCAGTATTGGTCCTTCTCCTTGATACCACGAATACGAGGATGCTTACGCAGGCTTTGCAGGATCAGGGAGGCCATGCAGCATAGGTTTGCTGAGGCATTCGGTCCGGCGTCCTCTGGGTCACTAAGGACGACATGGGCCGCAGCCACCTCCTCCCAGCCACGTATAGGTCCATGTGTTTCTTGGGACTGATCCCTTAAAGACTGCTGCTGATGCTGAGTGCCAGGCTCCACCTCCATACTGACACAATCCTCCTCCTCTTCCTCCTCCTCCACCTCCTCATCCTCTTCCTATGTAATCCGCGGGCACGCAGGAACACTGTCTGGATAAAGGGGGCCTTGAGAGCTAAGGAAGTTCTCCTCTTCCTGCCTCTGTTCTGCCTCAAGTGCCCTGTCCATTATTTCATGCAGCGTGTGCTCCAACAGGTGGACAAGGGGGGCAGTGTCACTGATGCATGCACTGTCACTGCTCACCATCCTCGTGGCCTCCTTAAATGGTGACAGGACAGTGCATGCATCCCTGATCATGGCCCACTGGCGTGGGGAAAAAAAAAAAACAAGCTCCCCTGACCCTTTCCTGGTGCCATAGTTGCACAGGTACTCATTGATGGCCCTCTGCTGCATGTGCAGCCGCTGCAGCATGAAAAACGTTGAGTTCCACCTGGTGGGCATGTCACAGATTAGGTGGTTCTTGGGCAGGTTAAACTCCTTTTGGAGGCCTCCCAGCCGAGCACTGGCATTATAGGACCAGCGGAAATGCACACAGACTTTCCTGGCCTGCCTCAGGACATCCTGTAAGCCCGGGTACCTGCCCAAGAACCGCTGCACCACCAAGTTAAGGACGTGAGCCAAACAGGGCACATAGGTCAGTTGTCCCTGTCGGAGGGTGGAGAGGCGGTCGGTGCCATTGTCACAAACCACCATTCCTGCCTTAAGTTGGTGTGGCATCAACCACCTCTGAACCTGCCCCTGCAGAGCTGACAGAACCTCTGCCCCTGTGTGGCTCCTGTCCCCCAAGCACACCAACTCAAGCACCGCATGGCATCTTTTGGCCTGCGTACTTGCGTAGCCCCTTGAATGCATACGGAGCATCGCTGGTTCCGAGAACAAAGCACAGGAAGAGGCCATGGAGGAAGAAGAAGAGGAGAGGGTGGAGGAGAGAGGTGTGTCACAATCATTAGTAGTGGCATTTTGGAGGCGTGGTGGCGGAACAACCTCCAACACTACTGCACCTTGTCCTGCATCCTTCCCAGCTGCCAGCAGAGTGACCCAATGCACCGTGAAACTTAGGTAACATCCCTGTCCATGCCTGCTGGACCATGAGTCAGCGGTAATATGCACCTTACCACTGACCGCCCTGTCCAGCGAGGCCAAGACATTGCCTTCCACATGCCGATAAAGAGCCGGAATCGCCTTACACCTTTCCTTCGCACTTGGGTACCTGCCACTGAGGAACCGCACATTCCACAAACTCATGGAAGGGGGCAGAGTCTAGCATCTGAAAAGGTAGCAGTTGAAGTGCTAGCAATTTTGCCAAGCTAGCATTCAACCGCTGGGCATGTGGATGGCTGGGAGTGAACTTCTTTTGGCGGTGCAGCAGCTGGAGCAGGGAAATTTGCCTGGTACAATCTGACGCGGTGTACCGAAAGCAGATTGCCCACAAGTACTTGGCTGTGACACACCTAATTCTACACCTTCATTCCTCTCAGTGCAGGTCTCAGAGAGGACTGAAGGTATAGTGGGGTTGGAGATCTCAGCTGATGAGGAGCAAGGAGAGGTCCTCTTTGTTCTTTGGTGTGGGTCTTTTAGATATGCTTGCCAACGAACTGCATGGCAGGTCAACATATGTCTGGTCAAGCATGTGGTGCCCAAGCGGGAGATGTTTTGGCCACGCGAGATACGCTTGAGACATATGTTGCAAATAGCAGCGGTGCGATCTGAAGCACTCGTATCAAAAAAGGCCCACACCAAAGAACTTTTGGAATAATGCAAAGAGACAGCAGCGCCCTGCACATGCGGAGCTTTGCGGTGTGATGCAGTCAGTGTGCTGCCCTTAGGCTGGCCCCTGGAGGGCATCCTGCCTCGTTGGTGATTTTTCCCTCTCCTCCTCCTCCTCCCCTCTCCTATCAGGCACCCACTTTGAGTCAGTGACCTCATCATCCCCTCCCTCCTCATCACTGGAGCAAACCTGGCAGTATGCTGCAGCAGGGGGAGCATGACTGGCAGATTGCTGTCCTTCTTGGGCACCCCCTCTGTCCGTGCTCACGTTACTGCCTTCATCTAGCTCAGTATCATCATCAGAGCCTTCTAAACGCTGGGCATCCTCCTGGAGCATGTACCCAACACTGTGGTCAAACAGTTCGAGGGACTCCTCAGGAGGACATGGTGGGGCTAGGGAAGGAGTCACTGATGCCATTGAGCCGAGGGAAGAGGCCGCATTGGCAGCTGCTTTGCCAGACAAAGTACCCTGAGCATGGGTGAGGGAGGATGAGGTGGATGAGGACAGCTTGGTCATCCACTCGACCAAGTCTTCCGCATGTTGCGGCTCAACACGGCCAGCTGCCGAAAAAAAGGCCAAGTGAGTCCCACGGCCACGTGCTGATGAGGATGCACCGTTTCCACGACCAGCACCATTGCCTCTAGACACAGAGCCTGCTTGCCCTCTTTTATTGGCTTGTGACTGTCTGCCTCTCCTTGTTGGCCTTCCAGACATACTAATGGCCTGTAGCTGCACTAAGCTGGAAGCTGGGATATATATATCTATATATATAGATATATATATATAGATATATATATATCTATATATATATATATATATATATATATAGATATATATACTGATACTGCAGTTAGCAAAATCAACTGCCTGCCTACAGTATGAGAACACCAAAAAACCTTCCTACCAACAGGTAGCTTTAGCTGAACACTGTGCAGAGGTCGCACTACACTAACATGTAAATACTTTAGCTGCCTGCAGTAGTGATAGGATCAGGAAAACACCACCGACCTTCTACAGGTAGCTTTAGTTGAACACTGTGCAGAGGTTGCGCTACGCTAACGTGTAAATAATTTAGCTGCCTACGGTAGTGATAGGATCAGGAAAACACCACCAACCTTCTACAGGTAGCTTTAGCTGAACAGTGCAGAGGTTGCACTATACTAATGTGTAAATAATTTAGCTCCCTGCGGTAGTGATAGGATCAGGAAAACACTACCAACCTTCTACAGGTAGCTTTAGCTGAACACTGTGCAGAGGTCGCACTACACTAACGTGTAAATACTTTAGCTGCCTGCGGTAGTAATAGGATCAGGAAAACACCACCAACCTTCTACAGGTAGCTTTAGCTGAACACTGTGCAGAGGTCGCACTACACTAACATGTAAATACTTTAGCTGCCTGCGGTAGTGATAGGATCAGGAAAACACCACCAACCTTCTACAGGTAGCTTTAGCTGAACACTGTGCAGAGGTCGCACTACACTAGTGTAAATACTTTAGCTGCCTGCGGTAGGAATAGGATCAGGAAAACACCACCAACCTTCTACAGGTAGCTTTAGCTGAACACTGTGCAGAGGTCGCACTACACTAACGTGTAAATACTTTAACTGCCTGCGGTAGTGATAGGATCAGGAAAACACCACCAACCTTCTACAGGTAGCTTTAGCTGAACACTGTGCAGAGGTCGCACTACACTAACGTGTAAATACTTTAGCTGCCTGCGGTAGTGATAGGATCAGGAAAACACCACCAACCTTCTACAGGTAGCTTTAGCTGAACACTGTGCAAAGGTCGCACTACACTAACTTGTAGCTTTAGCTGAACACAGTGCAGAGGTCACACTAAACTAGCCTGTAGCTTTAGCTGAACACTGTGAGGAGGACACACTACACTAACTTGTAGCTTTAGCTGAACACTGTGAGGAGGATGCACTACACTAACTTGTAGCTTTAGATGAACACTGGAAGGAGGACACATTACACTAACTTGTAGCTTTAGCTGAACACTGTGCAGAGGTCACACTAAACTAACCTGTAGCTTTAGCTGAACACTGTGAGGAGGACACACTACACTAACTTGTAGCTTTAGCTGAACACTGTGAGGAGGATGCACTACACTAACTTGTAGCTTTAGATGAACACTATTCAGAGGACGCACTACACTAACTTGTAGCTTTATCTGAACACTGTTCAGAGCACGCACCACACTAACTTGTAGCTTTAGCTGAACACTGTGCAGAGGTCGCACTAAAATAATTGTAGCTTTAGCTGAACACTGTGAGGAGGACGCACTACACTAACTTGTAGCTTTAGCTGAACACAGTGCAGAGGTCACACTAAACTAACCTGTAGCTTTAGCTGAACACTGTGAGGAGGACGCACTACACTAACTTGTAGCTTTAGCTGAACACTCTGCAGAGGTCACACTAAACTAACTTGTAGCTTATATCTACACAATACACTGTAAGTGCAGCTAACTGACTGAAAGCTACAGGTTAGTTTAGTGTGACCTCTGCACTGTGTTCAGCTAAAGCTACAAGTTAGTGTAGTGCGACCTTTGCACAGTGTTCAGCTAAAGCTACCTGTAGAAGGTTGGTGGTGTTTTCCTGATCCTATCACTACCGCAGGCAGCTAAAGTATTTACACGTTAGTGTGGTGTGACCTCTGCACAGTGTTCAGCTAAAACTACCTGTAGAAGGTTGGTGGTGTTTTCCTGATCCTATCCCTACCGCAGGCAGCTAAAGTATTTACACGTTAGTGTAGTGCGACCTCTGCACAGTGTTCAATTCGACGACCGGTCGAACAGACGATGTTCGAGTCGAACATGGGTTCGACTCAAACACGAAGCTCATCCCTACTGATCATTATGAATAAGCTTAGGGATTATGGAGGTGAGTTTATTGGCTAGGATTTTTGTAAAGATTTTAAAATTTAAATTGAGTAGGGCTATGGGCCTATAGTTGTCTGGCATTGAAGGGGGCTTCCTGAGGTTTTGGAAGGACTGTGATGTGGGCATGTAGGAATTGAGGATGAAGAATGGTGCCTTTCTGTAGGGAGGTAAAAAGATCTAGTAGGTATGGACTTAGGATAGGAAGGAACGTCTTATAATAGGAATAGGGCAGGCCATCTGGTCCTGCTGATTTATGTAATGGTAGATCTTTAATTACCCCAGCTAATTCTTCTGGTGTGATGGCAGCGTTAAGTGTTGATTTTTGAGAGGATGACAATTTGGGTAGTTTTAAAGGGTCAAAGAAGGAATTGAAGTCCTTTTGGTAAAAGAGGTGTTTAGGGTCTGTGTGTGTAAACAGTTATATAGCTTTTTATAAAATTCCCCAAAGACTTTAGACTTTGTTCAGTGAGTTGGAGTTCCATCAATTTGTGTAAGAAATTCAGGGTAGCAATGGAATGGGCGTGGCTTAAGCTTATTTACTAACATTCTATACGGTTTATTAGCATATTCCTAAAATTTCTGTTTAGCCCAAAGAAGGGATTTGGAGCATCTGTTCATGTCAATGTATTTCCACCGTTCGCGTAGGGAGATGACTGTATGCAGACGTGCCACCGTAGGGGAGGCAAGCAGCAGGTTTTCTGCTTTATGTATCTGGGAAAGAATATCAAGTCTCTGAGCAGCAGAGTCTCTCTTTAAACGAGAGCCAGCCGAAATACACTGACCTCTAAAGTAGGCCTTATGTGCCTCCCATAGGGTAGACACGTCCGCCACAATGTGTTCATTTAGTTGGAAGAACTTGAACAGTCCTTCAGACAGTTGAGTTTTAGTGACAGGGTTTTGGAGGAGGGAATCATTAAGTCTCCAGTGGCAGGTTCTAGTTGAAGATAAGGAGAGTGTGAGGTCAAGCTGAACAGAGGAATGGTCTGACCAGGTTATGGGGTTCAATTCTGATGCGACTGTGGATGTTAATAGTGGGGCTGTCACAAAAAGGTAATCTAGTCTAGAGTACATCTTATGGGGAGGGGAGAAAAAAGTAAATTGTTTATGTTTATATTGTAAAGCGCTGCGTAAACTGTTGGCGCTATATAAATCCTGAATAATAATAATAATGTGTAGGGTGTTTAATTCTCCATATGTCTAGTAAGTTGTAAGATCTGATGATTTTATGGAAAGAGGTGGATTGACATTCTACCTTAGAAGAGGAGGTTGTAGAAAATAGTGTGCGTCTGTCTCTTCTAGGGGACATTATCATGTTGAAATTGCCCCCGACAATCATGAATGGTTGAGCATATTTTCCAAGTTTGCCAAGCACATCAGTGAGAAACTGAATTTGGCCTGAGTTGGGAGCATAAATATTGATTAGAGTAAAAGAGCGTGAGAGATAATCGCAGTCCAGGAAAACGTATCTACCATGGGGGTCCATAAATGAGGATTTCACTCTCAGGGGACATAATTTTTTGATCAATATAGCCATGCCTGCTTTACCGGAGGGGTCAGAGGCTGTAAATGACATAGGGAAATGTTTTGCAGCAAACTTAAAGGATCCCCCAGGGTGAAAGTGAGTCTCCCGGACCAGGATTAGCAGCTGATGATTTGAACTCCTTCAAGGCTAGCCATCTTTTATGAATGGAGTTCAAACCTTTCACATTATACGAAAGAACACGTAAAGCCATAGTGGTATAACATGGTTATGCTGTAGTTAACGTTAGAAATCAGAAACAGAGTAAAAAAAAAGTAAGAAAAAAACATTAAAAAGTCCATGGTGTATCCTGTGAAGGGAAAGCATGAGGTAACATAAAGTATCATTGAAAATCAGCAATGAAGAAAGATTTGAGCAACAAAGAAAAAAAAAACAAAAAATGAACAATAGGTCAAAAAAGAACCTATAAAAACAAAATTTTTGAAACCACAGCCTGAGGGGTTAGGACCACTCAGGATTCCACAGCCATGGCTGTGGATCAAAGGGAGGCGCATGGGGGGCTCCAACTTGTCTGGAGTGATCTCCCGCCATCTTCCAGCAAAATATGTGAAATCTAGTAAAAAAATTTTGGAACATGGACCATCATAGAGTCAACCCATGGGTATGGGTGGTAAACTCCCCAAATCAGGGTGAACTTAGTATGGCATGGGCCGAAGCAAAATCAAACAAAAATGTCAAAGGGGGAGTCCTCAAGTTGGAATCTTGGAGAAGGGGCATCGTTGGGGTGTGGAGAAGTTCTTCTAAGATTTCTGGTGAGCAGGGGTCCAGATCCTACCTGGATTGGACGCAGGCTTAAATGTTGCAGGAAGTGGTATGGGTTCCTCGTCTGGTAGTGCTGGAAGGCCCAGATTGCGTATGAATGCCTCACTTTCCTGAAGATCCCTCATGGAAAATTGGGTGCCATCATGAAGCGGATAAGCGAAAAAGGAAACCCCAGCGATATGAAATTTGATGGTTTTGCAGGTGTGTTGTCACCGGGCGAAAGCTGCGATGTTAAGCGAGGGTTATGGGTGATAAATCGCAAAATTTGTATTTTTGCACCCTTAAATTCCAGCCGTGGTTTTTTGTGAGTAGTCATAGATAAGGCTTCTTTGCTATCATAGTAGTGGAAACGTACTATGATATCCCTGGGGTTCGCCCCTGCAGGGGGCTTGGGAGCCAGCGACCTGTGCGCTCTGTCCAGGTGCCAATCTATGTCAGGTATTTGGGGGCTAAGGTGTTGAAGAGGCTCAGCAAATATTGTTGAATCTCTCGGTCCAACACAGACTCGGGGATGCCTCGGATGCGTAAATTCTGATGGCGTTCTCTATTCTCTAAATCCTCTTGTTGGGAGATAGATTGTTTTAAGCCTGCATTGTCCTCTTCTAGGACTTGAACGTATTGTATCAGATCATCAAATTTAGTTTCTAAGTGATCAGTACATTCTCCTATGTGGATTATTTCCCCCCTCAGTTCTTGTGCCAGTTTTCCCACTTCTCTGGTGAAATTGCATGTCAAGTTTTGCAGGAGAGACTGCAGCTTAGCGTCCAGTATTTCAACTGTGAGGGGGGCTGACATCTCTGTGTTTGGAGTGGGTGCAAATAGCAGAGGGATGTCTCCTACCGTATCGTGTGTGTCTGCTGGAGCCAGCAGGGCGCTCTGCATAATCGAGGCCGGGGATTCGGGCCTGTACAGGAAGCGATCCAATGTTTGTGTAGGCCGCAGCTCCGGGGTGTGTGATGGAGCCGTTTTCTTCGGCCCGTACTTCACCATGGCTTGCCTGGAGGGTTCTACGGTCCGGTATGGGTTCTCCCGTGGCTGATGTAGCTTCTGTTCGCTGTGCGGGAGCTTGTGGAAGGCGGTGGGGATCGGAGCAGAGGAATTACACGTCTGCCATCATCGGATGCCACGTATGCGTGCCAGGGGTGTGTCTTTTGAATACTTTGTTCTACATTTTGCCTCTGCCTTTGAAAACAATGGGCTGGGCTACCTTAAAAGCCATCCGATCAAATATTTCCTGGAGGATGCAGGAGTCATCCGTAGGCCTGAGCACTGTGAAGCCCTTGGGAGGGTTGTGGGCAGCGGTGTGTGGGCTTGGCAATCCACTATTTTGAGTGCAGAATCCAGGAAAGGAGGGATGAAGCGCTGGTGAAGAGGCCGGGAGTACCAAGATGGCCACAGGAGCCAGGACTAGGCCAAAGCCACGGCCTGGATATAGAGCTGCCGCTGTGCGGGAGGGCACCGCTCCCTTCAGACCCCCCCCGGACGGAAGCCTGTGTAGCAGGATCTGCATGCGGTGAGGGAGCCAGGCACCAGAGAGGCTGGGATACAGTGCTGGTGGAGAGGCCGGGAGAACCAAGATGGCCGCCAGATCCAGAAACTAGGCTGCAGCCGCAGCCTATAGTTGTGGCTGCCGCCGTGTGGAGGAGCGTCACACCGCTCATTCCCCTGTCCAGTCAGTGGCCCACGGAATTGGGTCTGTGTGTATGGAGGGCCCCCGGGGAGGTATGTCAGGCTGCTGCAGGAGGTCACTGGGTAGCAGGATTGATGTGAAGAAGGAGTAGTGGACGGAGCTCGGGTCCTGCACGTCCTACTCCATGTTGTACCAGGCGACGCCCCCCCTCTATGTGGTCTTTTATTAAACTCTCCAGTATCTTCCCGACTATAGAAGTTAAACTAACAGGTCTAAAGTTACTTGGTAAAGACTTTGATCCCTTTTTAAATATAGGCACCGCATTGGCCCTATGCCAATCCAGTGGTACTATTCCAGTCATTAACGAGTCTGTAATATTTAGAAACAATGACTTTAAAATGGCTTTAAAAAGAAGAAAAAAAATCTGAATTTTACCTTCATTATTCCATTCCAATTATCTCCAGTAGACACCTGGAAGAGAGTCAAGAAGGCCATCCCAAAGTTCTCAAAGGTAGCATGGCGGCTCATTCCCTCACATGGATGATCATCATCACAAACTGAAGAGTGAAAGCAAGACATTAGCATCTCTTCAGAATAAAGTCTCATGCACAAAGGTGTAAAAAAAAAAAAACATTTCAAAGCATTTTTTGTTTACAGATCTGAATGCAGGTGTATTGTTTTTTAATGGGGACATGCACACAGTTACATAAACATGCACTAGTCAGTCAGTCCTGTAACCCAAATCACAAAATCTGTTTCTGAAGACATGTTTTATGCACTTACGAGTGTAAACGCATGTAGACACATATACCAGATGCAAAAAGTGCATTCTGGTATTAAAAACAGCAGGAGGATATAAAACTACAATTTTACATGTAAGAAGGCTGGCAGGAGGCTAGCCTGTATTTGTAGGAGGAGTCTGAGGGGTATATATCCCTCCTCCTCTGTCTGATCCTGCGTTGGCTCACATTCTGGGTTACACCAGATGCACGTCATTTCTAGCTTCACAGGTTGGCTGCGTCACTTCTGGTTTCTTTGCAGAGCGGAGACCAGCTGCAGGAGTATCATGGTGGTTCTTCTCTCAGGCCCACGTCGGGCATCATTGCCAGGCCCACATCGGGCCCACCCGCCCACCCACCCACTTTTTCTGCTGCTCACGCCAGCATCATCAAGGGGGGCCGCCCACTTCTCCTGGTGCTCACACGGGGCATCAACGGGGGTGGGGGGGCACATTGGTTGATAATTAGTCCTGGTCTGAGACGGCATGGGAAAGTGCCCGCTCTAATGATAATACATTGCTCCGAATCATAGCGCTCAAGAGACTGTGTATTATTAACAAACGGCTGAGGTTGGGTGGGAGAAGTGTTTTCACTTACGTACACATGTCATAAGAATCTAGGGACACAGTGAATGAGCAGGCTCTGGAGGCAGACAGTCTTTTGTCCATGGTTACTCATTCCCTGGTTCTCTCTCTATGAGCGATCACACTCCAGGAACTGTCAGCATCCCATTACTTTCAAAGGAGCTTGCACCCCCAGCTAATCGCCAGGAACCCCTGCATCAAGTTCTAATGGCCCCATTTGCACGTGTAAATGGGGTCCTAGGGAATGGATGCCTTCTCATTAGGGATGAGCCGAACACCCCCGGTTTGGTTTGTAGCAGAACCTGTGAACAGGCAAAAATTTGTTGGAACACACGAACACCTTTAAAGTCTATGGGACACGAACATGAATAATCAAAAGTGCTCATTTTAAAGGCTTATATGCAAGTTATTGTCATAAAAAGTGTTTGGGGACCTAGGTCCTGCCCCAGGGGACATGTATCAATGCAAAAAGAAGTTTTAAAAACGGCTGTTTTTTCTGGAGCAGTGATTTTAATAATGCTTAAAGTGAAACAATAAAAGTGTAATATTCCTTTAAATTTCGCACCTGGGGGGTGTCTATAGTATGCCTGTAAAGGGGCGCATGTTTCCTGTGTTTAGAACAGTCGGACAGCAAAATGACATTTCAAAGGAAAAAAAGTCATGTAAAACTACTCGTGGCTATTAATGAATTGCTGGTCCGACAATACACATAAAAGTTCATTGATAAAAACGGCATGGGAATTCCCCACAGGGGAACCCCGAACCAAAATTTAAAAAAATGACATGGGGGGTCCCCCTAAATTCCATACCAGGCCCTTCAGGTCTGGTATGGATATTAAGGGGAACCTCGGCCAAAATAAAAAAAAAAAATGGCGTGGGGTCCCCCTCAAAATCTATACCAGACCCTTCAGATCTGGTATGGATTTTAAGGGGAACCCCACGCCAAATTTAAAAGAAAAATGGCGTGGGGTCTCCCCAAAAATCCATACCAGACCCTTATCTGAGCACGCAACCTGGCAGGCCGCAGGAAAAGAGGGGGACGAGAGAGCGCCCCCCTCCTGAACTGTAAGGAAAAAAAGTCATTTAAAACTACTCGCAGCTATTAATGAATGGTCGGTCCGACAATACACATAAAAGTTCATTGATAAAAACGGCATAGGATTTCCCCACTGGGGAACCCCGAACCAAAATAAAAAAAAAATAAGTAGGGGGCCCACTAAATTCCATACCAGGCCCTTCAGGTCTGGTATGGATATTAAGGGGAACCCAGCGCCAAAATTTAAAAAAAAATGGTGTGGGGGTCCCCCTCAAGATCCATACCAGTCCCTTCAGGTCTGGTATGGATCTTAAGAGGAACTCCGCACCAAATTTCTTTTTAAAAATGGCGTGGGGTCCCCCCAAAAATCCATACCAGACTCTTAGCCGAACCTGGCAGGCCGCAGGAAAAGAGGGGGGCTGAGAGAGCGTCCCCCCCTCCTGAACCGTACCAGGCCACATGCCCGGCCCTCCCATGTGAATTGGTAATGGGGTACAGATGTACCCCTACCATTTCATAAAAAAGTGTCAAAAAGGTTAAAAAACACAAGAGACGGTTTTTGACAAGTCCTGTATTAATATCCTCTTCTTTCATCTTCTTTCTTCTGGTCTTCCTTCGGTGTTCTTCTTCTTCCTCCATCTTCTTCTTCATCTTCTTCTTCTCCATCTTCTTCCTCCGCTCTTCTCGTCCCACATCTTCCTGCAGACTTCTGCTCTGCTCCGTTCGCACGATCCGCCTCAGTGGGAGTCTTCCGCCGTGTGACACTTCAGTTCTTCTGACATTTCTTATTTCGGTAAACGTACCGGGTGGGTACAACAGGGAAGTCCCTGTGCGTCAGAGGAGGGCGGGGTCACCGGGTGGCCCCACCCTCCGTTATATAAGAAATGTCAGGAGAACCGAAGCATCACATGGTGGAAGACTCCCACTGAGGCGGATTGTGCGGATGGAGCAGAGAAGAAGCCTGGAGGAAGATGTGGGACGAGAAGAGTGGAGGAAGAAGAAGATGGAGAAGAAGAAGATGAAGAAGAAGATGGAGGAAGAAGAACACCGATGGAAGACCAGAAGAAAGAAGATGATAGAAGAAGAAATTAATAAAGGACTTGTCAAAAACCATCTCTTGTGTTTTTTAACATTTTTGACACTTTTTTTGTGAAATGGTAGGGTACATTTTTACCCCATTACCAATTCACACGGGGGGGCGGGATCTGGGGGTCCCCTTGTTAAAGCCCCCCGCCCGCAGACACCCACAACCACCGGACAAGGGTTGTTTGGATGAGGCCCTTCTCCCCATCAACATGGGGACAAGGTGCTTTGGGGGGCTACCTCAAAGCACCGTCCCAATGTTGAGGGCATGTGGCCTGGTATGGTTCAGGAGGGGGGCGCTCTCTCGTCCCCCCTCTTTTTCTGCGGCCTGCCAGGTTGCGTGCTCGGATAAGAGTCTGGTATGGATTTTTGGGGGGACCCCCACGACATTTTTTTTTTAAATTTTGGTGTGGGGTTCCCCTTAAAACCCATACCAGACCTGCAGGGTCTGATATGGATTTTGAGGGGGACCCCCATGCCATTTTTTTTTTATTTTGGCGCAGGGTTCCCCTTAATATCTATACCAGACCTGAAGGGCCTGGTATGGAATTTAGGGGGACCCCCACGCCATTTTTTTTTATTTTGGCGCGGGGTTCCCCTTAATATCTATACCAGACCTGAAGGGCCTGGTATGGAATTTAGGGGGACCCCCAGCCGTATGTAGTTTTAAATGACTTTTTCCTTTGAAATGTCATTTTGCTGTCAGACTGTTCTAAACATGGGAAACATGCGCCCCTTTACAGGCATACTATAGACACCCCCCAGGTATGAAATTTAAAGGAATATTACACTTTTATTGTTTCACTTTAAGCATTATTAAAATCACTGCTCCCAAAAAAACGTCCATTTTTAAAACTTGTTTTTGCATTGATACATGTCCCCTGGGGCAAGACCCAGGTCCCTAAACAATTTTTATGACAATAACTTGCATATAAGCCTTTAAAATGAGCACTTTTGATTATTCATGTTCATTGTCCCCAAATACTTTTTATGACAATACCATGCATATAATCGAGATCAATTGTAGCGCTAGAAAACACATATGTAAATGAATACTGTGCACATAAAAGAAATGTCCCAATAGTGACATGTTGTTGTGAAAAAAGGAAACAGTCCACAGTGGGTATATGTGATCCGTATGGCAGTTGGTTCAACTTTTCAGCGGTCAGTACACATGTCATCAATATAAACGGAAAGATGGAATACGCTTACCGGACAAGTTGGATTCTACTGCCAGGAGCATAGAATCAGTAGGGCTTTATGCCACCAAGGGCAAAGGTGTGGAGTGGTGGAGGCAAAGGTAGAGTCTCTGCTGGGCCTGGGTATCCCTCTTGCTCCGCTGGAACAGGATCCGGATGGTTCCCAAACAAACGAGTGATGGCTCAATTCATCAGAACATGTGAAGAAAA
Organism: Aquarana catesbeiana; assembly: GCF_042186555.1. NCBI lineage: Eukaryota > Metazoa > Chordata > Amphibia > Anura > Ranidae > Aquarana > Aquarana catesbeiana. The sequence continues at coordinate 120,283,267 of NC_133330.1, forward strand.
GAGGGATGCTTCCACATGGTGTAATTCAGGGGGTTTTTATTAAAAAAACCACAATAAATAGAACATAAAACGAGATCACGGGTAGAAAGCAGTGTATGGGGTAAAAAAAAACTCCCTACGCGTTTCGATCCAAAAGATCTTCAACAGGGGCATATGGGACCCTCATAACACTGCCTATATTTATAAAATAGTATATGCAATCAAATACAATACAAGACCAATGGGCTATCAACAATTAAACAAAAATTAATCCTATTGGACTAGGGAGAAGGTCATCTGATGGGGTGTGACCCACCTTCACCTGGCAACCAATCTAACTATCTGTGGCAAACTATATGTATAACACTCTGCCCCTTGAAACAGGCATTCCCACCTAAATCCATTGTGATTGGTCGGGGTCTCCATAGGAGTCAACATGCTGAGAGCCCGGAAATGGAACGGGACTCCCGCATGTGACGCCGAAACCCGGAAGTGTACGGAGCGCACGTGGAGGTTGCCAAGCGACCATGCGCGCTGCATCAGGAAAGCCCGCGAACACAACCCACGTGTTCGCGCGGCCGTCACGTGACGCCCAATTACTTTCCCATGTGACGCACAACGCCGTTCACATGTGGGCGGTATGTATGGGTCGCCAAGCAACCCTAACGCAGTGACAGAGAGGACCATAACAAAGTGGGCGTGTCCGCACTGCGATCACCTGACTCTCTACGAGTATCTCACATGACCGTGGACACAAATGGAGCACGTCCACGTAGTGAGAGGGATAATTGACATTCGGGAAACAAACTTAAAGACAAAAATAAACTTAAAGACAAAAATACAATCCGGTTTATAAATAAGAGAAACAAAAGGCTCATAATAATAGCGGCCAATTCTATATATCGATATATCTAAAAAATATATAAAATGTGTAATGAAATGGGAGGGGTTACAGCCTGATGTGGAATAGTCAATCCTGGCTGGAATAATAAATAAAGGTGAATGGATGAAAAATCTGATAATGTGCCTAAAAAATGAATAATAGTGAAAAACAGAAATGTGTCTCACATAATTAAGAAATATTAATGGGGTCAAAACCTAATAGCAATGGTGCAAACATGGATAAAGATGGAATAAAATGTACCAAAATATTAGGAACGGTTAATGAATGAGTTCAGATCCCACTCTACGTTGATGCCAAACGGGAAATATGATCTGAGCTCATGTATCCAGTAAGTTTCTAGCCTGGATACCCCACGTAGGCGAGACTCCCCCCGCCAATGAGGGACAAACTTGTCAATCACTTGAAATATACTTCCCGTGGGGTCCCTATTGTGATGGAATAAGTAGTGTCGGGGTACTGTATGCTTGTCTTTGCCACCTTTGATACCTGCAATATGTTCATTGACACATGTGGTGAATGTTCTGATGGTCCTACCCACATATTGTTTCTTGCAGGGGCAAGTAATCAAATATACCACATATTGGGTGGCACAGGTGGCAAATTCTTTCATGTGGTAGATGCGCGAGGTAATGGTAGAACTAAAGGTGTCAATTTTACGTCCTGTTAGGGTGTTATGTGCGCATACATTACATCTGCGACATTGATAAAAACCTTGGCATTGTTGAAAAAAAGAAAGAAACTTTCTTTGGAGGGTCTATAATGTTGGGGGCAATTTGTCCTTGTATGGAGCGAGCACCTCTGAAAATAACTCCCGCATTCTCAGGTAGCTCAGGGCCCAAAAGTTGGTCGCTCTTAAGAACTTTCCAATGTTTTCTAAAGATGGCTTTTATTTCCTTAAACTGAGTAGAGTATGTGGTGAAAAAGGACCATTTGGCTCTGGAATCAGAAGTATTGGTGGGGCGTTCTACCAAAGTGGAGTTCCTGTCTATCTGTGAAACTCTATTAATCTCTATGTCTAGATCTTCTACCTTATAACCTTTAGCCACAAATCTCTCTTTTAATACATGGGATTGAGCGTAATAGTCAGATATTTTTGAGCAATTACGACGCAGTCGCAAAAATTGACTGCACGGAACCGATCGTAGCCACTGAGCATGGTGGCAACTGTCAGACGGGATGTAACCGTTTCGATCTGTGGGTTTGAAGTAGGCCTTAAACTCCAGATGTTGATCCACCACCATGATTTCTAAATCCAAAAAATGGATAGAGCTCAAACTAGCTTCATAGCTAAGGGAAATCCCCCGATCATTAGCATTCAAAGTTCCAATAAATTCATCCAAAGTCTCATGGTTTCCTTGCCATAGGAGGAGGATGTCGTCAATATACCTGACCCAAAGAACTAGTTCTGGTCTCTGGTGGGCATAGATGACATCCTCCTCCCATTGGGCCATGAAAAGGTTGGCCAGACTGGGGGCGAATTTAGCCCCCATGGCCACACCCTTTTGTTGTACATAGAACTGGTTCTGAAACCAGAAATAGTTGTGGGCCATGGCAAAACGCAGAAGCTGCATGATGAAATTGCGCTGCAATACTGGCAGAGTGTTGTTCACTGACAAATATTTTTCGACTGCATTAAACCCTAGATGGTGTGGTATGCATGTATATAAGGCAGCTACATCTGCTGTAATAAATCTGCTGTAATAAAGTGCTGTAATGCACTTTTTTGGGCCTTCTTCAAGCCTTACTTGTTCTAACCGTTGAATAACATCCCTGGTATCTTTGAGGTGAGATGGAGTCATTCGAACCAATGGTTGGAGAAAAAAATCGACATATCTCCCTATCCTAGAGGTGACCGAGTCGATTCCGCTGACAATAGGTCTGCCAGGGGGATTGACTGGGTCATTGTGGACTTTAGGGAGATAATAAATCGCGGGAATCCACGGAACAAGAGGCACTAATTAGTTTTTCTCTTTTTTATTGAGAATCCCCAGAGAGTACCCCTCATTAACTAATTCGACCAATTGGCGTTTTTTAATTTGTGGGTGGGGTTAAAATTTATGGGGGTATAGATATCTCGATCTTGGAGAATCCTAAGCATTTCAATGATGTAGTCCTCCTTGTTGAGGACTACAATACCCCCACCCTTATCAGAGGGTCTTATGACAAGATCCTTCCTGTCACAGAGCTCTTGAAGTCCTGCTTTAATTAAGGGGTCCATATGGGTCTTCCTTTTATGTTTGGGAAGTTTGTCTAAATCTTGTAGGACTAGGCTCTTGAACACTTGAAGAGCCGGGGCCAAATTCCCCGGGGGATTGAATAGGGAGGGATTGGTTAAACCGGAATGTATATAATCATTATTAGTGAAGCTATGATGGGTGGTGGAAAGAATAGATGGTTGATGTAAAAAATGTCTGTGTATATTTAATTTCCTGGTAAATTTTAGTACATCTATGAATGTACCAAATTTATTTAAGGGTCTTGGGGGGACAAACTTAAGTCCCTTGTCAAGAACCGATTTCTCGGCTTCTGTCAAGTGGACAGTGCTGAGATTAAAAATCCCCACCCCCCTCAGACTCTTTTCCTTTTTGCTTCTAGCCTTCCACCCCCCTCTGATCCCTCGTTTCCTTCTTGGTACCCAGAGTGGTTTTCTATGGGCCTCTGAAAACCCGATGCTTGTTCGAAATTTAAGCCTCTTTGGTTGTAATTGTATGGAGACCTATTGTATACATCTACTTCCCTGTCATATTGAGGGTAAGCCCCCCTTCCACCCGCCTTCCAATCATAGAGGCGGAGGATCAAGGAATCGAGGTAGAGGCCACTCACGGGGATACCCCGGTGATCCACCTTATCGTGGTCCTCACCATATAATTGGCGTAACTGGGAGGATAACCAATGATCCAGATCACAAAGTCGTGATTATTCCTATGAGGCCCAGATACCCACCCAAAATTGCTATTTTCCCTTACAGGAGCACCATGAGGCTTACCCTCAATATGACAGGGAAGTAGATGTATACAATAGGTCTCCATACAATTACAACCAAAGAGGCTTAAATTTCGAACAAGCATCGGGTTTTCAGAGGCCCATAAAAAACCACTCTGGGTACCAAGAAGGAAACGAGGGACCAGAGGGGGGTGGAAGGCTAGAAGCAAAAAGGAAAAGAGTCTGAGAGGGGTGGGGATTTTTAATCTCAGCACTGTCCACTTGACAGAAGCCGAGAAATCGGTTCTTGACAAGGGACTTAAGTTTGTCCCCCCAAGACCCTTAAATAAATTTGGTACATTCATAGATGTACTAAAATTTACCAGGAAATTAAATATACACAGACATTTTTTAAATCAACCCTCTATTCCTTCCACCACCCATCATAGCTTCACTAATAATGATTATATACATTCCGGTTTAACCAATCCCTCCCTATTCAATCCCCCGGAGAATTTGGCCCCGGATCTTCAAGTGTTCAAGAGTCTAGTCCTACAAGATTTAGACGAACTTCCCAAACATAAAAGGAAGACCCATATGGACCCCTTAATTAAAGCAGGACTTCAAGAGCTCTGTGACAGGAAGGATCTTGTCATAAGACCCTCTGATAAGGGTGGGGGTATTGTAGTCCTCAACAAGGAGGACTACATCATTGAAATGCTTAGGATTCTCCAAGATCGAGATACCTATACCCCCATAAATTTTAACCCCACCCACAAATTTAAACGCCAATTGGTCGAATTAGTTAATGAGGGGTACTCTCTGGGGATTCTCAATAAAAAAGAGAAAAACTACTTAGTGCCTCTTGTTCTGCGGATTCCCGCGATTTATTATCTCCCTAAAGTCCACAAGGACCCAGTCAATCCCCCTGGCAGACCTATTGTCAGTGGGATCGACTCGGTCACCTCTAGGATAGGGAGATATGTCGATTTTTTTCTCCAACCATTGGTTCGAATGACTACTTCTCACCTCAAAGATACTAGGGATGTTATTCAACGGTTAGAACAAGTAAGGCTTGAAGAAGGCACTTTTTTGGTTACAGCAGATGTAGCTGCCTTATATACATGCATACCACACCATCTAGGGTTTAATGCAGTCAAAAAATATTTGTCAGTGAACAACACTCTGCCAGTATTGCAGCGCAATTTCATCATGCAGCTTCTGCGTTTTGCCATGGCCCACAACTATTTCTGGTTTCAGAACCAGTTCTATGTACAACAAAAGGGTGTGGCCATGGGGGCTAAATTTGCCCCCAGTCTGGCCAACCTTTTCATGGCCCAATGGGAGGAGGATGTTGTCTATGCCCACCAGAGACCAGAACTAGTTCTTTGGGTCAGGTATATTGACGACATCCTCCTCCTATGGCAAGGAAACCGTGAGACTTTGGATGAATTTATTGGAACTTTGAATGCTAATGATCGGAGGATTTCCCTTAGCTATGAAGCTAGTTTGAGCTCTATCCATTTTTTGAATTTAGAAATCATGGTGGTGGATCAACATCTGGAGTTTAAGACCTACTTCAAACCCACAGATTGAAACGGTTACATCCCGTCTGACAGATGTCACCATGCTCAGTGGCTACGATCGGTTCCGCGCAGTCAATTTTTGCGACTGCGTCGTAATTGATCAAAAATATCTGACTATTACGCTCAATCCCATATATTAAAAGAGAGATTTGTGGCTAAAGGTTATAAGGCAGAAGATCTAGACATAGAGATTAATAGAGTTTCACAGATAGACAGGAACTCCACTTTGGTAGAACGCCCCACCAATACTTCTGATTCCAGAGCCAATTGGTCCTTTTTCACCACATACTCTACTCAGTTTAAGGAAATAAAAGCCATCTTTAGAAAACACTGGAAAGTTCTTAAGAGCGACCGACTTTTGGGCCCTGAGCTACCTGAGAATGCGGGAGTTATTTTCAGAGGTGCTCGCTCCATACAAGGACAAATTGCCCCCAACATTATAGACCCTCCAAAGAAAGTTTCTTTCTTTTTTTCAACAATGCCAAGGTTTTTATCAATGTCGCAGATGTAACGTATGCGCACATAACACCCTAACAGGACGTAAAATTGACAACTTTAGTTCTACCATTACCTCGCGCATCTACCACATGAAAGAATTTGCCACCTGTGCCACCCAATATGTGATATATTTGATTACTTGCCCCTGCAAGAAACAATATGTGGGTAGGACCATCTGAACATTCACCACACATGTCAGTGAACATATTGCAGGTATCAAAGGTGGCAAAGACAAGCATACAGTACCCCGACACTACTTATTTCATCACAATAGGGACCCCACGGGAAGTATATTTCAAGTGATTGACAAGTTTGTCCCTCATTGGCGGGGGGAGTCTCGCCTACGTTTGGTATCCAGGCTAGAAACTTACTGGATACATGAGCTCAGATCATATTTCCCGTTCGGCCTCAACTTAGAGTGGGATTTGAACTCATTCATTAACCGTTCCTAATATTTTGATACATTTTATTCCATCTTTACCCTTGTTTGCACCATTACTATTAGGTTTTGACCCCATTAATATTTCTTAATTATGTGAGACACATTTCTGTTTTTCACTATTATTCATTTTTTAGGCACATTATCGGATTTTTCATCCATTCACCTTTATTTATTATTCCAGCCAGGATTGACTATTCCACATCAGGCTGTAACCCCTCCCATTTCATTACACATTTTATATATTTTTTAGATATATCGATATATAGAATTGGCCGCTATTATTATGAGCCTTTTGTTTCTCTTATTTATAAACCGGATTGTATTTTTGTCTTTAAGTTTGTTTCCCGAATGTCAATTATCCCTCTCACTACGTGGACGTGCTCCATTTGTGTCCACGGTCATGTGAGATACTCATAGAGAGTCAGGTGATCGCAGTGCGGACACGCCCACTTTGTTATGGTCCTCTCCGTCACTGCGTTAGGGTTGCTTGGCGACCCATACATACCGCCCACATGTGAACGACGTTGTGCGTCACATGGGAAGGTAATTGGGCATCATGTGACGGCCGCGTGAACACGTGGGTTGTGTTCGCAGGCTTTCCGGATGCAGTGCGCATGGTTGCTTAGCAACCTCCACGTGCGCTCCGCACACTTCCGGGTTTCGGCGTCACATGCGGGAGTCCCGTTCCATTTCCAGGCTCCCAGCATGTTGACTCCTATGGAGACCCCGACCAATCACAATGGATTTAGGTGGGAATGCCTGTTTCAAGGGGCAGAGTGTTATACATATAGTTTGCCACAGATAGTTGGATTGGTTGCCAGGTGAAGGTGGGTCACACCCCATCAGATGACCCTCTCCCTAGTCCAATAGGTTTCATTTTTGTTTAATTGTTGATAGCCCATTGGTCTTGTATTGTATTTGATTGCATATACTATTTTATAAATATAGGCAGTGTTATGAGGGTCCCATATGCCCCTGTTGAAGATCTTTTGGATCGAAACGCGTAGGGCGTTTTTATTACCCTGTACACTGCTTTGTACCCGTGATCACGTTTTATGTTCTATTTATTGTGGTTTTTTTAATAAAAACCCCCTGAATTACACCATGTGGAAGCATCCCTCTTTTCTTCACATGTTCTGATGAATTGAGCCATCACTCGTTTGTTTGGGAACCATCCGGATCCTGTTCCAGCGGACCAAGAGGGATACCCAGGCCCAGCAGAGGCTCTACCTTTGCCTCCACCACTCCACACCTTTGCCCTTGGTGGCATAAAGCCCTACTGATTCTATGCTCCTGGCAGTAGAATCCAACTTGTCCGGTAAGCATATTCCATCTTTCCGTTTATCTTGATGACATCTGTACTGACCGTTGAAAAGTTGAACCAACTGCCATACGGATCACATATACCCACTGTGGACTGTTTCCTTTTTTCACAACAACACGTCACTATTGGGACATTTCTTTTATGTGCACAGTATTAATTTACATATGTGTTTTCTAGCGCTACAATTGATCTCGATTCTAGCTTTACATTTTTGTCACATGGTTTGTAGCAGCTTTCATATATATGTTCTTTAGGGTAGCACATTAATCATTCCCCTTTTAATACCATGCATATAAGCCTTTAAAATTAGCACTTTTGATTTCTCCCATAGACTTTTGAAGGGTATTCCGCGGCTTTCGAATTTGCCACGAACACCCCAAATTGTTCACTGTTCGGCGAACTGGCGAACAGCCAATGTTCGAGTCGAACTCATGTTTGACCCGAACATAGAGCCCACCCCTACTTCTCACACAGGTGATTTGTTTCATGACTGAGTCCCTTTCTGACACTTCTCAGGATGAGGCCTAGTGTGATATAAGCAGATTCTTCTGGTGATTAACCCTCTGTGGTTCAGTATGACCCATGAAGATATCTCAGGCGGTATTATCAGTTATTATGTGCTACATAATTTTCTGTTGAGTCACTGACTTTTTTCTGTTTTTTCAGATCTCAACAGCTGTTCTCATTTCATCTGGAGGCCGGTTTTCAGTCTAAGGCCAGGTTCACACTGGTGCGACGCGACACTTGTCCTACTTTGGATCCGACTTTGCCCTGAGACTTGAAGCCGACATATATCTGACTTTCAATGAACAGGGATCTGATTTGGATCCCCGCCAATACCAGGCACTGTATTTGGTATGAATCTTGAGGGGGAACTCCACGCCAAATTTTAAATGAAGAAACGGCATGGGTTCCCCCTCCAAGAGCATACTAGGCCCTTGGGTCTGGTATGTATTTTAAGGGGAACCCCCTACACCAAAAAACGGCGTGGGGGTCCCCCCAAAATCCATACCAGGCCCTTATCCGAACACGCAGCCCGGCCGGTCAGGAAAAGGGGTGGGGACGAGCGAGCGCCATCCCTCCTGAACCATACCAGGCCGCATGCCCTCAACATGGGGGGTGGGTGCTTTGGGGCAGGGGGGCACCCTGTGAACTGAACCACTGAAAAAGTGTCAATAAAAAAAAACACACTAGACAGGTTTTTAAAGTAATTTATTAGGCAGCTCCGGGGGTCTCTTCCAACTTTGGGGGTCTCTTCTGACTTCTCCGCTCTCTCCGGCCACTTCTCCCGCTCTCCGGTATCTTCTGCCAGGCTTCTCCGCTATCTTCTGCTCTCTTGCCCGCTCTTTTGCTAGCAATGGCCCTGTCTTCTCCGTCGTCTTCTTCCCTCTTCTCTTCTTCCGATGTTGACACAACGCTGTCTCCCGCTGTAATGGCGCGTGTGCGGTGTGCAACGACTTATCGACTTATATAGGCATGGCGCGTGGTCACCGGGTGATGTCACCTGGTGACCCCGCCCCTTATGACATCACCGCCCGGGGCATGATGGGGCGGTGACATCATAAGGGGTGGATAAGGGTCTGGTATGGATTTTGGGGGGACCCCCATGCCGTTTTTTCGATGTAGGGGGTTCCTCTTAAAATCCATTACGGACTCAAGGACCTAGTATGCTTTTGGAGGGGGAACCCATGCCAGTTTTTATTTAAAATTTGGCCTGGAGTTCCCCCTCAAGATCCTCAGAGCACAAGTCGCATGCCAAAGTTGGATATGCAAGACGGCGATCCGACTTTGATCCGACTTCAATAATAGTCAATGGGCTGAAGTAGGATCAAAGTCAGACCAAAGAAGTACAGGGAGCATTATCAAAATCGGAACGACTTGTGTCGGACCAGTTAAGACAGCTCCCATAGGGAAACATTGATTTTCATAATGTCTGAGCATTTGTCGTACCAGTGTGAACCCGGCCTCAATCGTATACTGAAGGGTAGGAAAGTACAGGATTGGTAAGAGCCTATGTACAAGACACCGGGTTTTGCTGTTTGGCTGTGTGTTTCATGGCATTTCCTGAACACCAGTAACTTCTCACACTGACACACAGAAGACATCAGAGAACAATAATTGTTAGCAGATGCTAAAACCTTCTAGGAAGGGAGGGGTGCCTTTCATGGATTCCTAACTTTAAAGAACCAGTCAGATGTATGTAATATCTGTGTGTCCCAGCTCGTCTTAAAAAAAAATGAAAATTGGTAAATTAATTTACGCATGCATTAACATGGTAAAGAATAAGGCACTTATCAAGTGTGCTTCTGTCATAGCGTGTTCTGTCATAGCGTGTTCTGTCAGAGTGTAGTCTGTCAGAGCGTGGTCTGTCACAGCGTGTTCTGACATAGCATGTTCAGTCATAGCGGGGCTGTCATAACATGTTCGGGGCTGTCATAGCGTGTTCAGTCATAGCATGCTCAGTCATAGCGTGTTCAGTCATAGCATGTTCAGTCATAGCGTGTTCCAGTAACAGCATGTTCCAGTCACAGCGTGTTCAGTCACAGCGTGTTCTAGTCATAGCGTGCTCCAGTCATAGTGCGTTCAGTCATAGCGGGTGCTGTCATAGCATGGTCTGTCATAGCGTGTTCTGACATAGCGCGTTCAGTCTTAGCAGGGCTGTCATAGCGTGTTCAGCCATAGCATGCTCAGTTATCCTGTTCAGTCATAGCGTGTTCCAGTAACAGCATGTTCCAGTCACAGCGTGTTCAGTCACAGCGTGTTCTAGTCATAGCGTGCTCCAGTCATAGTGCGTTCAGTCATAGCGGGTGCTGTCATAGCATGGTCTGTCATAGCATGTTCTGACATAGCATGCTCAGTTATCGTGTTCGGTCATAGCATGTTCTAGTCATACCATGTTCAGTCATAGCGGGTGCTGTTATAGCGTGGTCTGTCATAGCGTGTTCTGTCATGGCGTGTTTGGTCAGGGCGTGTTTGGTCAGGGCGTGTTCGGTCAGGGCATTTTCGGTCAGAGCGTGTTCAGTCGGGGCGTTTCTGTCAGGGCATTTTCTGTCAGGGCATGTTCTGTCATGGCGTGTTCTGTCACAGCATGTTCTGTCACAGCAGTTTCTGTCACAGCGGTTTCTGTCATAGTGTGGTTCTGTCATAGCGTGTTCTGTCACAGTGTTTTTTCTGTCATAGGGTGTTTCTGTCATAGCTGTTATGTCGTAGCATGTTCTGTCGTAGCATGTCGTAGCATGTTGGTGCTATGCAGTCACGGTATACACCAATAGCCGTTTCATCTTCGTTTGCTTCCATGTCTCAGCGTACAGGTTACTTTGTATACCTGGTTTTAGTTAGCTGGTGCTCACATCTCAGGATCTGTCACGTCTACAGATCCATACGGGCTGAGGTTTCGTTTTTAAATGATTGTTGACCACAATCTTCTTGCCTGTATACCACACATCATATGATGCACGTTTAATTTTATTACACCTGTACGACTACCCACCATGGTCTGTGGATACACTGGCCCTGAGTGTTCAGTTTTAATTACCCATCTCTGCGCTGCAGTTTACTCGGGGTCACACCACATACACTAGGGTGGGGGGTCATCATCAGGTTCATTTCATGCGCTGTGGTCTTGTCTTTACTTCTTATGTCCTTATACTCAGGTAGGCACAGAGGGGTGGTGTTCCCATGTCTGGTTGTCTGTTGTCACTTTCTGTAGTTTGTGTTTCCATGGGTTTCGGGCATGCCACATGTTTCAGAAGCAACTAATTCACGTTCATCCCTTCGACCCTACGTAGAGTTTAAGAGCATAGTGGCACTGCGTCATTAAGGAGTTGGTCCATACTTAAGCACACAGCAGAGCTTTGTCACAGGGGTTTTCTTTTCCCGGACACAGCCGGGAAGGCGGTGCGCTTCAGATTGTTTCCAATTTCGTCCCAGCTACTCTCATCCACCAGCATGGAACATGTTCTGGGCATTATTATTTAAAGCAGATTCATGTGGGCTAAATTTGCTCTCCACGGCCTGGTACGGTTGCAAGACAGCATGAAGGTGATCGAAGCTCGCTTGGTCAGAGGCGGGGTGTCAGCGCACATTCCTGAAGGCAAGATCAGCATCCCCTTAGTCCACCGGTCTTGTCAAGCCTTCTGGTTTCAATATGTCTGAGACAAGTAATGTTCCTCTTCAGACAGCCCCTGCTGGAAGAATTTTCAGGCCTGCACATGGGCTTCATCACTATCTCATCTGATTTTTGTTGTATGTCGTATCTTGGCTTCAGCAGACAATCATGCTTTCATTGCCAATCAAGTTACTTGAGATTGTTATTTCGAAGGGGTGCTTGGTCTGGTTCTTCACCTTCGTTCTGAAGGTGGTGGGTCGGCCCACGGGGGTGTCCAGTGGCAAGTTTCCGATATCGTTTGACATTTTGGCTGCCCATCTAAGTACTCCTTCGTGGATTTGACGATTCGGCACTTCCTACAGTTGGGGGGGGGGGTATTGGCTATCCAAGCTGTTATCACCAATGCTTGAAGCTACTTCCATCACACCTGCCTGTTGGTAGGGCAATATAAATGGCGCAGATGTCATTTCACCACTGGGCTTACCCTTGGGTCAAAAGCAGTCCTTGCTTTGACACCTTAGCCAAGCACTCCATTGGATAGCCTGTTCAAAAGGGGGGCGTACAGTCACTTTAGGTATGCTAAATCATGCCATGTGACTTATTCGTAAGGATGGAGCCTGGCCCTCCTTCCCCTGTTCAGGACTCCAACATGGTTGTCAGGTTACAAGCAGAAGCACAACCCAATTTAAATCATATGAGACCAGTTTTCTGTATGTCTGGTATGGTTTCTCCATTTTTAACTATGCATACATATCTATCAGGTATCCAGCACTTCAGACCCCTGCAAACACCTGTCAGTTCATTCATTTTTGCGGCTCACCCTCTTAAACTTCCCCATACCAAGAATAGACAGACAGGCCAGGGGTTCGTGGGAATTTTACAGAGCTACTTAACTGGTGTCAGTTTTGAAGTGTTTGATCTTCTCTGCAATTATTTCAGTTTTGCAGGTTCCAAACAGGGGGTCCCTTCTTATCATCAATTCATGGGATGTTGGTTTTCCTCTTGTTATAGCTGATACATACCGGATCCGTATACTGAAGCCATCCAGGTGTGCCCTACTCTTCTAGACAGATTGTTACCTACCCTTCATCAAGCTTTCTTATCACACCTACTTTCATGTCTTTTTGCCCTCTTTCAGGCATACTGACCAGCTAGGCCAAGGCACATCTCAGACCTTGGTAGTTAGGATATCGCATTTCCAAGTGAAGACTCCATCTATAAGTAAGAAGGCTTGCCGGAGGCTAGCCTGTATTTGTTGGAGGAGTCTGAGGGGTATATATCCCTCCTCCTCTGTCTGATCCTGCGTCGGCTCGCATTCAGGGTTCCCACCCACCTGTTTCCCCTGAACCTTTCATATACTCATACACATCATCAGGGGCAGACTGACCAGTAGGGCACTCGGGCTCTGCCCAAGGGCCCGGGGCCAGCAGGGGGCCCCATGAGAGTACCTCCATTCCAATCTCTGCTTATCCCAGAGCCCAGTGCCGGAACAAGTCCCAGTACTGAGCTCTGGTAACTAGGCTGACAGGGGCTCGCTAGTGTTGGGCACTCAGGAGTCAGGATATCATCTGTGCCCGTGCTCTCTCCCGCAGTGATTCACCTCTGTGGCAGCCGACATCTCTCCCACCTGAGCCTGCAGCACATCACACAGACTCACTGAGGATCCTCCTCCTCGGTTCCGATGTACACAGACAGAAGGAGGAGGAGACGGGAGGAAAGATCTTACACAGCAGGAGCCGTGCTCATTCTTAGGTCTGTGTATAGTAGGGGGTGGGTGGTATGGGGGATTTAACAATCTGACCCCCCCTTCCCCAAAGCAAAGAGTTGCCACCTGTCCCTCTCTGCTCCCATCCCAGGGCTCCTCTGTGTCTCCATCCCAGGGGCCCCTCTGTGCCCCCATCCCAAGGATCCCTCATTGCCCCCATCCCAGGGATCCCTCTGTGCCCCCATCCCAGGGATCCCTCATTGCCCCCATCCCAGGGATCCCTCATTGCCCCCATCCCAGGGACCCCTCATTGCCCCCATCCCAGGGACCCCTCTGTGCCCCCATCCCAGGGATCCCTCATTGCGCCCATCCCAGGGATCCCTCATTGCCCCCATCCCAGGGATACCTCTATGCCCCCATCCCAGGGATCCCTCATTGCCCCCATCCCAGGGATCCCTCATTGCCCCCATCCCAGGGATACCTCTGTGCCCCATCCCAGGGATCCCTCTCTGCTCCCATCCCAGGGATCTCCTCTCTGCCCCCATCCCAGGGATCCCCTCTCTGCCCCATCCCAGGGATCCCTCTCTGCCCCCATCCCAGGGATCCCTCTCTGCTCTCTTCCAAGGGTGCCCTCTCTGTCCTCATACCAGGGTCCTCCTCTGTCCTTATTTTAGGGATCCTTCTCTGTTCTCATCCCAGGGGTCCCCTAAAAACCAAATGTGATAGGGAGCTCAAGACAGTAAGGGCTTGTTTACATTCGCAGTTTGGGGGTGGTAAAACCTCATAGTTTATGTTTGTTTTTGCCCCAACCACATCCCCTTTAACTGCAGTAGCCAGGGGTGTACACATGTTGCAGCCTCAGCAGGAATTATACACCCTGTCATGCTTGGCATGGGGCTGCTCTGCAAAGGCCGTGCAACCTTGTGCAGTACAGCAACCAAGTGGTTAAAGCAGGTGATAAGGTGGCATTGTATTGTCCCATCACATCACCTGCTTTAACCCCTTGGATCCCACACTAGCATGCTGCTACTGCATGCATTACACATGGTTGCAGGGTGTTTACAGAGTGGACCTATTCACTTGATTGGGTCACGATCACCCACCAAAAGCAAAAGGGGGTATAATTCCTGCCGCAGCATGTGTACATCCTCAGCTGCTGCCTCTGCAGCTAAAGGGGGTAGGAACCAACATATGTAATGTGGGCAGTGTGGGACACAGGGGGGGCCCATGATCTCCTATTGCCTGGGGGCCCCATGAGTTGTCAGTCCGCCCCTGCACATGGTACATTTTTTCATATTCATACATTCAGGGTATGCCCTCTTTCAGGCGTACTGACCAGCTAGGCCAATGCACACCTCAGGCCTTGGTAGTTAGGGTATTGCATTTCCAATGAAGACTCTGACTACAATTTTACATATTTAAAAAAATATCTAAAAGTATTTTACTGATCATTTACGCAGGAACTTTTGTTACAGAAAAATCTTGCCTATGTGATCAATAAAATTTCCACAGTCATAAAATTTCTGAATGTTTATAAAGTATACCCACCAAGTTTCCCAAACAGCTCGACTCCTAGAGCTGCATAAATAAAGAAGAGAAGCATGAAGAGAAGTC
The DNA here is from genome assembly GCF_042186555.1 of Aquarana catesbeiana. Classification (NCBI taxonomy): domain Eukaryota; kingdom Metazoa; phylum Chordata; class Amphibia; order Anura; family Ranidae; genus Aquarana; species Aquarana catesbeiana. Next base: position 120,298,349 of record NC_133330.1, read on the forward strand.
CCAGGTTTCCTACCTAAAACAAAAATGACAAGATTGAAAAGAACCTTGTAAAAAATTGAATTCATGATATTATAAGCATAAAAGCTAATGTCCCCACAAAACTAATATTTCAGTTTTTGGTAAACACTGGAGAGATAAACCATCTGGGATTCCATTGGTGAGATATCTGTCCTTGAGTTACTGGGTCTTCACATCTGCTATGGTTGTTACACCTTCATGCTATGCTCCCTGTTGAGTTTTATAATTACTGGTATTTATATGAAAGAGAATGCAAAAAGCGATGCTGAAACGTGCAAATGTAAGCAGGGATGCTTTAAAACCTCCAGGCAAACAGAATTTATAGGTGATTAATAAACCTAGAAGTTGGGATTTATAGAAGGGAAATATCGCTGTTATCATATTCAAGGCATGCAAAAAACTAGAAATTGACATGGCCAATTGGGCTCCTCATATAATTAAACATCACTCTTGGGTGGACTTACCCAAATATAATATATAATAGGGATGAATTGTATAAAAAATAGGTACATTAGCTCTACCCTTTTATAAGGAGAATTATAGTCAGTAATAGCCATTAGCAAAATTAGTCAATTTTGCTTTGCTAAAATGTGTCCTATAGGCAAAATGAGTTAGAGCTAAGAGGAATTGAGAAACTATGGTGGTTTGAGCTGTGTTCTTACAGTGCTTCCAAAGCAAAAACATTTTTACTTTAATGCATTCCCTGTTTTAGGACTTGCTGTGCCCCCCTTCCCCCCTAAACACTTACCTCACTACTAGATTGATCCAGCGCTTTTCCTGGCTGCAGTCATCTCTCCTTTCTCTCCCTTCACACAAGGACTGACATTAAGCAGCAGGAGCCAATGGCTCCTGCTACTGTCAGCCAAATTCAGAGAAAAGGGAGCAGGGCCGAGCTGCATTGTGTGTTTGTCAATAGATGCACACAGCACAGCTCAGGATTGAGTCTGCACATCTACCCCCATAGCAAGTAGCTTGCTAAGAGGAGAAGCCAGTGGCGGCTGGTGAAGTTTTAGGATGGGGGGGCGCCAGACCCCGCCCCTTCCCAGTTGGCCCATCCCACTTATCATAAGCCACACCCCTTATAGAATCCACCCACTCCATCCACTGTATTCCACTTGCTTCCACTCATAGTGTCAGGGGTATACAGCTCAGCATCACAGGACAGAGTATATAGCTCAGCCTCACAGATCATGGTATATAGCATGTCTCACAAAGCCTGGCATATAGCATTTCTCACAAAGCCTGGCATATAACATTTCTCACAAGCCTGGTATATAACATTTCTCACAAAGCCTGCCATATAGCATTTCTCACAAAGCCTGGCATATAGCATTTCTCACAAAGCCTGGCATATAACATTTCTCACAAAGCCTGGCATATAGCATTTCTCACAAAGCCTGGCATATAACATTTCTCACAAGCCTGGCATATAACATTTCTCACAAAGCCTGGCATATAACATTTATCACAAAGCCTGGTATATAACATTTCTCACAAATCCTGCACAATTACCCCCCCCCCCCAGTCTGCACAATTACCACCCCCTCACATGCACAATTACCCCGTCTGCACAATTACCACCCTTCCGTCTGCACAATTACCACCCCTCCGACTGCACAATTAAACCCCGTCTGCACAATTACCCCCCCTCTGCACAATTATCCCCGCCCCGCACAATTACTGCATCACTGGACCCCTTTACATTACACAGCACCCTGCATCACTGGACCCCTTTACATTACACAGCACCCTGCATCACTGGACCCCTTTACATTACACAGCACCCTGCATCACTGGACCCCTTTACATTACACAGCACCCTGCATCACTGGACCCCTTTACATTACACAGCACCCTGCATCACTGGACCCCTTTACATTACACAGCACCCTGCATCACTGGACCCCTTTACATTACACAGCACCCTGCATCACTGGACCCCTTTACATTACACAGCACCCTGCATCACTGGACCCCTTTACATTACACAGCACCCTGCATCACTGGACCCCTTTACATTACACAGCACCCTGCATCACTGGACCTCTTTACATTACACAGCACCCTGCATTACTGGACCCCTTTACATTACACAGCACCCTGCATCACTGGACCCCTTTAAATTACACAGCACCCTGCATCACTGGACCCCTTTACATTACGCAGCACCCTGCATCGATGGACCCCTTTACATTACACATCACCCTGCATCGCTGGACCCCTTTGCATTACACAGCACCCTGCATCACTGGACCCCTTTACTTTACACAGCACCCTGCATCACTGGACCCCTTTACATTACACAGCACCCTGCATCACTGGACCCCTTTACATTACACAGCACCCTGTATCACTGGACCACTTTACATTACACAGCACCCTGCATCACTGGACCCCTTTACATTACACAGCACCCTGCATCACTGGACTCCTTTACATTACACAGCACCCCTCAGCACAGACACCCCCATTCAGCACAGATGGACCCCCTTTCAGCACAGACCCCCCCTTCAGCACAGATGGACCCCCCTTTCAGCACATACCCCCCCCCATTCAGCACAGACCCCCCCCTTCAGCACAGACCACCCCCCTTCAGCACAGACCACCCCCCTTCAGCACACCCCCCCTTCAGCACAGATGGACCCCCCTTCAGCACATCCCCCCTTCAGCACAGATGGACCCCCCTTCAGCACATCCGCCCCTTCAACACAGATGGACCCCCATCTCTTTCAGTACCTCCTCAGATCAGTACGGCACAGGCACAGCCGGTCCCCTCTCCCTGTGTACACATAAAGGGGGAGGCGGCTTCACTCTGCTCGCTGTGCCTGTGTGACATCTGGCCCAGGACCGCTCAGACAGCCCGCGGCCACGAGGGAAGGGGATGGTTGGTCAGGTGCACCAGACCACCCCCCCTGCAACACCATGGCCAGTAGCTCGCCTCTCTCTCCCTGTGGGGTCAGACAGCAGCGCTACGGACAGGCAGCACTTACCTTCATTGGTGCCGCTCATCCTCTCTGAATCCACCGCACACAGCCACGCAATCACAGAATTGATGTAAATAGCCACGCTCTCTCCTCTGTCCCAGTCAACTACACCCCTACACAGTGATGCACGCAAATAGTACCGACCACTACTATCCTCTCCTCCGGTCCCTGCCAATCGTAGCCACTACTATAGACATGCCGACGAATCCCAATAGAGTGGAAGTGTGTGCGGGCACACAGCTTGCTCCCTGCACACGTCCTAAACACGGGCAAATCAGCTTCCCAGCCTGCAATCAGCTTGGGGGGGGGTGCCCAAGCACCCCCTATGGACGGGCCGCCACTGGGAGAAACTGAGAGTGCCAGTCGGGGACCCCAGAAAAGGAGGTTCGGGGCCTCTGTTTGCTATTTTAGGGAAAAAGAATCCTTTAAAACTGCTTTAACCACTTCAGCTCCAGAAGGTTTTTCCCCCCTTTCCTGACCAAGCCATTTTTTGTGATACGGCACTGTGTTGCTTTAACTGATAATTTTATTTTTTGCGCTATCAACAAAAAACACTTTAGAAAAAAAAATACATTTTTTTTTTACTTTCTGCTATAAAACATATCCAATAAAATGTTTTCACCAATTTAGGCCAATATGTATTCTGCTACATGTTTTTGGTACAAAAATCCCAATAAGTGTATATTGATTGGTTTGCGCAAAAGTTATAGTGTCTATAAACTATAGGATAGATTTATGGACTTTTTGTTTTCTTTATTGTTTTTACTAGTAATGATGGTGATCAGCGATTTTTTGTCAGACTGCAACATTGTAGCAGACAAATCTGACACTATGACACTTTTTGGGGACCAGTGACACCAATACAGTGACTGGTGCAAAAAAAATGCACTGTCACTGTATAAATGACACTGAAAGGGAAGGGGTTAGCACCTGGGGGCGATCAAAGGGTTAAGTGTGCTCCTAGGGAGTGATTTCTAACTGTGGGGGGAATGCTTGACACTTGAGGAAAACAGAGATCTGTGTTTATGCTTAGCAAAAACACAAGATCTCCATTTTCCTCACTGGCAGAACGGAGATCTGCCTTATTTACATAGGCAGAACGCCGTTCTGCCTCTCCTCGGAACGATCGTCAGGTCCCTGAGCACGAAGAAACAATGACTTACAGGTGTGAATTTGTGCTAAAGGGCCGCCCTGCCACAGTATATGTATGTGGGACGGTCCTTAAGCGACTTTCATAGGCTTTAACCAGTTCCGGACCACCCACCACACATTTACTGTGGCAGGGCAGTCTGGCTGTGTGAATCAACATACCTGTACATTGCCTGCGCCCACAGGTAGGGGGCGCATATGCCCACTATCCCCTCAGCGATCGGATTCGTTACAGAACTGATCAATCTGCAGACCCAGGCCAATGATTTATGGTCTGGACCTGCTGCTCGGTTCTGATGAATCACAGAACATCCTGTGCCTGTGTAATGTAAACACAGGCACAGGAAATTATGCAATCTCCCCTCCTGGAGCCCTTTACAGTTCCAGAGTGAGGGGAGATAACATCAATGGTGAGCACAAGCACTACACTGACACCAGTACACTTAGTTAGGTACATTTAAACCCCTGATCGCCACCCCCCGTTAACCCTTTCACTCCCTGTCACACTGTAACTAAATACAATTTACAGATTTTTTACTGATCACTGTATTGGTGTTACTTGTGACGCTAAATAGTGTTAGGGGCAGTTAGCAGCAGTTAGCGTCAGTCCCAGATAGGTAGGGTACCCACCATATATTCTCTAATAAAGTTTTAACCCCCTGATTACCCCCCAGTCAACCCTTTCACTCCCTGTCACAGTGTCATCCTACAGATTTTTTTCTGATCACTGTATTAGTGTCAATGGCAGTTAGCATCAGCGTAAGTTAGCGTCGGTGTTAGTGTCAACCCCAGACAGCGTCAGAATTTAACCCTTTGATTGTCAGCATCACTAACACACACTGTCAGGGAAATGGCCGAAGAACTGGCAATCCTGCCAGCACTCATCATGGTCACGCCAGGCGGATTGCCATGCACATGCAGATGTGCGACGGCGTGAGCGTGCGCATGCAGATGCGTGCGCACAACATGACAGATGTTGGCGCCCTCTGGCCTATTTAAACCTGCCACTGACACATGCAGATTGCTGGATTATCTTCAGCTTCCCGTATCTTCTGTGTTCTGTGTATCCTGATCTTTGGACCTCCCACTACCGACCCGGCTTGTTGTTACCTGCTTATCCTGATCTCCTGGCTTGACCCAAAGCTTGCAACCTGACTTTGCTCCTGCTTGTTCCCTCGTTATTGACCTTAGCTTGGCTCACAACTTTGCTATCTCCTATCTACTGTGTATGACCCCAATTTGTTCCAGTTCTGCTATCCGAACCAATCACAGACTGATCCACCGTGTATGACTCCTGGCTTGGCTCCTGACTCCATTCCTGGTTCGCTCCACTGCCTTATATCTTTGACACTACCTAAACACGTCTGCCATACAGTACACCCAGCTTGCTCCAACCACTCTCTGGTGACCAGCTCATCTAACAGCAGTAACCAGCAAACTGTGCCTCTTTGGGCACTGCACTCCCTGTACCACTCGCAGGGGTGCACTGCACTTAGCCGTAAGGGGAGCCCTCTCAGCAACTCTGCCTCACACCTGAAACCTGACACACACACTATACATCTTCATTACTAGTATAGTGTCTGAACGGATCAATATCTTTGATCAGATCAAAACTTTACTAGGGTCCCCAATAGTATAGTGTTCCCAAAAATTCAGCGTTAGCAGGATCAGCCCTGACACCTGCCAGCACCTACGTTTAGCCCATCCATCCACCCCACAAACAAGTGCAGTATCAGTAGATAACTATCACTTCTGATACACAGCACACAAAACCACAGCGTTAGCTGAGTCAAGTCTGATCTCTGCTAGCCCTAACAGTTACAATTTTTTGTAGCAGTTCAAATAGTCATTTACAACTAGGTGATTTTTTACCTTTGAGGCACACTAGGTACCTGTAAATTTAGTGGCCAATATGTCAAACAAAAGGTACACTAGTGTAGAGGCCTACAGGATACTAAGCATGACAGATGAGAGCACAGGGGAAGCCTCAATGTCAGAATCAGAATCAGATTCAGGCTCAGTATACAAACCTGTAGAGAGCAGCGGCACCCTGACATATAGCCCTGATGACGGAGCAGAGATCCCTGTTATGGTGAGGCGTACCAGACCCCATTCCTCTGTTGCTGAGGTGCAACAATCACATGGTTCTTGTATGCAGCAGAGTGCTGGTACTAGTGCTGCTCTAACTTCTGGTGAACTGGCGAGAACCAACAGCCTAGTACCTCCTGGTTGTAGATAAAGCAGCACTGCAGTAACACTTGGTGATATGGTGAGTTCCATAAGTGCAGTTCAAGCTGTTGCGGTGGCTGGCACAAGTAGTGTCCTGCAGCCACTAAGAATTCAGACAGAGGCCAATAGAGCCCATAGTGCCCTTCCTGATACGCTTGCAAATCCTGAGTGGCAGCCCATCAATTCTGCAGCGCCTGTACTTCCCCCATTTACTGGCCAACCCGGAATTCAGGTGTAAACAGCAAATTTAACCGCCCTTGGTTTTTATAAGCTGTTTATGACCAAAGATCTGTACAGATCTATTGGGGACCAAAGCAATTTATATGCTGATCAACTTATCGCCGCAAACCCAAATTTGACCCTTGCCAGACAATTTGCATGGAAACCTATCATTGTTTCTGAATTTAGAACATTTGTAGGCCTATCCCTCATCATGGGCATTACTAAAAAGAGTGATTTGCGATCATATTGGTCCACTCACCCAATTCACCATATGCCCGTGTTCTCTGCTGCCATGGCCAGGACTAGATAAGAGCAAATCTTGCGGTTTATGCACTTCAACGACAATGAACTATGTCATCCTCGGGGTGACTCTGCATATGACTGACTCCACAAAATTTGGCCCCTCGTAAACCACTTCAACCAAAAATTTGCAGCCTTGTATATCCCCAAACAAGATATGGGGTCAAAATATATAAGCTCTGTGACAGGGCAACAGGCTATACATGTAGTTTCCTTGTTTACAAGGAAAAAGATAGCAGTGTGGAGCCCCCCGATTACCCAGACTACATAGGTAACAGCAGCAAGATTGTTTGGGACTTGATGTCCACCTTATTCCGAAAGGGGTACCATTTATACATGGACAATTTTTAGACACCTCTTTTTATTAGGAATTGGCGCATGTGGCACCGTGAGATCAAATCGCCCTGGCTTCCCCCAACAGCTTGGAAATGCCCCACTTAGACGGAGGGGGGGGGTCTGCTTGAGGTGCAATGAATTGCTTGCAGTGAGGTGGAAGGACATTCTGCCATTCACGCAGACACAGCAGTTCAAACTGTAACAGTGACTGGTGTTGATGAGAAGCCCCTCTGTGTCCACAAATACAACCTTAAAATGTGAGGGGTGGACTTCAACGACCAGATGATAGGGCAACACTTAATTGCCCGTAAGTCCAGACGCTGGTACAAAAATGTGTCTGTGTTTAATCATTAACTAGGGATGGGCTGGATGTTCCAGTCAAATGTAAGTTCGACTCGAAAATCAGCTGTTTGTTTGCGCGTTGAACAAATGAACAAATGGGGCACTCGCAGGAAACTGCACTCACTGCGAGATTGCATTGCATTGAAGGCTGCTGATTAGCCAAAGAATGACCTGTATGCTTTGGCCAATCACAACGAGATGTGCTGTGAGAGCCATGATTGGCCAAAGGCAGGGTGCCTTTGGCCAATCATGGCTCAGGGGCTAAGTCCACACCCCACACCATATAAGGCTGCTGCTTACATGGCGGACATATATCGTGAATGAATGGAGGTTAGGCAGGTAGTTAGTATAGTGTGCAGTCAGTCAGTGTAGTATATATAGTACAGTTCAGAGTATAGAGTGCAGTTAGTGTAGTATATTTAATACAATTCAGAGTATATAGTGCAGTCCGTATAGTATATATAACACAGTTCAGTGTATATAGTGCAGTCCGTATAATATATATAACACAGTTCAGAGTATATACTGCATTCCGTATAGTATATATAATACAGTTCAGAGTATATAGTGCACTCCGTGTAGTATATATAATACAGTTCAGAGTATATAGTGCAGTCCATATAGTATATATAATACAGTTCAGAGTATATAGTGCAGTCCGTATAGTATATATAATATAGTTTGGAGTATATAGTGAAGTCTGTATAGTATATATAATACAGTTCATAGTATATATTGCAGTCCGTATAGTATATATAATACAGTTCAGAGTATATATTACAGTCCATATATTATATATAATACAGTTCAGAGTATATATTGCAGTCCCTATAGCATATATATATAATACAATTCAGAGCATATAGTGCAGTCCATATAGTATATATAATACAGTTCAGAGTATATAGTGCAGTCCGTATAGCACATATAATACAGTTCAGAGTATATAGTGCAGTCTGTATAGTATATATAATACAGTTCAGAGCATATAGTGCAGTCTGTGTAGTATATATAATACAGTTCAGAGTATATAGTGCAGTCCGTGTAGTATATATAATATGGTTCAGAGTATATAGTGCAGTCCGTGTAGTATTTATAATACAGTTCAGAGTACATATAGTATTAGACATGTGCGCCGTCAATAAATTCATTTAGTTTCATTACGTTTTCGTTTAGTACGAAAGTTCGTTATGATGAATTTATCATTATGAGGGGCTCCCACCATCCCTGTGCTGACTTCCTGGGTTTTTAACCTTTAGATTCGTTAACTTTTCATAAAAATAACGAATGTTCGTTATGATGAATTTATCATTATGAGGGGTTCCCACCATCCCTGTGCTGAGTTCCCAGGTCTGTACACCTGCTGTGTCCAATATAAGGGGTTCCCACCATGCCTGTGCTGAGTTCCCGGGTCTGAGTGTACACCCGCTGTGCCCATTATGAGGGGTTCTCACAATTCCTGTGCTGTGCTGACTTTCTCTGATTGGTGAACAAAACACCAGTCACGTTTCTGTTGTAACGGAATTTGGATCCGAAATTCCTTAACGAAATTTCGTATTTTGTATAAAATTTGCAAGCATAGAAATTCCCATAGGGTTCCCACCATCCCTGTGCTGAGTTTCCAGGTCTGTACACCTGCTGTGTCCATAATGAGTGGTTCCCACCATCCCTGTGCTGAGTTCCCGGGTCTGAGTGTACACCAGCTGTGCCCATTATGAGGGGTTCCCACCATCCCTGTGCTGTGCTGACTTCCTGGGTTTTTAACTTTTAGGTTCGTTAACTTTTCGTAACAATTACGAATGTTCGTTATGAGTTACAAAATTCTGATAGCGAACAAAAGACATTCCCATTCAGAATATCCTTTAATCTGAATCTGAGGCAATCTGAGGAGGTCCACTTAACCACTTCCCGCCCGCCCTATAGCGGATTGACGTCTGGGAAGTGTTTCCGTTATCCTGACTGGGCGTCATATGACGTCCAGCAGGATAAAATGCCGCCGCGCGCCCCCGGGGGTGCGCATCACGGCGATCGGTGGAGCTGTGTGTCAGCCTGACACACCGCTCCATCGATCTTGGTAAAGAGCCTCCGGCCCCCAATATTTTTAATCAGTGCCACCTGTCATTGCCCATTGTTGCCACCTGTCAGTGCCCATCTGTGCCCATCAGTGCCCACCTATCAGTGCCCATCAGTGTCACACATCAGTGCCACCCATAAGTACCCATCAGTGCCACCCATATGTACCAATCAATGCTACCTACGAGTGTCCATCAGTGCCACATACGAGTGCCCATCAGTGCCGCCTATGAGTGCCCATCGGTGCCACCTATGAGTGCCCATCGGTGCCGCATACCAGTGCCACCTATCAGTGTCCATCAGTGCCACCTATCAGTGCCCATCAGTGCTGCGGTGCCCATCAGTGCCGCCGTATCAGTGCCCGTCAGTCTAGCCATATCAGTACCCGTCATTGAAGGAGAAAACATACTTAATTACAAAAAATTTTAACAGAAACAAAGAAAAACTTGGTTTTTTTTTCGAAATTTTCGGTCTTTTTTTATTTGTTGCGCAAAAAATAAAAACCGCAGAGGTGATCAAATACCCCCAAAAGAAATCTCTATTTGTGGGAACAAAATGATACAAAATTTGTTTAGGTACAGTGTAGCATGACCGCGCAATTGTCATTCAAATTGCGACAGCGCTGAAAGCTGAAAATTGGCAATGGGCGGGAAGGTGTCTAAGTGCCTGGTATTGAAGTGGTTAAGGAACATCTTTCTCTCCTTCCTTGGTGGGAAGTAATTTATACCTGATAGAGGCATCAAAGGTCTATTATGTTGCCAAGACAAACTAGGTTATCCCAAGGTCTCCATTGTAATTGAGGTCAGATCCTTAACAAGACCTCTATACTGCCTCGGTAACCGTATTATCTGGTCCAGATTTAAATTGCTTATATTTTCCTCCAGTTGTACCCATTTTTTCTGGGAAGTTCCATGAACCCACTCTATTATGCTCCGCAGAACTGCAGCTTCATGATACTTCCCAAAATCTGGAAGAAGCAGACTCCTAAGTGATTTTGGTTTAGCCAGGGTCTTATAAGCAATGTGAGAGCCTCTATGTTTCCATATAAATCTCTTGATTAAAAAACCAAGGGTTTTAAAATAGGTCCCTGGAATATTTATCTGGAAGGTCTGAAAAATATACAGGGCTTTCGGAAGGGTCATCATTTTAATTACATTTATCCTACCAAACCAGGACATCCTGACAACAGGGTATCCCTTCAGATCTTGTTTGATTTTATTAAGTTAGGGCAGATAGTTATCCTGATATAAATCTATTACTGATGTAGAAGAACGTATACCCAAATATTTTAAGGCTTTTTGCTTCCACACAAAAGGATACAGTGGTCTAAGAGCTCTACACTCCACTGGAGTAACAGAGATATTTAATATTTCAGTTTTCTCTATATTTACCTTTAAAGTGTTACTAAACCCAGTAATAGGAAAATAATTAATTTGCCCCCTACCCCCCCCCCCCCACAGTGTCCACAGCTTATATATCTTCTTTTTACAATAAAATATTGTCACTATATACCTTTTTGGCTGATCTGTATACCACGGTCAGTGATAAACTGCACAGTTTCTCCAGTGCTGAGAGTTCAGGAAGGAGGAGATTTCCACGTCAGCCTGTATACATGCCCACATGTGTGATGTCAATATCATGCGACCTGGCTAGTTCAGCTCAACAAGGAAATATTCTCTACAGCATAAAAGACACAACTAAGCATGTGTAGGTCAGCTACTCTGCCTGTGTTAGTTGGCCTTCCCCAGATAGACAGTGCAGGGAGGGAAGGATCTGTGCATACAGGATAAAACAGCCTTTTTACACAATGCAGAGGATTAACCCCTTAAGTTCCACAGTGAGTATAACAAGCATGCTATGCTGCATATACAGACTGATTTTACTGTTGTCTGTTTAGTACCACTTTAAGTTTGAGATTTCCTCATACCTTTTAAATTCTGCAAGAATATTTGGTCTCTAACGGGTTAGATACATATAACATAATGTCATCCACGAAAGCGGACACCTTATGTTCTTGTTTCGCTATCTCTAAACCCTAAATTTTTTAGTTTGCCCGTATGGTCGCTAACAAAGGCTCTAAAGATAGTACAAAAAGTAAAGGAGAAAGTGGACATACCTGACGAGTACCATTATAAAGCGCAAAGGGTTCTGTCAAACTCCTGTTAACCTGTACTTGGGCTGTTGGGTTGGAGTATAATGCCTCTATCTGCTTATACATCCGCGGACCTAAGCCAAAATGATGTAGTGTCGAAAGCATATACTCCCAATCCAATCTATCATAAGCCTTTTCAGCATCTACTGACAGAAAGAGTATCGGTTTCTTCCCTTGCTTGGCTACATGCATCAAAAGTATCATTCTTATTACATTATCCCTTGCTTCCCTCCCAGGAATAGATCTTTCTCTATCCAGTTAGACATGTGGGGTTTCAGCCTCTCAGCCCAAATCCTAGTATCCATTTTAATATCCATTAATCAAAGATATTGACCTAAAACTGGAGCATAGTGTTGGATCTTTCCCTTCTTTTGCCAATAGTGATATATAAGCCCCCAATGCTTTCTTACGCATTTCCAAACCACCCCCAATGGAGTTTATGTATGTCTGGAAGTAAGAAATTAAGATTACTAAGAATTTCTTAAAATATAAAGGCGTATATCCATTTTGGCCTGGGCTTTTACCTACCCCTATGATTTTAATTGCATGTTGTATTTCTTCTATAGAGATATCACTGTCTAACTTGGTAGCACCTTCTTCTGATATAGCTAAAAGTTTTGCCTTCTGTAGATATTGTTCTATTTTATTTCGTCAACATTAATAAACAAAACAAAATTAAATAAAATGAAACTACACTAAATGAATTCCCGAAATATATCAACAAAACAGAATTAGTAACATAACAATTCTATCCAAACACAAAACACATTTTTACGTTCTACAAATGTCTATTTTATTATTGGTTTTTCTAAATATAGAAAAAGTACAAAATATGGAAAGAAAGAAAAAGGACATGAATTTATTTTTAATTTCTTATTTATTACTCTTATGAATGCTCTGCCTGTAGATGGATCTAAATCCGACCAGTTCAGCAGGGACTAGCCAATTTTTGATCCATCTATGGCTGTTTCTGCTCAACAGAAGTCAATCTACCAATCAACTCTCAACTGTTGGAAAACACTTTCTTTATCAGTTGGCTGCAGCCACTGATTGGTATCTTCTGACATTGGAGGTGTCCCACTAACTGAGTGAAAAAAATGAACTGTGTATGGCCAGCCTTAGTCAGACTCTATTGATTTGGCTTCATTTTCATTCCACCTTATTCAATAAAGTAGAATTAAGGGGGCGTGGCCGGAAGCCGAAGAGTATGACTGCTTAGAAGCAGAGCTCCATTCCTCAGTAGCAAACCGGAGCTATTCCCACAGTCCCTGGGCCTCGGAACATGGCGTTTTCACTATCCAGACCATCGGGCACCTGTACACAACATGTCTAGAAAAAGAAAAGACACAGGGAAACTCAGGTGGATGACGGATTTCTTCCAGCAGCCCCACCGCCAGCACAGCCAAGATGGCGCTGGTAAGCACACAGGGAACACACATGGCAGATCTCAGGCAAACAGAGAGAACACAAAGCGCTTCTCAGTCAAAATGTCCCAGCCTCATGAAAACAGCAGCTATCACTCTCAGTCCTCCTCTTCTTCATCCAGCCTTGTAAAGGCAAAACAACAAAATCGCCAGCACTACACAGCTGCAAGAGAAATAGGAGACCTAAATGCCTCTCTTAATTACACAATAGAACTACAAGACTCCATCTTGGAGTTTCCTACCAAAGATCAGCCTGTAATGGACACAACATTACAAGTCATGCTTGTCTCATTGCACAGCACCATCCATGTGGATATAATATCCCTCACAAATCATTTCAAAAATGAAATGTTAGAAGTCAAAGGCAGAGTTACCCTTATTGAAAACAAGATAGGGGAATTTGCTGAAACAGTTAGCAAAGTCATAGATGCACACAATGACAGGGAGAACGAACTACAACGTATCAAGGCCAAGATGGCGGATTTGGAAGATCGATTGAGAAGAAACAATGTTAAAATCTGCAGTATACCAGAAACAGTCAAAACAGCTAAACTTCATGATCACTTCCATAACATATTAAAAGAAAAACTACCTGACTTTCCTGAGCAGAACTGGCCATTGATAGGATCCACAGATTACTCAAGCCAAGACATCTCCCAGACCAGCTAGCAAGAGATACGATTGTCCGCATCCATTTTTACCAAACCAAGGACAAATTTCTTATGCGCACGAGAAATCCAGATAAGAAGTTCCCATGCACTCAAGACCTCTGCATACACAATGCAAAGAAGGTGAAACATGACTACCATCACTAAACCTTTGCGAAACCACCAGATCATTTGCCGATGGGAATATCCAGCCAAACTTCAAATTACCAAAGACTAAAACACGGTCACCATCGCTTCGGTAGATAATGGCATCCGCCTTTTGAAAGAATGGAACATTCTGGAATCAGACGATGGTCCTCACACTGCATCTTCACAACCCACAACCCACAGTCACCTACTTGGCACAGTGCAGCGAATGGTTAAAGGCCCAGGCTACAATATGACTATATTACTTTTTCATTGCAGCTCCGATAAGCTCATAGAAAATACCATAGTTTTGTTTTTTGACCCCCTCTACTCCAGTGGGAATTTATCTCCTCAGATTATTCTAGAATTGTCTTTTTTTTACTATTTTACACTAGGAACAATTTTTCTTATTTTTTACTGGTGTTTCCCTATCATTTCACTGAATCAAGATAAGAGTTCAAACATTCCAGGACACTAAAGTTCTCAATTTGAACCACAAAATTAAACTCTGAATCAGACACCACACAAGGTTCTTTACAGCATCAGGTTCCAATTTCCCTTCCTTTAGGCTCGGTTCACACCTAAACCGGCCGTGGATCGCACAGCAATGCTGTCCGTCCCTGTTCTCTATTTCAGGGACAAATCAGGGCAGAATCTTTGTCTGAATTTGGCCCTGAAATGGAGATAAAGATGCACAGCGTTTCCGTGCAGTGCGCTCCGCAGCCGCACCGGAGACATGTGAGCCGGTAACATTATCCTGCTATTCGAATTCAATGCGTGGAACCCGCATCCAATGCACATAGGTGTGAACCCAGCCTTAATGTCAAACGGCTAACATGTTATGGAAAGAGACACACCTTCTACAGTGTGATTTATGGTGTCTCCAGGAAACCATTTTCTCTTCTAAAAACCCTCTGAAACTAAAACATCCCCGATTCCCCACAGTGTGCTGCTCCAATGCTTCCAAGAGAGGAGTCACAATCCTAGTCAAAGACACAGTCTCCTTCAAAAATTAAAAAATGGAGAGTTGTTAAACCTCATCACAGGATGGACTGTGGAGATCTCATATATAGGGCAGTGCCAACGTCCTAAACTATAAGTGATAAAAAAAAAAGGGGTATACCCAGAAGAACGGAGGACATGGACTTTCTAGGCACCAATCATAAAATTAAATATAAATTTTTATTTATACAAAGAAATACAAAAAAAGCACAAGTGTACACATTATTTTTTAAAAATCGCAAACATTGCAAAAACGGTGATAGGTACTACCACATAAATACATGAAAATAGATCGGGGGGTATCCCCTACACGAAAGGAGGGGATCCAACCCCTCTATTTCCACTAAAAGACCTCAAACTGATATAGCTCAGTATAGCTCTACATGTTTCGCAATTTGAATGCTTCTTCAGGAGCTTGTTTGAGTTACCTATAATAGGGAGGAAATAGACAAAAAGACATACACCAAAACAAGGAATAACATGTTAATGTCGTTTTTTTACCAACATAAAAACCTTTACAATAATACGTCTCAATCAAAAACGCTGAGTACCGTGAGGAAGCAAACCCAAAGGCCCAAGAATCAACACGCATATGGTGACATACAATCACATGTGGGGACGTGTCTGGTAGAAAGATCATAGCACCACTAAGAACCAGAAGGATAGTGAACTAAAAAGTTCCAGCTGTCCGAAAACGGATATTCAAAGGCTATACATATGTAATGAAAGCAGGGCTGTAAATTAGTATGTATGAAGGGGAAAAAAGGGGGGAAGGGAGGGAGGGGGGAAAATGGGGGAGAAGGAGGGGAAAATGGGGGAGAAGGAGGGGAAAAGGCAGGGAACAGGGGGGAGGGTGTTGGGGGGGGGGAAGGAAAAGACAAAAGGAGAGAAAGAAACAAAAGGGGGGGAGAAAAGAGGAGGAAGAGAGGGAAAAAAACAAGAGGGAAGAAGGTAAAAGAAAAAAGAGGAGGACAAGAACAGTAAAAGAGACACTGGGTGAAATGGAAAAAATAATATACCAGCTAGGGTAGTTGGATCTATCTTCAAGCCAAGTAGGGGCTGTAAATAGTTGAAACACATATGCTCCAGGATTTAACCTCCAATAGCCTGGGTACATACGAAAATCTAGAGGCTCTGATCTGAAAAATATAAGTCTCCTTCAAACCTATCCGCACAGAAATTGACTCTAATGGTAGATATATCATACTCATTTGTAAGATCAATAACGTTTTATACACCCTAGTAAATATATATTTACCTAATGTGAAACAAATAGCCTCTGTAAAGAAAATATGGAAATTGATGCAAAGCATGAAACAAGGACATGTCATTCTGTGTGTTAATTTCAGTGCTATCCCCAACAACCAGTTATATGTTTCTAACAATCGCAATCGCCACTACAGAGCTACCCTATCACATTTTATGTCTTCAGTAGACTTTCATGATGTGTGGAGATGCCAACACTCAACGGAAAGGGATTTTTCCCATTTCTCGAGTGTACATCAAACATACTCTAGAATAGATCTTTTCTTAGTGGACAAATTTCTCCTGCAAAGTGTTAGTATGTCAAATATACATTCTATCATGTGGTCTTACCACGCCCCAATCTCAATCACTGTAGAAGGATCTTGCATGGCAACTAGGGTAAATAGATGGAAAAACAATACCTCTCTATTTGAACATCCAGATCACAAAAAAAATTCTAGAAACACTAAAAGACTTATTTTCCATCAACCCCGCTTTTGTGGGAGATCCCTTCATTACTTGGAATGCTCATAAAGCATACATGAGAGGAATACTTCTGAAACTTTGCGGTATTCTAAAGAAGCAGTGGAGCCAGCAGCTCAATGACTTAATAGCTAAAATTAGGGTTCTAGAAAAAACAAACAAGACATTTCCCAATCACACACTTAGCTCACAGCTTGACCAAGCTCGACACAAACTTTGTTTACACCTTATAGCACTGTAGGAAGGTGGACAGCACACTTTTACTGCCATGGTAATAAAGCTGGCAAACCTATGGCAAATCAAGTAAACGAAAAAACTATTAAGCAAAAATATCTTATTTATACCATCCCAAATCGGGAGATAAACTTATCAATCCAAAAGAAATTGCTAATGCTTTTCGTTACTACTATGAAAACTTATATAACTTAAAGGAGGATGTAGACATACCCCAACCAACTCATACCTCAATTCAACATATCCTAGATTTCATTTCCCTACCCACACTAGACAAAGACCAATTATTAAGTCTTAATACACCAATCTTAGAAAAAGAGATACAGGAAATTGTACTATCGCTCCCACATAACAAATCCCCAGGACCAGATGGGTTCTCTTTGGAATACTACTGAGCTTTTCACAGTACTCAGAATCCCCATCTTCTAAATGTCTATGAAGCTGCTGTTTCCAAAGCCTCGTTCCCTTCAGAAATGCTATCCGTCACAATCGTAACGTTACCAAAACCTGGCAAAACACCTGACACGCCTCAAAACTTCAGCCCTATATCACTATTAAATGTAGACCTAAAAATTTATGCCAAGATTATCGCTGACAGACTAGCCCGCCCCTTAACTACTCTGGTGAAACAAGACCGAGTAGGCTTTATCCCTAGTCATCAAGCACCTGATGCCACACGCAGAATCATCAATCTACTACACTTAGCTGAAACCTCAAAGATCCCTTCTCTGCTCCTGTCTCTGGATGCGGAGAAGGCCTTTGACAGGATTCATTGGGGGGTACTTTTTTTTTTCAATTAAATTATTTTTATTGAGTTTTTTCATTATACAACATAAAAGAAAAAACACATATAAAACATTTTAAAACATTACCCAGCCAAATCCCACCCAGAAATAATAATTAAAAAAAAAATCCATATCTGCGCTCACCAAACTATATTTACATTTCTACTTAGACCCCTCCAGCACATTACTACCGTAGATGCTACATATATTCATATTTAATCATTTCCAAAATTCTGTCTCAAAATTAACTTTCCATATTATCATTAATATACTCAGCTGACTAAGTTGCAAACTAACCACCATTGCCAAATTTTTACATATTTTTTTAGGGAACCTCTTATGTTTATATGTCAGTTCCTCTCTTCTTAAATTAAGATTAGTTGCTTTGATCCATTGATCTATTGTTGGTGGGTAATTTGATATCCATTTTTGTAATAAAAATTTGCGAGCCATATACATAGCTCTCATCCACATCATGTGCATTTTTTGGATCAAGCTGTACTTGTGTAGAACACAGGGAATTTAGAGTATCAAATACACCCTCTCAGTAGCGCTCCAATTTTGGACATCGCCACAACATATGCATAAGTGTACCTGTGCCAGTGGTACATCTTGGACAATTTGGTGTATTTGCTTTACCCTAATGCCCCGTACACACGGTCGGATTTTCCGACGGAAAATGTGTGATAGGACCTTGTTGTCGGAAATTCCGACCGTGTGTAGGCTCCATCACACATTTTCCATCGGATTTTCCGACACACAAAGTTTGAGAGCTTGCTATAAAATTTTCCGACAACAAAATCCGTTGTTGGAAATTCCGATCGTGTGTACACAAATCCGACGGACAAAGTGCCACGCATGCTCAGAATAAATAAAGAGATGAAAGCTATTGGCCACTGCCCCGTTTATAGTCCCGACGTACGTGTTTTACGTCACCGCGTTTAGAACGGTCGGATTTTCCGACAACTTTGTGTGACCGTGTGTATGCAAGACAAGTTTGAGCCAACATCCGTCGGAAAAAATCCTAGGATTTTGTTGTCGGAATGTCCGAACAAAGTCCGACCGTGTGTACGGGGCATAAGAGTGCTGTTTTAAAGGAGTATAATGGACTCTATTAATGATAAATAACTGAGTGAAACACTGTGAGAAGGATAAGGATACACTAAATACATTTTTTAAGGCTTGCCCCCACTCCTCATCACTAAGTGTCTCTAGATTTCTATTCCACCATCCAAAACTACCTTCTTGTGAATTAGTTCTAGTTATCATTTGTATAGAAGAATATATACTTCCTATGAGTCCCTGTTTAACACGTCTTACCGATACTGCCAAAGCTAGAACTGATGAAGGATCATATTTTATTAGAAAGGTCTTTGCTTGACTCTGCAAAGCATGCCATAACTGTAAATATTGAAAAAATAATTTATTGGACAAATGGTACTTCACTGCCAACTTATCAAATGAGAAGCGAAATGCCCGACTTTTTCCATAAATCAAAATTTTCAAGCTTAGCCACTTCAGGCAATTGTAAATTATTCCATATGGGCATATATTGAGTGTATCCCTCATATTGAGTTTCTCATTGAACAGTAATCCAAATCCTATGTATCAAATAAAATGTAGGATATATATGTTTATTATAGAAATGGTAAGCTACTAGGGATGAGCTTCGCGTTTGAGTCAAACCCATGTTCGACTCGAACATCAGCTGTTCGATCGTTCGCCGAATTGCAAACGTTATGGGCCGTTCGCGCCAAATTCGTGTGGCGCGTCACGGCCCATAATTCACTGCTGCATCGCAGTGCATTGCTGGCTGATGATTGGCCAAGCATGCACTATGACCCGCATGCTTGGCCAATCACAGCGCCGTTGGTAGAGAGAGCTGTAATTGGCCAAAGCCAGGGTGGCTTTGGCCAATTATGACTCAGGGGGTTTAGAACACGCCCCACACTATATAAGGCCGCCTGCACGGCGGCCCTGTGTAGTGTGTTCCTGCGTGCTGAGAGATAGAGAGAGAGACAGTGTCATTTCATTTGAGTTAGCTAGATTAAGCAGGACAGTCAGTGAGTTAGCTGCAATTACAGTGTATTGTGTATATATATGCATCCCAGGTGTTGCATATATATATATATATATATATATATATATATATATATATATACACTGTATTCAGTTTAGCTAGCTCCGTTCCTGTTATCTTCCAACTGACAAGCAGGCTTGTCTTGTTACAGTATTTACAGCTACCTGAAGAAAATTGCTAGTGTTCTTTTGATCCTATTAGTACCACAGTCAGGCAGCTAGACTATTTACAGTTAGTGTAGTGCGTCCTCCTCACAGTATTCAGCTAAAACTACAAGTTAGTGTAGTGATACCTCTGCACAGTGTTCAGCTAAAGCTACAAGTTAGGGTAGTGCTTCCTGCTCACAGTGTTCAGCTAAAACTACAAGTTAGTGTAGTGCGACCTCTGCACAGTGTTCAGCTAAAGCTACAAGTTAGTGTAGTGAGACCTCTGCACAGTGTTCAGCTAAAGCTACAAGTTAGTGTAGTGCGTCCTGCTTACAGTGTTCAGCTAAAACTACAAGTTAGTGTAGTGCGACCTCTGCACAGTGTTCAGCTAAAGCTACGAGTTAGTGTAGTGCGTCCTCCTCACAGTGTTCAGCTAAAACTACAAGTTAGTGTAGTGAGACCTCTGCACAGTGTTCAGCTAAAGCTACAAGTTAGTGTAGTGCATCCTGCTTACAGTGTTCAGCTAAAACTACAAGTTAGTGTAGTGCGACCTCTGCACAGTGTTCAGCTAAAGCTACAAGTTAGTGTAGTGAGACCTCTGCACAGTGTTCAGCTAAAGCTACAAGTTAGTGTAGTGTGTCCTGCTCACAGTGTTCAGCTAAAACTACAAGTTAGTTTAGTGCGACCTCTGCACAGTGTTCAGCTAAAGCTACAAGTTAGTGTAGTGCGTCCTCCTCACAGTGTTCAGCTAAAACTACAAGTTAGTGTAGTGAGATCTCTGCACAGTGTTCAGCTAAAGCTACAAATTAGTGTAGTGCGTCCTCCTCACAGTGTTCAGCTAAAGCTACAAGTTAGTTTAGTGTGACCTCTGGACAGTGTTCAGCTAAAGCTACAAGTTAGGGTAGTGCGTCCTCCTCACAGTGTTCAGCTAAAACTACAAGTTAGTGTAGTGCGACCTCTGCACAGTGTTCAGCTAAAGCTACAAGTTAGTGTAGTGCGTCCTCCTCACAGTGTTCAGCTAAAACTACAAGTTAGTGTAGTGAAACCTCTGCACAGTGTTCAGCTAAAGCTACAAGTTAGTGTAGTGTGTCCTCCTCACAGTGTTCAGCTAAAACTACAAGTTAGTGTAGTGCAACCTCTGCACAGTGTTCAGCTAAAGCTACAAGTTATTGTAGTGCGTCCTCCTTACAGCGTTCTGCTAAAACTACAAGTTAGTGTAGTGAGACCTCTGCACAGTGTTCAGCTAAAGCTACAAGTTAGTGTAGTGCGTCCTCCTCACAGTGTTCAGCTAAAACTACAAGTTAGTGTAGTGAGACCTCTGCACAGTGTTCAGCTAATGCAACAAATTAGTGTAGTGCATCCTGCTCACAGTGTTCAGATAAAACTACAAGTTAGTGTAGTGCGACCTCTGCACAGTGTTCAGCTAAAGCTACAAGTTAGTGTAGTGAGACCTCTGCACAGTGTTCAGCTAAAGATACAAGTTAGTGTAGTGCGTCCTCCTCACAGTGTTCAGCTAAACCTACAAGTTATTTTTTTGCGAGCTCTGCACAGTGTTCAGCTAAAGCTACCTGTAGAAGGTTGGTGGTGTTTTCCTGATCCTATCACTACCGCAGGCAGCTAAATAAGCTACAAGTTATTTTTTGGCGAGCTCTGCACAGTGTTCACCTAAAGCTACCTGTCGAAGGTTGGTGGTGTTTTCCTGATCCTATCACTACTGCAGGCAGCTAAATAAGCTACAAGTTAGTGTAGTGCGAGCTCTGCACAGTGTTCACCTAAAGCTACCTGTAGAAGGTTGGTGGTGTTTTCCTGATCCTATCACTACCGCAGGCAGCTAAATAAGCTACAAGTTATTTTTTGGTGAGCTCTTCACAGTGTTCACCTAAAGCTACCTGTAGAAGGTTGGTGGTGTTCTCATACTACAGGCAGGCAGTTGATTTTGCTAGCTGCAGTATCAGTACATGTATATATATATATATATATATATATATATATATATATAAAAATATATATATATATATATATATATATATATATATATATATATATATATATATATATATATATATATTTATATATATATATATATATATATATATATATATACAGTCCATGACAAAAGTCTTGTCGCTTGTGTACAAATTGACCTGAAGTGCCGCTAAAATATATTTCTAATCAAGATTTTGTTACAAGAAATGGGTCATTTTAATCCCAACAGCTTTTGTAATAATGTTTCAGTGCAAAATGAGACTGACAAAAAGTATTCTAATATTCACAGCTTGGTAAAGCCCACTGAGTCAATTTTTGCCAAGACATAAGTGTTGTCGCCTTGTTATATGAGCTTCACCTGTGACTAATAATGGATCAATTAGGTCTCAGGTGTGTATAAAAAAGAACACCAGTACACTAGACCTTCTCAACTGCAACTAGACCTCTGCAAACATGCCTAAGATTCACCTGGAGACTAAAGTGTTGATTATCAAGAGGCTGAAGACCAGATCCACTGCTGATGTGGCAGACACCTTCAATGAGTCTCAGCATCAAGTTCAGAGGATAAAAAAAATTTTGAAGAGACTGGAGACGTTTTGGACAAGACCAGGTCAGGCCGACCCCGCAAGACAGCTGCTCGAGAGGACCGTTTTTTGGCTCGAAAATCCAAGGCCAGCCCATTTTCCACTGCAGCAGAGCTCCACGAGACCTGGTCACCTGAATTTCCTGTGTCAACCAGAACAGTTTGTCGGATTCTGTCTCGAAATGGCCTCCATGGTCGAATCAGTGCCCATAAGCCAGCACTAAACAAAAGACAATTGAAAAACCGTGTGGCATTTGCCAAGGGCCACAGCCTGCTAAAAGGATGGACTCTGGAAAAGTGGCAGAAGGTGGATTTTTCAGATGAATCTTCTGTCACAGGGGTGATAACCCTTCCCTATGTTTTCCAAAAAGCTTAAAATAGATTTTTTGGCTGGAGCTAAACATGTTAAAAATGTACCAGTTCAAAATTACAAACAGATTCTACTTAACAACAAACCTACAGTTCCTGTCTTGTTTGCACCGCCTGTATACTGCTGTTCAGAGTATATAGGGCCTGGTGGCCCCACGCCTTTCCTTTTTTTAATTTAGGTGTGGGGTTCCCCTTAATATCCATAGAAGACCCAAAGGGCCTGGTAATGGACTGGGGGGTACCCATGCTGTTTGTCTCACTGATTTTCATCCATATTGCCAGGACCCGACATTACATTAAAGCCGCAAGCAGTTTTAAATGACTTTTTTTCCTTTAAAAATGAAATTTTGTGCAGGGACTGTTCTAAGCACGGGAAACACGTGCCACTTTACAGGCATATTATAGACACCCCCCAAGTACGATATTTAAAGGAATATTTCACTTTTTTTTTTTTTTTTTTAACCTTAAGCATCATTAAAATCACTGCTCCCTAAAAAAGTCCGTTTTTAAAAGTTTTTTTTGCATTGATACATGTCCCCTGGGGCAGGACCCGTGTCCCCAAACCCTTTTTAGGACAATACCCTGCAAATTAGCCTTTAAAATAAGCACTTTTGATTTCGAACATTCGAGTCCCATAGAGGTCAATGGGGTTCTAACGTTCGTGCAAATTTTCAGTCTGTTCGCGGGTTCTGGTGCGAACTGAACCGGGGGCTGTTCGGCTCATCCCTATAAGCTACTGTTAACTGCACTAATGGATCTATGAGCAATTGAGAAAATGTAATTTGTTGTATGGGATCCTCGCAATCTATGATATTCTTTTTGGATAGTTGCTGAAGTTGTGATGCCAGGTAATACAACCTGGCATTAGGAACAACCAAGCCTCCTTCATCCTTAGGTAACTGCAAAATTTCCAAATTAATCCGAGGATGTTTATATCTCCAAATAAGATCTCTAATAACAATGTATCTATTTGTTTAAAAAAATTTCTGTGGTAACCATATGGGACAGTTATGTAACAAATATAATAGTTTTGGCATCCATATCATCTTTATCCGATTGACTCTACCTATTATTGTTAAAGGTAACTTACTCCAGATTTTCTCCACTTGCCCAAACCACATAAGTATTGGGGCCAAATTCCTCTCCACATATGTACTCACTTGTGATGTAACTTGTGCCCCTAGATATTTAAATACAGAGACTACAACAATTTGAGTAGCAGAGGTTGGCAAATTAGCCACCAGGGGATCCACAGGCAAGAGAACCAATTTGTCCCAGTTTATTGTGAAGCCTAATGCCCCGTACACACGGTCGGACATTGATCGGACCTTCCGACAACAAAATCCATGGATTTTTTTCCGACGGATGTTGGCTCAAACTTGTCTTGCATACACACGGTCACACAAAGTTGTCGGAAAATCCAATCGTTCTGAACGCGGTGACCTAACACACGTACGTCGGGACTATAAGTAGCCAATAGCTTTGGTCTCTTAATTTATTCTGAGCATGCGTGGCACTTTGTGCGTCAGATTTGTATACACACGATCGGAATTTCCAACAACGGATTTTGTTGTCGGAAAAATTTATAGCAAGCTCTCAAACTTTGTGTGTCGGAAATTCCAATGGAAAATGTGTGATGGAGCCCACACACAGTCGGAATTTCGTACAACAAGGTCCTATCACACATTTTCCGTTGGAAAATCCGACCGTGTGTACAGGGCATAAGAAAGAGCCATATGTATTAATTAAGACATCACTGCCTCCAAAGAAGACAAAGTATCTCCCAGAAATAAAAGTGTATTTTCAGCATATAGAGCAATCTTATCCTCTCCCAAAGATCTATGAAACCCAACAATATTCGATGATTGACGGACAGATGCAGCTAAAGGTTCAAGGGCCAAGGCAAACAGCAAAGGTGATAGTGGGCATCCCTGTCTTGTTAATCGTTGCAATGAAAAAGGTGCCGATACATATCCATTCACCTTTACCCGTGCCACCAGAGCAGCATAGGGAAGTTGTATCCATCTTATAAACTGGGGTCCAAAACCAAATCTTTCTAAACAATGCCACAGAAAATCCCACTCTATACTATCAAAAGCTTTTGCCGCATTGAGCGACAATATAACTCTATTACCCAAATTTTCAGACGGAACCTGTAAATTAGGAAATAGACGCCTTATATTCATTGCAGTAGATCTATTTGGAATAAAAACAGGTTGGTCTATATGCACATCTTAGATATTACTTTAGTCAATCTAGCAACTAATACTTTTGCCAATAGCTTAACGCCTGAATTAAGTAGTGAGATTGGGCGATATGATTCAGGGTTATTAGGACTTTTATCTGGTTTTAACAAAACTATTATAATTGCTTCATTCATGGACGGTGGGAGGTAACCACTTTCCAATGCTATATTAAAGACTTCCAACAATTCAGGCAATAAATTATCTCCATAAACCTTAGAGACCTCCTTGGTAACCCGTCTGTTCCTGGGGCTTTATTATTAGACAAACTAGCAGTGGCAATTTGAAGTTCCTCTAATGTCAAAGGCTGATCCAACATTTCCCTATCAACCACTGATAATTCTACTAGCTTAATGGAGTTTAAAACAAATTGCAGTTCAGCCACCTTATAGGATAGTTTACTACTATATAGATTTTTATAAAAATCAAAAAAGACTGATGTAATCTCCAAGGTAGTTCACACATTTTCGGTTGAAGAGATTTGTAATTCTAATACTTGAGTCATTGGTTTCTGAGATTTTACTATTGCTGATAAAACATGACCCATGGGGCGTGGTCTGGTCACTCAAGATAATGGCCGCTTGATCCCAGAGCTCCGGCTGAGGTAAGCTCCATAAGCGGCTAATCAGCAACCTAAGCCCGTAAGACTGAGCGCCGGATACAGGCTGACACAGCCCAGAGTCAGGATGACAAGAAGAGGTCACTCCAGTCGCTCCTACAGTGCTCAGCAGTCCAAAAAATTAACAGACTTTCTCCCTGAGTCTGGCAGAAAGGACACACAAGATGGTGCTGGAAGCTGCAGGAAGCTGCAGGGATGCGCCTCTCCCTCACACAGACACAGCGTCGTTCTTTAGCACATCTGACACAGAGATCCAAGACATGGAACAGGAAGAAAAACAGTCACAGAATACACCTGCATCTTCTCCATTTGCCTCACCACAATCTAAAGGGCACGTGAGTAACTTATAACTCTTTTATGGAGAACTGTGACTTAGGACAGGTGTCTCAGGGCACACTATCCTCTTTCCCTGCCACTGACCAACCTGCATCAGAGAATGCACTTAAAGAAATGCTCGTCTCTAAAACAGGATTTGCAAGTAGATTTGTGTAAAAACATCACCAATCCACAAGTAAACGTAGATCAGATTGAGGAGAGGGGGTGTGGCTTAGCTATGCAGCGGTGAGGACGTGTCTCTCTCAGTGCCAACACATTACTTTTAGCACTTTCACTAATCTGATCTCTTCCATCCACCTCACAATGATGCGGAAGAGATCTGGCAAGCCTCTGCCTAAGAAAGGAGCTTCCATGGGATCGATTAAACGGTTCCTAGCCGCAGAACCAGATGATCCGGCAGATGTGGACAGCCTGGGCTGCTCTCCTGGTGGCGTGAGCCCCGCCCCCAACGCAGGCCTGAACACAGACAATGCTCTCCAGTATCCTCGGCCGGCTCGGAGGGAGAGGAGAACTCCCCTAGACATTCGGGAGTTGCGGCTCTGGTAGGCGACTTACCAACTAAGTCTGAACTGGCTTCCATGCTGCTAGGCCTTGAACATGCCATTAAAAAGGAAGTGTCTGCAGTGCGCGCCGACCTCTCACATGTCTTAGAGAGAGTAGAGGAGTCAGAGCAGTGCCTTTACCGCCACGCAGTGGCCATTAGGCACCTACAAACTTCAACCCGCGAACTCACCATCGCTCATAGAATGGCCTTGTATAAAATCGAGGACCAGGAAAACCGCAACAGGCGAAATAATATCCAGATTAGAGGTCTGCCAGAGGCGACTGGGGATGAGGATCTTCTCCCCTCCATTTGGGGCATCTTCAATGGCTTACTAGGCCAGGCTGTTGACCACCCATTGAAAATAGATCGAGTGCACAGGGCCCTTCGCCCCTGTAATCTCTTTTCAGACGTCCCTCGTGATGTTATTTGCAGGATTCACTATTATGAGGAAAAATAACTCATTATGAAAAAGGCTAGAGATGCTGCCTTGCTGGACTTTGATGGCGCCATGTTATCTTTTTTCCCAGACCTTGCTAGGGAAACTCTGGAGCGTCGCAGGGCTCTGCGCCCCTTGACGAAGAAATTGAGAGCCGCCTTGGTTAAATACAAATGGGGTTTTCCTGCTGCGCTGATCGCTAACAAAGATGGTAAGACAGCGGTTCTTCGATTTCCCGAAGACCTGGAAACATTCTGTTTGGATGTTAACATATCCCCGCCGGAGCTTCCTGGTTGGCAGAATCACATCCCACCCCTGCCCAACAACGCCGAAACAAGATGGCAAAAAGTTGACCGTAAACATCGCTCTTCTGCCTCTGGAGGTTCACCCGAATTGGCTTAACCTATCAAGTTGGATGGCTCAAGCTCTTTTTCCACTTTACACCTGACCCACCCGGATCTCTTCTGACTGTCACTAGGTCCCTCACACTTTGGTTATAGTACAGGCCCGGAAGGTTGATGCTTAGGCCTTAAGTTGCCTGTCTGCGTAGCGTTGCCACAGCGGTCTAATATCAGGCCCTAGTTTTGTTTGATTTTATGCATGTTTTTATGGTCCTAGGTGTTTTATGTTTTATACTTCGGGCATTCAGTCGTATGGCCTAAAACGACTGGGTTAAGGTGTAATGATGCACTTTAAGTGCCTTTCTATTTATAACTCTTACCTTGTAATGTCAACGACGCCCACACCAATCTTGGTGACCGTGTACATATGCACGGAGACCTTCACTCCCCTGTTTTTGGGGTGCTGTGTGGGCCTGCGTCCCCAAGCCCCTGCTCATATTTGGGTGACAGGTGTGGGGATGTTGGGCCACTCGTGTGCCCCACCATGCACCGCAGTTTTATGCATGCACTGTTTGACCACCCCCCCGAATTGCTTTTGTTACTGGATATTGATTGTCTTCTTTTCTTTTCTTTCTCACAACTTCTTTACTTTTCTTTCCCCCTCCCCCCTGCCCTTTCTCCTCTCAACTTTTTCCTCCCCGCCTCAGGTCCGATTCCTCAGGTCACAGTGGATGCGGATGCCCTCTGTTGGTCCTCATGGCTAAGGTAAATCTTATCTCTTTTAATATATGGGGGCTGTATGCCCCGGGGAAGAAGCACAATTTATATAGGGAGCCGGGTCGCCTGCGGGGAGACATAGTTTTTCTGCAGGAGACTCACCTCACTCACACTATCTATGTAAAACTTTTTTCCCAACAGTACCCCACGTGGTATTATAGCTTATAGGATGTACATAAAGCTAAAGGAGTGGCCACTGGGTTCTGCAGGGGTACCTCGCACACGTTCGAAACCATGTTATGTGATCCACTTGGGCGTTTTCTGTTCATTAGAGGCACCCAGGGTAGTATGCCTTGTACCCTAGCAACTTTATATGCTCCCAACCGTGACCAAGCTGGCTTAATTGCATCCACACTTAAAAAACAGAGACTTCGCACGAGGGTGCGTTCTCTTGGCTGGAGATTTTAATACCCCATTGGAACCTGCCATAGATACATCTAGAGGTAGAACTAACATCCCACATAAACGTTTGTTGTTCATACCCAAACGCCTACATGAATCACAGCTGGATGATATATGGAGAATTAGGCATCCACGAACGACTACACTCATTTTTCTCAGGTTCACCATACTTACTCAAGAATATACTTTTTTCTCATTGATCATCACCATCTCTCACTCCCCACAAACACTCATATTGAATCATCACCTCTATCAGATCACGCCCCGATCATATTAACCATTAAAGTCCCATCCCTACCACAAAGGTCTACTAATTGGACCATCTCATAGCTGAGGAAATAAACAAAAAACAAATAGGTGAGGATTTATCCCATTATTTTACTGAGAATATACACCCCGACATCTCGTCGGGCATGCTATGGGAGGCGCACAAGGCTCATATCAGGGTAAAGCTCATAGAAATGGGTGCTAGGAAAAAAAGGGAACAGACGCTCCAACAATCTAAGTTGCTAAATGATATTAGGGATCTGGAGCAATCACACAAAGCGAAACAATCTCAAGCGGTACTTCACACTCTGACTCTGAAGAGGGAAGAACTGAAGTCCCTTTTCCACACAGAACAAAAACAACAAGCTCGCATAGTTGCCCAACGTTTCTACGAATGGGGTAATAAACCGAGGAGATTATTGGCCCTCTCACTATAACAAAAGAAATCTGCTACCTTTATAGCAAAAATTTAAAACACTGCAGATGAGCTAGTACACGACACGCCATCCATAGCTAAAGAGTTCCGTGAGTTCTATCAACACTTATATCATGTCCAACATTCAGTAACAGATCGGGACGCTAAGACTAAGCTTATTAGGGACTATTTAGCACAAGCCAATCTACCTAGATTATCACCTGACACTCTGGCTACCCTGGATGGGGAGCTCACCACTTCAGAGTTACGCTTTGCTTTAAAAGCTATGGCAAATAGTAAAGCCCCAGGTCCGGATGGATTTACTGTAGCATATTACCATGCATTTGCAGATATACTCCTTCCGCATTTAACCTCCTATGCTAACGTGATCTCTGATGGTGGGTCCCTCAGATCTGAGACCACTCATGCACACATTACTATTATCCCCAAACCTGGCAAAGACCCTAGTGCATGTGGAAGCTATCGTCCTATTTCGCTGTTAAACATTGATGCCAAAATATATGCTAAAGCTATTGCGAATAGACTCCTCCCCTTGATTGAGCAATGGATATCCACCGATCAAATGGGATTTATCCCTGGTAGGGAGGCAAGGGATAATTCCCTTCGTACTCTATATTTAATAGCTCATGCTCGGGGGTCGTCCCAGCCCACCCTGTTGCTATCAATGGATGCTGAAAAGCGTTTGATAGGGTGGACTGGGACTATCTCATGGCAACACTATCTCATCTGGGTATTGGGGCTCCCCTCCTGACTCAAATATCGGCACTTTGTAATTTCCCCATGGCTCAATTAAGAGTGAATGGCACCCTTAGTGCTCCATTCACTTTGTATAATGGCACTCGACAGGGTTGCCCTCTCTCACCTATTTTATTCGCCCTATCGCTTGAACCCTTTTTGTCTACTGTGTGACATAACCCCTCTATACTTGGGATTACTATAGGATCAGTTGAACACAAATATGCCGCATATGCGGACGATATCTTGTTTTATGTGCAACAACCCCTCATATCCCTTCCTAACCTTCTGTCGGAATTTGCAAACTACGGTGCCATCTCTAATTTTAAAATCAATATGTCCAAATCTGAAATCCTAAATATATCTGTCCCCGCACAGACTGCTTCCCAATTGAAAAGATCCTTTTCCTTTAGCTGGCAGGCACACAACATGAAATACTTCGGTATCTACCTTACTCCGAACCTAGACGCCCTATTTCATTCGAATTTCTTGCCCCTGTTAAACACGATTAAAACTGACCTACAAAAATGGTCTCAGATGGCTCACTCACTCACTCATGGCTAGGGAGGATCGGGGTGGTGAAGATGAATATATTACCCAGGTTGCTATTTTTATTTCAAATGATCCCATTCGGAATACCTGTAGGCTTTTTTACGATAATAAAACCGTTGATTGGCAAATATATATGCAACAGAAGACGTCCCAGGCTCGCTAGGACCCTTCTCAATAGATCTAAGCGAAAAGGGGGCTTAGCCTTACCAGACTTAAAAAAGTATTTCATGGCGATTGTCTTGACTAGAATCTCTGATTGGAGATTCCATAAGGAATCTAAGCTTTGGGTGGAGTTGGAAGCGGAGCTAAGTGGATCTGACCTCTTTGCGCAACTATGGGTTCCTAAGAATCATAGATCCCTATCGTCCACGACGTCTCCGCTTACACACACTACCCTTATGGTATGGGATTCATTATGTAAGACAAATAATTGGCCATATAATTAGCCTCTCATGCCACTGACAGGTCATAACTACTGTTAAAGAAATACAGTCAGTGCAAAAAACTAACACAAAATACAATAAGCTGCTGAACACTGAAGGTAAACATATAAAACCTCAGATACCGTATAATAAAACAAAGCAGTGCAGCGCTAAAACCAAAAGTCCAAATAATGTCCCTTTAAAATAGAATCGAATGTAGATAAGAGGACAGTTCTCCTCTGTGATGATATATGTGCAGTGCTACATGTCCGTGATACCACCACTGGCCAACCAAACCGCTCACCTCAGCATAAGGACCCCTGAATTAACAGATGGGTCAAAACAGCATTTACCACGCGTGTTTGGCTGCTTAAAGCAGTTTGGCTGCTTAAATTTTTGGTAATTATCTGTTAAATGTTGCCACTGGGTGCCACATAAGTAATCTGACGGTGGTCTTTTTTCATATAGGCAGATTTATAATTTTTATAATTTTTAGATTAATTGGAGTGGTGCTAATATTATTTATTAGCTCTTAATTTAGTAGTCAAATTTTCAGTAAAAAATTATTTAGTGAGCTCCACTTTTCATTATTTTGGTGAGCCCCACTCTGATCAGCTACTGAGAATATTCGTGTCATGGTTGCTGATGACACGGTATTAATTGTTCATCTAAACGTTCTTTTTAGTTTATAACCCAATGTATTCCCTTTTATTTTTCTAATAGACATACGCTCAATTAACTTTGTCTTGATCCGTTTACAGATGAGGGACTTCCGCATGTGAAATTAATATTTGTGATGAGGCAGTTTTCACTCATCTTTATTTTATTTTAACCAATAGTTTGTGTAGAGCTATGCTTCCTGGACTTGCAGTCCACTTAGTGGTTGCTGTTGGTCTATGGATGCGGAAGACCGGGGCTCAAAGCGAGGCTTGGTTATGTTTCTATACTATTTAGGGAGGTGACGTAGTGCGCCGCCCAAGCCCCTGGAAGACGTGATGTTGTCACGAAATGCATAGTGCGGAGCAGGATGACGCGCTGACGTCACCTCCAATCTGTGCTCGATCTCCAGCAGGAACAGGGATTATTAGTCGGTCAATTAACTGCAAAAGTGTGCCACATCCAATATTTAAATAGTCAAACAAAAAAAGAGAATGTTCCCCTAGTAGTGGACTTTAAAGGCACGTATATATAAATATAGGAGAGGGCATGTAATACATAAAAAGTTATTTATTCATTTCAGAAACATCTTAAAAACATCAACAAATATGACTATAACAAACAATGAAGAGAATGCGATTTATGCAAACATCCATATGTTGAATATTGATACCAATATCTTTGCAACCGACGCGTTTCGGAGATATTAAGCCTCCTTCTTCAGGGGTGGGTGTTTTTTCACGGAAGAATATTATTTATTCACTTGGATCCCCCTTTTGCACATGGGTGGTTACATATAGATGCCACCATTTAAGACTATTATTTAGTTCACTAATTTATGAACTTCTAGACCGCATGGGAGGTCAACGCTGGATGCCACCGTATTTTTGAGTTCATTTATTGAATTTTAGTTTAATTTGCATTTGACACTGCTCTCAAATTGTGTTCACTGTTTCTATGCACTTTTTTGTCATTTATATTAGCGCAATTCCTCTGTTTTTTATTTATTTTTTTTTTTTATGTTACTCAGCAGTTCATAGCAGCTCAAGCTCAAATACAGATTAAGCTGTGGCATAGTAATGTAGCAACATAACTGACCCTAGGGTATACCCCATTTGCCCACTCTTTCCCAACCCACACAACGCTTCCAATGGTAAAGATGGCATTAAATATTGCCTCTTTAAATATTAAGGGCATGAAAGTAAATACAAAAGATCAATGTTATGGAGGGAAGCCCTCTCAGAAATGTGATATATTCTATGCTCAGGAAATTCATATATCTACGCTTAACCCCCCTAGAATTATCTATCACAAATTTCCTCACTGCTTCTTTGCAAACTCCGACACAAAAATACTATTTAGGGAGGTGACGTAGTGCGCCGCCCAAGCCCCTGGAAGACGTGATGTTGAGCAGGATGACGCGCTGACGTCACCTCCAATCTGTGCTCGATCTCCAGCAGGAACAGGGATTATTAGTCGGTCAATTAACTGCAAAAGTGTGCCACATCCAATATTTAAATAGTCAAACAAAAAAAGAGAATGTTCCCCTAGTAGTGGACTTTAAAGGCACATATATATAAATATAGGAGAGGGTATGTAATACATAAAAAGTTATTTATTCATTTCAGAAACATCTTAAAAACATCAACAAATATGACTATAACAAACAATGAAGAGAATGCGATTTATGCAAACATCCATATGTTGAATATTGATACCAATATCTTTGCAACCGACGCGTTTCGGAGATATTAAGCCTCCTTCTTCAGGGCTGGGTGTTTTTTCACGGAAGAATATTATTTATTCACTTGGATCCCCCTTTTGCACATGGGTGGTTACATATAGATGCCACCATTTAAGACTATTATTTAGTTCACTAATTTATGAACTTCTAGACCGCATGGGAGGTCAACGCTGGATGCCACCGTATTTTTGAGTTCATTTATTGAATTTTAGTTTAATTTGCATTTGACACTGCTCTCAAATTGTGTTCACTGTTTCTATGCACTTTTTTGTCATTTATATTAGCGCAATTCCTCTGTTTTTTATTTATTTATTTTTTTTATGTTACTCAGCAGTTCATAGCAGCTCAAGCTCAAATACAGATTAAGCTGTGGCATAGTAATGTAGCAACATAACTGACCCTAGGGTATACCCCATTTGCCCACTCTTTCCCAACCCACACAATGCTTCCAATGGTAAAGATGGCATTAAATATTGCCTCTTTAAATATTAAGGGCATGAAAGTAAATACAAAAGATCAATGTTATGGAGGGAAGCCCTCTCAGAAATGTGATATATTCTATGCTCAGGAAATTCATATATCTACGCTTAACCCCCCTAGAATTATCTATCACAAATTTCCTCACTGCTTCTTTGCAAACTCCGACACAAAAATACTATTTAGGGAGGTGACGTAGTGCGCCGCCCAAGCCCCTGGAAGACGTGATGTTGAGCAGGATGACGCGCTGACGTCACCTCCAATCTGTGCTCGATCTCCAGCAGGAACAGGGATTATTAGTCGGTCAATTAACTGCAAAAGTGTGCCACATCCAATATTTAAATAGTCAAACAAAAAAAGAGAATGTTCCCCTAGTAGTGGACTTTAAAGGCACGTATATATAAATATAGGAGAGGGTATGTAATACATAAAAAGTTATTTATTCATTTCAGAAACATCTTAAAAACATCAACAAATATGACTATAACAAACAATGAAGAGAATGCGATTTATGCAAACATCCATATGTTGAATATTGATACCAATATCTTTGCAACCGACGCGTTTCGGAGATATTAAGCCTCCTTCTTCAGGGGTGGGTGTGGGTGTGAGTTATAGCGAAAGTTTCTAAATTGGAAACATGTTTAACAAAGAGATCATAAGTATACGTACATATTAAGCTCTATAAATAAAGGTACATAACGTATTTTAATTCCATTGCACTCACATTGGTAATATGTAGGCTATCTTCGCATTCCAAACAAAGGGTTAAAAACAGAGGCGCTGACAGGACGGGTCTGTCGGAGTCTGTACGGCCAATGGACTGGACTTAAGGCTTTCCTTTCTAGGCGATATTGTAAGTGTGTTTCTTATGAGTTTTTAATAAAGTTTTAAAAGGTTTTACCCTATGTGAGCTTCATCTCTGTTACATGGTACATTTTCCTCTATGAGTTGGTCCATAACCCCTGATGATTTGATGACCTCGTAGTTGATATTGATGCAAGTTTAAAGTCTCAGCTGTTTTGCTAGTTATGATCCTCTGTAGTGGGGGATCAAGACTTTCCGGTAAGGAGTAACCCCTTCCATTCTTGGTGGTGGACTGCTTTTCACGGAAGAATATTATTTATTCACTTGGATCCCCCTTTTGCACATGGGTGGTTACATATAGATGCCACCATTTAAGACTATTATTTAGTTCACTAATTTATGAACTTCTAGACCGCATGGGAGGTCAACGCTGGATGCCACCGTATTTTTGAGTTCATTTATTGAATTTTAGTTTAATTTGCATTTGACACTGCTCTCAAATTGTGTTCACTGTTTCTATGCACTTTTTTGTCATTTATATTAGCGCAATTCCTCTGTTTTTTATTTATTTTTTTTTTTTTTATGTTACTCAGCAGTTCATAGCAGCTCAAGCTCAAATACAGATTAAGCTGTGGCATAGTAATGTAGCAACATAACTGACCCTAGGGTATACCCCATTTGCCCACTCTTTCCCAACCCACACAACGCTTCCAATGGTAAAGATGGCATTAAATATTGCCTCTTTAAATATTAAGGGCATGAAAGTAAATACAAAAGATCAATGTTATGGAGGGAAGCCCTCTCAGAAATGTGATATATTCTATGCTCAGGAAATTCATATATCTACGCTTAACCCCCCTAGAATTATCTATCACAAATTTCCTCACTGCTTCTTTGCAAACTCCGACACAAAAACCAAAGGTGTGATGATCGCAATAAAAGGCACCGTCACCTTCTCACAAGAATATTTAGAATGTGATCCCGATGGCAGATATATCATTCTGGGTGCCAAGATTTATAACCAATCCCTTACCTTGGTTTCAGTTTACTCTCCCAATACTAAGCAGAAAAAATGTCTTTGCACCCTCTTTAAATGTATTTGCACAGTGCAATATGGTGGTCTTATAATGTGCAGAGACTTTAATGCAGCCCCTTACCCAGCCATAAATTCCTCTAGCCTCAGTCAGAGACACGCCAACAACCTACATACACTAATTAAGGAGGAAAGTCTTTATGGTGCCTGGAGAAATATGTATGGTTCAGAAAGAGATTACACTTTTTACTCCAATGCACTTCATGTGTATTCCAGAATTTACATGTTTCTCGCGGAACAACCCGTTCTCCTTTTAACATCTGAAGCTAAAATTGGCATGATCCTTGCCCCAATCTCACTCACAATCCACCTAGACCAAAATAACTCCTCTATGGGCAGCCAACAAGGCCTTTATGAGAGGCGTCTTTATAAAACTAGAAGCACAGGAGAAGCATAAGAGGACGCAGACCATCACTGATCTTACAAAATCTATAGATTCATTGGAATCCCAGAACAAAACTCATTACTCCCCAGATAGATACAAACAATTGAAAGAACTTCATCATCTACTCTCACAATGCTTTATCTCTCAGTATGACATTCTCTTAAAAGACTCAAATTAAATTTTTATTCGGCAAGCAACAAAATAGGCACATACCTCTCAAACCAGATTAAACACAGGGCCAGCAAAAGCAGAATAGACTACCTACTAGACAAACACGAGAAAAGACTCACTAACCTGTTACATATAGCAAATAGGTTTGCAGAATACTAATGTCACGGAACGTCCCACACTCCGCTTGAGTGCTTCCGTCATATACCACTTCCTCCCAGTCTGTATACAGATATCCCAACCTCTCTGAGCACAAACAAGGCGACACTTACATGTTGCTACCAAGAACTCACTTTATTCAGAACCAGAATACAGTCTTATATACACAGGAGAAGATTACTCTAACAATACAAACGTAACCTAATTAACATGAGCTAATTATCTAATCCTTTATACAGCCTAGGTGACTGAGACATGACCTTTCGCCCAGACTTGTGGTCACCGAGCTTCACACAGTTATATCAACACAATATCAGTCATCCCGTCTCCTACATTGTATAGAGGACAATGTCATTAGCTCATTCAATTAACATAAACACAGGTTGATGACACCAGCATCTCCTCACAGGATGTGTCCCAACAGAATGAATCAGTCTTATCAGCAGGGGGCTGCTGGAGGAACCCCCCCTCCCTCTTCAGGGACACAGATCCACAGCAAGGAGTCCCCAACAGAATCAAACAACAAACAATATATACATATATAAACGACTGAGTCCGATTAATACAGTTCAAACCGGACCTCCAATTCACCCCACAAAGAGCACCGTTCCATTGAAAATCCAAGGCCCATAATCAAAAGGCAACAGGCTAGCGTTCAGTCCCCTCCAATAGCCTCTGTCTCGGGTGAGTCTGTCACAACTAAAATGAACTCTACAATCTAAACTCTACTCCTGACCTACCTGCACCTTCAGCCACCTAAATTCACACCTTTCTCTCCTCATTACACCTTCCAAAATATCCAAAAAACATCTCACTGATTTATCCACTCAATTCTCAATACAAGAGATTACCAAGGAAATCTCCAAACTACCCATGCATAAAGCCCCAGGTCCTGATGGCTTTGGCAATGAGTATCATAAGAAATTCAGTGCAATCCTAACTCCACACCTACAAAATGTATACAACTCGGCTGCACACGAAGCCGCATTCCCTAAAGAAGCCCCGAAGGCATTAATAATCACCATACCAAAACGCGGAAAACCCCCTTACCTTCCAGCCAACTTCCATCCTATCTCTCTCCTCAACACGGACATAAAAATCTACGCAAAAATTATTGACGCTAGAGTAGAAAACATTATACCTCTACTAATACACTCAGATCAGGTGGGCTTTGTGAAAGGACGCCAAGCATCTAATGGCACCAGACGCATTGTAAACTCTGCTCCTCTCCCTGGACGTGGAGAATGCATTTGATCTGGTTCATTGGCTATATCTCAGGGAAGTACGACATACCTTTGGCCTCACAAGGTTTATTAACTCAGCCATCACTGCCTTATACTCTTCCCCCAGTGCAAAAGTATACACATCTGGCACCTTATCACAGGCTTTTGATATCACTAATGGAACCAGGCAAGGTTGTCCCCTATCACCAATAATTTTCGCCCTGGTCATTGAACCACTCGCCCAAGCTATTAGAAGCCATCCTGAAGTCTCAGGCATAACAATCGGTTCTGCAAACTACAAAATAGGTTTATATGCAGATGATTTGATCCTTTCACTAACAAACCCCACAACTTCCCTCCCAGCAGTAACCACACTTTTACAAGAATTCGGCCACCTTTCCCTGTATAAGGCAAACAACTCCAAATCATAAATGTTCCCTATAGCACTTCCTAACAAATTGAAGGATCAGATAGCAGCGTCCTCTGGTTTCACCTGGGCCCAACATTCATGTATACAGTATCTAGGAGTTAAAATAAACTCCCCCAGCTCCTCACTCTTCAAAGCCAACTATGAATCTCTTCTAAGAAACATACGACAACAAATTAGTTCCTTCTCTAAATGTCAAGTCTCTTGGGCAGGTAGATCAGCAGTCATGAAGATGCCAATATTACCAACGATACTTTACTACTTCAGAACGCTGCCAATACCACTTACCATATCTTATCTTCAGAGTCTACAATCTATGTTGAACCTCTTTATCTGGGGAAAACAACAACCCCACTTAAGGAATAAGATCTTATACAGACTTAAATCAGCAACTGGGATGGGAGTGCCCAACTTAAAATTTTATTACAACGCAGTCATCCTGGACCAAAGTTAAAGCATGTTGGCACCCACTACCCGACAAACAATGGGTACATATCGAACAGGCCATATTGGGCCACCCGCTAAAAGGTCTGTTAGGAGCACTGTCATTGGAACTTCTTCCCCTTCGGTCCAAATACTTTACCATGACAGCCGCAGCAAAATCCTGGCACTTCAGTAGATCTTCACAATCTTGTCAGATCTCCTCTAATTACAACCCTCTTCCTCTTTGCTCCCTTGAACATCTCACTAAAGACCCCTCTCTCAGCAACTGGATGGAGTCAGGAATCTCTACCATTGGACATCTTTACGAAGGAGCGACATTTTGGTCACACT
This sequence comes from Aquarana catesbeiana, assembly GCF_042186555.1. Classification (NCBI taxonomy): domain Eukaryota; kingdom Metazoa; phylum Chordata; class Amphibia; order Anura; family Ranidae; genus Aquarana; species Aquarana catesbeiana. The sequence continues at coordinate 120,337,309 of NC_133330.1, forward strand.
CAGATCTACAATTGCATTTCAACCTGCCAAACAAAGACTTTACAAGCACCTACGTATCAGACACATATAGTCAGGTCCATAAATATTGGGACATCGACACAATTCTAATCTTTTTGGCTCTATACACCACCACAACATATTTGAAATGAAACAAACAAGATGTGCTTTAACTGCAGACTTTCAGCTTTAATTTGAGGGCATTTACATCCAAATCAGGTGAACTGTGTAGGAATTACAACAGTTTGTATATGTGCCTCCCACTTTTTAAGGGACCAAAAGTAATGGGACAGATTAACAATCATCCATCAAACTTTTACTTTTTAATACTTGGTTGCAAATCCTTTGCAGTCAATTACAGTCTGAAGTCTGGGTAGCATAGACATCACCAGACACTGGGTTTCATCCCTGGTGATGCTCTGCCAGGCCTCTACTGCAACTGTCTTCAGTTCTTGCTTGTTCTTGGGGCATTTTCCCTTCAGTTTTGTCTTCAGTAAGTGAAATGCATGCTCAATCAGATTCAGGTCAGGAGATTGACTTGGCCATTGCATAACATTCCACTTCTTTCCCTTAAAAAACTCTTTGGTTGCTTTTGCAGTATGCTTCGGGTCATTGTCCATCTGCACTGTGAAACGTCGTCCAATGAGTTCTGAAGCATTTTGCTGAATATGAGCAGATAATATTGTCCAAAACACTTCAGAATTCATCTTGCTGCTTTTGTCACCAGTCACATCATCAATAAATACAAGAGAACCAGTTCCATTGGCAGCCATACATGCCCACACCATGACACTACCACCACCAGGCTTCACTGATGAGGTGGTATGCTTTGGATCATGAGCAGTTCCTTTCCTTCTCCATACTCTTCTCTTCCCATCACTCTGGTACAAGTTGATCTTGGTCTCATCTGTCCATAGGATGTTGTTCCAGAACTGTGAAGGCTTTTTTAGATGTTGTTTGGCAAACTCTAATCTGGCATTCCTGTTTTTGAGGCTCACCAATGGTTTACATCTTGTGGTGAACCCTCTGTATTCGCTCTGGTGAAGTCTTCTCTTGATTGTTGACTTTGACACACATACACCTACCTCCTGGAGAGTGTTCTTGATTTGGCCAACTGTTATGAAGGGTGTTTTCTTCACCAGGGAAAGAATTCTTCGGTCATCCACCACAGTTGTTTTCCGTGGTCTTCCGGGTCCTTTGGTGTTGCTGAGCTCACCGATGCATTTTTTTCTTTTTAAGAATGTTCCAAACAGTTGATTTGGCCACACCTAATGTTTTTGCTATCTCTCTGATGGGTTTGTTTTGTTTTTTCAGCCTAATGATGGCTTGCTTCACTGATAGTGACAGCTCTTTCGATCTCATATTGAGAGTTGACAGCAACAGATTCCAAATGCAAATAGCATACTTGAAATTAACTCTGGACCTTTTATCTGCTCCTTGTAAATGGGATAATGAGGGAATAACACACACCTGGCCATGGAACAGCTGAGCAGCCAATTGTCCCATTACTTTTGGTCCCTTAAAAAGTGGGAGGCACATATACAAATTGTTGCAATTCCTACACCGTTCACCTAATTTGGATGTAAATACCCTCGAATTAAAGCTGAAAGTCTGCAGTTAAAGCACATCTGTTTGTTTCATTTTAAATCCATTGTGGTGGTGTATAGAGCCAAAAAGATTAGAATTGTGTCGATGTCCCAATATTTATGGACCTGACTGTAATCAAATCCATCCACAAAGAAGAGATCAAAATCCCACCAGATCTTCTATCTTTCATCCAAATCTAATCCACTAATCAAAAAGGAATATCATACTTCTACCTCAGGTTTCTGTCCCCCTCTTCAAAGGAAAAATCTCACTCTATTACGTTATGGGAAAAGGACCTCTCCCAATCCTTCCACATTCTACAATGGCACAACACCACCAACAATGTATTTAAACATTCAAGATGTGCTACACACTGGGAATCCCAACTAGAACTCATCCACCGCTGGTACTACATGCCAACACTCCTATCCAAGTTCTCTCCCTCCTACTCATCACTTTGTTGGAGACAATGTGGAGAACCAGGATCCCTGCTGCACACATGGTGGCAGTGTCCTAAACTATTTCCATTCTGGATCAAAATATTTAACTTCATCTTTTCAGTAACTGGTTTTAAACTGTATCCAGACCCCACATCAGTACTCCTCCTCTTCCTAAAATATGAACACTGTTCCAAACGGCACCTTCCCTTCATCATACACTGCATGATCGCAGCCAGGAGATCCATCACATCTAAATGGAAGCAAGCAGAACCTCCAGATCTCTCCTCTTTCACGGACTACCTTAACAAACAATCTCAATTTGAACTTATATTCTCCATCAAGAATGACGAAGACAAATCCTTCTGGTCCCTTTGGTCACCATTGCTTCAACACCCATCCTGCAAAGCGCATCCGTAATGATGGCACAAAAACACCCTTTGTTTCACTGGGAAGCCATCCTTTATGCTCCCCAAGCCTATCCTTTGTGATCTCCCCTCTTTTTGAAAATCCTGGCTGGGGTTTTCTCCCTAGAGTTGTCAAAACCACATACTGCATTTATGTAGCAGCTCTCTTGCTTACCTGCTATTATTTAACCCCTTTTACACACCTGTTCATCCTTTAAGAACTTGATATACTGATCTGCATCCTACAGAATGTTTGGATCATTATCACCTGTTTCTTTTTCTTTTCTTGTTAAAATGTTTTTTTAAAAGTTTCCACAGGTCTAAGATTGGACACCAACTCCTGGAATATTATTATTTGAAATCTATGTTCATTACTTATTGGTAGCATAATTGTATTAATAATACCTGTATATGCAATTTGAAATTTAAAGCGGAAGTCCACTGAAAAAAAAATATTAAAAGCCAGCAGCTACAAATACTGCAGCTGCTGACTTTTAATATATGGACACTTACCTGTCCAGGGAGCCCGCGATGTCAGCAGCCGAAGCCGATCCGTCCTTCGGCTCTCGGCTGCTGCCGCAGCCATCCTTGGTAAGGCAATAAGGAAGTGAAGCCATGCGGCTTCACTTCCTGGTTCCCTACTGTGCATGCGCGAGTCACGTTGCGCATCCTCTCTGGTCCCTGCTGTGTTCTGTGTCTCACAGAATACAGTGGTGGAGGAGAGTGTAGGAGCCGGAAGTGGCGTAGGTCACCACAAGCGCTGCGGTGATCTGTGCCATGAAGTGGGAGCAAATACCTATATTAGACAGGTATCTGCTCCCTCCCCCCCCCCCCGAAAGGTGCCAAATGTGACACCGGAGAGGGGGAGGAATCAAAAAGTGGAAGTTCCATTTTTGGGTGGAACTCCACTTTAATAAAATACGGGGGTTAATTAAAAAAAAAAAAAATGACCCGTGTTTTCCCCATCCTCAAAATAAGGTTGCTGAAGGAAAAAACATTTCTGCTCTGCTTTTTTTTACGAGAAAAAGCAGCGTATATCTACTGTTTTTGTATCTACTTCTGCTGTGTTTCTGTGGTGGGGTTTGCTATATATTGGAGCTCGGCTTTTAAAACATCTTCAGACACTAAGCATTCTCAGGCCCTAGATCTTTTTTTTAATCCTTGAAATTTGGGAGAAAAACAAACCCCTCATATATGCTTTTAGCAAGTCCCAATAGATCAGTGAGGATACAGTGGACTTGTTAACAGTATCATAAGCCAAGATATCAAGCATTATTTTCTGTTTTTAAGGAAACAAATCAAACCAATAATGCACCGTACAGACAATCAGACATTCCGACAACAAAACCGTGGATTTTTTTCACACGGATGTTGGCTCAAACTTGTCTTGCATACACACGGTCACACAAATGTTGTTGGAAAATTTGAGAACCAGCTCTCAAACATTTGTTGTTGGAAATTCCGACAGCAAATGTCCGATGGAGCATAAATATGGTCGGATTATCAACAACACAACAAACTCACATCAAACATTTGTTGTCAGAAAAATTTCGACCGTGTGTATGCGGCATTGAGGTTAACTTTCCATAAAGTGCGAATCTGGGTTGAATTTAAACCTAATTTAAGAACTAACGGAGAATGATCAGACAAACCTCTGGCTGCATAAGCAGCTTCAAATATCACAGGTAGCAATGTTGGGGTAACTAATGCCAAGTCTATCCTCAATAAAGTCCCATGGGTCCTAGAGAAGCAAGAAAACACTCTATCATTAGAATGTAACATTCTCCAGACATCCATAAGACCTATCTCCCGAATAGGGATGAGTCGAACACCCCCCTGTTCGGTTCGCATCAGAACATGCGAACAGGAAAAAAGTTTGTTCGAACACGCGAACACCGTTAAAGTCTATGGGACACAAACATGAATAATCAAAAGTGCTAATTTTAAAGGCTTATATGCAAGTTATTGTCATAAAAAGTGTTTGGGGACCTGGGTCCTGCCCCAGGGGACATGGATCAATGCAAAAAAAAGTTTTAAAAACGTCAGTTTTTTCAGGAGCAGTGATTTTAATAATGCTTAAAGTCAAACAATAAAGTGTAATATCCCTTTAAATTTTGTAGCTGGGGGGTGTCTATAGTATGCCTGTAAAGGGGCGCATGTTTCCCGTGTTTAGAACAGTCTGACAGCAAAATGAAATTTCGAAGGAAAAAAGCCATTTAAAACTACTCGCGGCTATTGCATTGCCGGTCCGACAATACACATAGAAGTTCATTGATAAAAACGGCATGGGAATTCCCCACAGGGGAACCCCGAACCAAAATTTAAAAAAAAAATGACGTGGGGGTCTCCCTAAATTCCATACCAGGCCCTTCAGGTCTGGTATGGATATTAAGGGGAACCCCGGTCAAAATTAAAAAAAAAACGGCGTGGGGTCCCCCCAAAAACCCATACCAGACCCTTATCCGAGTACGCAACCTGGCAGGCCGCAGGAAAAGAGGGGGGGACGAGAGAGCGGCCCCCCTCCTGAACCGTACCAGGCCACATGCCCTCAACATTTGGAGGGTGCTTTGGGGTAGCCTCCCAAAACACCTTGTCCCCATGATGATGGGGATAAGGGCCTCATCCTCACAACCCTGGCCGGTGGTTGTGGGGGTCTGCGGGCGGGGGGCTTATCGGAATCTGGAAGCCCCCTTTAACAAGGGGACCACCAGATCCCAGCCCTCCCCCCTGTGTGAAATGGTAAGGGGGTACAAAAGTACCCCTACCATTTCACAAAAAAAGTGTCAAAAATGTTAAAAATGACAAGAGACAGTTTTTGACAATTCCTTTATTTAAATGCTTCTTCTTTCTTCTATCTTCTTTCTTCTATCTTCTATCTTCCTTCGGTTTCTTCCTCCATCTTCTTCTTCTTCTGGTTCTTCTGGTTCTTCCTCCGGTGTTCTCGTCTGGCATCTTCCAGATTCCGATAAGCCCCCCGCCCGCAGACCCCCACAACCACCGGGCAAGGATTGTGGGGATGAGGCCTTTGTCCCCATCAACATGGGGACAAGGTGTTTTGGGGGGCTACCCCAAAGCACCCTCCCAATGTTAAGGGCATGTGGCCTGGTACAGTTCAGGAGGGGGGGCGCTCTCTCTTTTTTTTCTTTGAAATGTCATTTTGCTGTCAGACTGTCCTAACAAGGGGAAACATGGGCCCCTTTACGGGCATACTATAGACACTCCCAGGTACGAAATTTAAAGGAATATTACACTTTTATTGTTTCACTTTAAGCATGATTAAAATCACTGCTCCTGAAAAAACGTCCATTTTTAAAACTTTTTTTTGCATTGATCCATGTCCCCTGGGGCAGGACCCAGTTCCCCAAACACTTTTTATGACAATAACTTGCATATAAGCCTTTAAAATTAGCACTTTTGATTATTCATGTTCGTGTCCCATAGACTTTAACAGTGTTCGCGTGTTTGAACAAATTTTTTGCCTGTTCGCATGTTCTGGTGCGAACCGAACAGGGGGGTGTTCGGCTCATCCCTACCAGCCACCACGCGAGTGGAGTGAGGTAGCACGAGGAGGATGCCACCTAAACCCTCTAGCAGGCTTGGTGGAGGAGCGGGAGGTGGGCCTCTCTTCACGGGTCACCAGGTCCGCTGGGGCTCACAGTCCGATACACCACTCCTGCATTACAGAGAAGCCAAACAGAGCTTAGAATGAGAAAGGAGACCCTTGGAGGTGGCGTGTGTAGTGGCAGCACGCGGCACTCCTCATGTTCAGGCACAGAAGCTGGCTAGTGGACGCTGGGTCTGGGTGGAGGGGTGACCGGCCGGAGAGACCCGACCTGTTGCAAACAGCCTGGAAAGGAGGACACAGGCAGAGCAGACTGCCGAGAGACACGAAAGGCCTGCCTGGAGAATCATTTCAGCAGCTTGATATATAATAAGCCAGAGAAAAGAAGATCAAGGTGAGATCTAAAATATCTGTATAAATAACACGGATTGCAATATGCCACCTAAAGGGTCCCAATCACAGAAAGCAAAGAGGGGATCTACAGGGGTACAGCTAAAAGGGCTCCTAAAGTGCAATCTGCACAAAAAACAGACATTAAGGGTTTTTTCAACAACCACAGTTACAATGTCAGTCAGAAGTTTCCAATATAGCAGATTTGAATACATCTCTTTCAACTATAGAGACAGAACTAGAAAGATTTAGCAGTAGCCCTCCTTTAACTATGCAACAAGACATAACGGGATCACGGAGAGTGAAAGGAGAGCCCTGGGATATGCAGGCAATTAATGAAAACATCTTTGGCAAATACTCAAAGTAGGATGGATACTGTGAAATCCAAAGTATTAGTTATTGAACAAAAATGAATACAGTCTGAAAAGAAAAATCAGGAACAGGATCAATGTTTAAAGTATGCTATCACTACCATTGATGATTTGGAAAATAGAAACAAACAAAACAATATTAGGGTCAGATGTCTACCAGAAGCAACGGGTGCAGAGTATTTGATGCCGACATTACAGGGTATATTTAATACCCTGTTGAAAGGTCCAGCAACAGCCCCTAAAAATTCTGACCCTATGAAACCAAGGGATGTAATTTGTAGAGTACATTATTTTTATATTAAAGAAAAGATCATGGCGGTGGCACGTCTGCAAAGGACTATAGTTTTTCATGGAGCACAGATATTTTTGCTACAAGATTTATCCAGATATACTCTGGCTTTAAGGAAAGTGGTAAAACCTCTTTTGGATGCCCTTAGAGAAAGAGAAATTTTGTACAAATGGGGATTCCCTTTTCAGATTCTAGTGCATCGTAAGGGACAAATAGCTATATTTTGTGGCATTGAAGACCTTCCTGATTTCCTGAACTGTCTCCAGCTGTCTAAAATCGATCTGCCTCAATGGTCTCAAACTTACCAGGATTTTTAAATGAGACCCCCTAGAAGAAGATAAATAAGGACCACATTTTTGGGGGTCTGTGAAGGGGGAGAGGGTGGACAATGTTCATCCAGGGAGAGGGTAAAAAATAATTTATGTACTTGGAAAAGGTTCACTCTGTGTATGTTATTGAACACACCCGGGGTGTCCGGGGTGAATATAGTAATTTACGAAACCAAGTGCTGAGTTTATAATGATGTTGACTGTATAACTAAGATTTTTTTTTTATATATATATATATTATATGTTGTCTCTGAGGGAGGTTACCTCCCCTTCTTATGGGTAGAGGGGGAGGGACCTCCCTATGAGAAACAAGGGGGTGTATAGGTAGGTACCATATTTACACTTAAGGGTATAAAGAGTTACACAATAAAGGTTCACCAAGAGCACTCTAAATCACTTGGGGGTAAGTCTTGGGTAGACACCCAGTTTAAATTGCCCCTTGCAAAGTGTGTTCCCTTTTTTTGTCCTCTTCTTGGGGAGTTCCCTCCCATTTATGGGGGAAATAGGCTCTGCCCTCAGGGGATAGAGAAGGAATCGAACACATAATATACGATCACATACTGAAACATAGGGATGCACTATTAACACTCACTCTGAATATTTAGATATATAATGGGGAAGTTCAAGAGTAAAATACCTCTCTGTACTGCTCCTCTTCTTTTTTTTTTTCTTATTTCCTTTTTGTTTTGCACCGGTCCCCTCATCTCTCTCCCCTAACCTTTTCCTTTCCTCTTTGGGTCCATCTTCTTCTTTTTCCCTTCACCCTTTTTTTTTTTTCTCTAGGTTTTCCTTATAGGATTATATAAATAGAACAGAAGTCAGGAAATGAAAGATATTTCAATGTATATAAATAAACCCGGGTAGTGCGCGGCCTACCTAACGGAGGTCTTTCTATATTTTTAATGTAGGGAACTTTCTATAGTAAGTCTAGACTCAAAGGAGTCATTTAGAGGGTGTTTTGTGTAGGGTGTTGTTTGTTTTTGGGGTTTTTTTTTTCTTCCCTTCCCTTTTACTGGTCTTATGGGCTCTGTGAAAATGTGTTCTTTTAATGCTAGAGGACTGAACTCCCCATCAAAGAGATCACAAATTGTGTACTCTTTTCATAAACAAAAGGTTAGTGTTGTCTTCTTCCAGGAGACGCATTTCAGCTCAAATCACATACCCAATATACAGAATAAGTATTATCCAACATGGTATCATGACTCTTTGTCCTATTCTAAATCTAGGGGAGTCTATATAGTAATCCACAGATCCCTACCTAATTAGGTCTTGGACAGCTGGAGGAGTGGAGATGGAAGATCTTTGCTCTTTAAAGCTGTCCATTTACGGAAAAAAATATACATATATTAATTTATATTTACCAAACCAAGATCAGATCAAGATAGGTATGTAAATGTTGACAGATCTTATGGAAAGAGCAGAGGGCGTGACCCTTGTGGGGGGCAATTTTAATTGTGTCCTCGACCAGGATCTGGACACTACTGCATCTCGTCTATTTCAGCCACTAATTAAATGAACAAATTTAAAGCCACCCTGGATAGATATCAATTAATTGATATATGGAGGTTTCTTCACCCAATAGATAGAGATTACTTATTCCATTGAAAAGACCACGGTAGTTATCATAGATTGAATTTTTTTCTTATAAGCCAAATGGGAATGACAATGGCATCTTCCTCCGAGTTTGGAAGCTTTATTTGGTCTGACCATACTCCAGTGTTTTTGGAACTAGCCATACAAATTGTCATGGAGACTAAGTGATAATTTACTTAAAAATTAGGTATGTATGTTAGAAATTAGGCAAGCAGTTAATAATTTTGTGATAGATCATGCAAAGGATGCTACCTTCCTACCTTTGCAATGGGAAACATTAAAATGCGTATTATGTGGTCTCTTTATAAAACACGGGGCAAGATTAAAAAAAGAAAGAGGCGGCAGAATATCTTCACTCTTAAACGAAATTTCTGAATTAGAAAAAGTGCATAAGCAAAACTCAACTTCAGAAAATGTAATAGTATTAATAGACAAACTGATAGAACTACAGACTCTATTAAATGAACAGACCTTAGGGCTTAGAGATAAGAGTCCCGTGCTGTTTTATCAGCATGGGAATAAATCAAGTCGACTTTTGGCAAAGGCATTGCCCCAACGAGCACCTACGACCTCTATAGTAATAATTCAAACATCATCAGGAGAATTGACACATGACCCTAAAGGAATTTCATTCCTTTTATTCTAGATAGTATAACGTACCAAACCATCAAACGGAAATGGATTCTGAAATATTCTGGCAAAAAGTATGTCAACATATATAGGAAACAGCAACACCAACTCTGTCTGATGTAGAGGTAGAAGAGTTAGAAAAAGAGTTTTCAGTAATAGAATTACAGAATTCAATAGATTCACTGGTACTGGGCAAAAGCCCAGGCCCAGATGGTTTTACCCCGCATTTTTATAGGGCACTTAAGGAATTTGTGAACCCTATTATGAGTAGGACATTTAATTCGGTCTCTGCCTCTCGACCCTTTGCCCCACAAGAAATGGAAGCATACATTTCGGTCAATCCGAAGCCAGAGAAAGATCATACGTTATGTGGAAATTATCGTCCAATCTCTCTAACAAACATAGATCTTCGATTATATTCTAAAATTATTGCAAATAGACTTACACCAATTTTACCAACATACATCCATCTGGATCAAGTGGGATTTATGAAGGGTCGAGGGGCAAAAGACAATACATTGAAGACTCTAATGCACCGCACACACGATCGGAAATTCCGCCAGCAAAAGTCCGATGTGAGCTTTTGGTCAGAAATTGCGACCGTGTGCATGCTCCATCAGACTTTTGCTGGTGGCATTTCCGCCAGCAAAAGATTGAGAGCAGGTTCTCTATTTTTCAGACGGAAAAAGTTTCTATCGGAAATGCCGTTTGTCTGTATGCAATTCCGATGCACAAAAAATCATGCATGCTCAGAATCAAGTACGAGACGGAAGCGTTTGGTCTGGTAAAACTAGCGTTCTTAGTGGATATAGCACATTCGTCACGCTGCATTGGATCTTTTAATGCAGCGCATTCTTTTGTTCTTTATAATGCTAGAATAATGAATTTGTTTTGCTGCTGATATTCACACAAATTCTGACAAACTGATTTCTTTATTATTTCTCATGATCTCCTGAATAATCTTTTTTGTTTTTAAAGCCAGATCTCCATAATAATGTTTAGAATTTTTTTTTATAGTCATCTTTTTTGTTTTGTTTTTTAAATCAAGATCTCCTGTTTTTTTGATTATTTTTAAATTATTTTCTAGTGAACTCCATATTTTTTTTTTTGTGTGTCAACTTTCCACAACAAAATTATTATCTTGTATTTTTAAAGCTCAAGGAGGTTGGTTGGTGTCCCTTGTTAATTTGACATTTTATTTTTGAAATGTACCTGCCTACTCACAAACAAACTGTCCTATTTGAAGAAAAACACATAGGCAAGTATTTTCATATAACAAAATTTCCATTTATTCTGGCTCATAACAAAATAAAGAGGAAGGCAACGCTGGAAAAAAAGTGCTTGGATTTGCGAAGCCTTTGTACCCCAGGGCATGATCAACTCTTTGTAAATAAAAATTGGTAGCCTGAGAAGTCCATATAATAGGGAGCACAATCTGGTCCAGGAATCCCAGAGATCAGGAACAGCAGCAGATGACATATGTCCCCAGGCTGTGGTAGTACCACAGCCTGCGTCTTCTGTCAGACCAGACTGAACCCAGGCCATCACTTTCATGTCTTCCTTGCAGCCTTCCCTCCATGCTTTCCTTCAGCCTATCCTGCAACCTTCCCTGCAGCCTTCCTTGGAGACTGTGGCTCTGGAGGTGGACTTGTGGCAGAAGGAGGAGGATAGGCGAGCGCACATACGTGCTTGTTATCAGTCTTTTGGCCCCTCAACCCCTTATGAAGGGCCTGAAAAATAATCTGCTCACAAATGAGGCATTGGCCCTCCTCCATTTGCTGCAATTTTGCAGCTACATAGCAGCCATAGGCCTCTTCAGCGTCGGGGGGTGTTTTCACGGCCGCATTAGCCTCCTTAATGAGGCCCAGTGCTGCTCCTTCTCCACGTCACTCCCCTTCCTGACCCTTTTTGTTGTAAGGCGGAGGGGAGGCACCTGGCATTGAGTGAGGCTACTGGGCCTGGCCACCTCCTGGCTGACACTTACCCCCGCCTCCTCCTGTCTGCCACATTCCAGAGCTTTGTCCTGGCTGAGGTCTTCCTGTGTATGAAAAAGGGACATAGTTTTTGTTTTTGGTTCATCAATCACACACAATTTTCAGCTCATGACTGTAGCAAATTGAATGTTAATAAATAGAAAAGACTATCATTCTGAGCCCAGCATTTTTCATTCTTGTCACAATCATCTTTGGCCCCTACTGTCTATTGATATGTAAAACACTTTTTGTTAAATCATTCATTTGTTATCAATAATAACATCTAGTTAACAACAATAATTTTCGGACAATAAATATGTTAAAAAATACTATACCTGGCTCCAGCTGGGCTCCTCCACTTCTTCCAGGATGGAAGGCCCAGGTTGGTCCTCGGAAGCCTCAGCGGGGGTTGAGGGAAGGGTGGGTGGAAGTGCAGAAAGTGGTTCCCTGGCTTCAATCTGGTCTTCCAGAAACCGCATCCTGTTGTAGCACCACAGACTGGGTACATACACATCCTTTGCTGCTGCTCCTGATTTCATGGAAGCCTGGACCTTATTAAGCTCCTTCCTATACGTGCTTCTCAAGCTACCAATTTTCTTATCCACAAACTCAATGTCTGCGTCGGGGACCTGTGTCTTCACAAATTGCATCAGTTTCTCCAGCGATGCCTTCCTAGCTAGTTTATTTCGATATAAGGGGTTTTTAACCTCCCACAAATTTCTCATATCCCTGTATCTGTCTATGAACTGCCCATGAATTCAGGGTCTTTGAATTGTTTTATATTTGTTGCAAGACAAAATACAAGACAAAAACATATCAGGCTAAACTCTCCTAATCGTATCCCAATATAGGCCTAAATCTTTTTTCAGTATAGGCCACTGAGTTAAAATATTACCTTCGTTAGAATGTTTGGCGCTTCCGGTCCTCCGTCCTCCGCACACAGAACGTAGGTGCGACACACACTTGTTAGCTTTATATACACTGCGCATGCGTGAAACTCGGACAGTGTCACCAGCCCTTGACATTCTTTCTAGAATTTTCCCCGCCCCTTCTCTTTCCTCGCAGTGGGAGAGGAACATGGCGGAGACACAGCAGGTGCGTAATAGCAGTAGCGAAGAGAAAAGCCCAGAGCCAGAAACGTCACGATCCCGTAGGAGTTTTAAGGCCTCAAATGTGTCCTTTGTAGAGATGGTGGAGTTGGTGGACATCTTGAAGAGGGCTGACTATGATGGGAAGTATGGACCTTACCTAAACCCAAATGTGAGAAAGGCCAAGATCATGTCTAAAGGAGTGAGAAGTCTGCACAGGAATTTTGGGGTACGACGATCCAAGGAGCAATTGCGGAAACGCTGGTCAGACCTGAAATTGAGGGAGCAGGATCAGTACAGAGGGATCAAGAAAAGTGCTTCTAAAAAGTAAGTAGTTTTCGTGTGTCCCTATTATTATTATACTTCTTACTTCCATGCTGCTCCATGTGCTTTTCTTTACTGTTGTACAGGTTTAATTGGCTACTTTCATGTTCGTTGGCACAGTAATCGGTCGCAGTAAACATCGTTCATTTTCTAACTACATACGATGTTTTTGGCAGATACAGGGTTAACTACATTTGGTCATGCTAATTTGTATTAAAACAAGTTTATGACATTGTTGTCTAGATGTGTTTGAAACTAGAATGAATTGCAAACTTAATTCAGTGTAATGTAAGGAGAGGACACTCAGCAGCTGTTTACACATCTGGACTCAGGAGCACTAGTGTGGGACACCAGAACAAACTTTTTAGGGTGTCCCACACAGGTACTTCAGTGGATACTAGGGGTGTCTCCATGTGTGAAACTTGTCCAAAAAAGGTAAGTATTCCAGCTTTGGTAAGGGGAAAAAATCATGTCTTCAGCTTGGAACTCTGCCAAAACAGACAATTGTACCACATTTCCAAGCGATGTTTTATATTCCTATTTCTGGCCTCAAATATCGGTGTGCTAAGTATACCTTTTGTTTCATTATCATAGGGGAGAAAAGACTTCGAACATCTGAGGACACCAGGAACCCCCCACCTCCTGAAGAAGGGGAACAGAGGACACCACAACCTCAGGATGTGGAGGAAGGAGAGGTGGAAGAAGTGGTTGAAATTGTCACCACAACAGGTCAGTGTCTGACACCACAGATTCAGGTAATAGAGGTATGCCTGCATATTTATAATACATGGTGTGTATTTTTTCTTTTAGGTGATGTGCATGTTGTGGAAGAACAATTTCCTCATTTCACCAGTGCAAGTGCACAAATACTAATCCAGGAGATAATGGTGTGTAGTCGGGATTTAGACATCATAAAGCAAAAAAACAATAAGGTTGAACAAAAACTGAAGAACATGATTGATGTATTAGGGAGAATCTAAATTACAATAAAATGCCACCATTTTAGATTTTTTTTTGGACCAATTTTTAAAAATGTTGGTGGCATTTTAAAAGCCAAATTTTGAAGATGCACACAGTGTGTCAACATGTGCTATCTGCCATCAGGGGATATCAATGTGTGCGTTTTGTGGGTGCAACTCAAGTAGGTGAGAGAAAGTGGTTGCACCCTCAAAACACATCCATTGATCACCCATGATGGGACATAGCACATGTTGACATTAGGCATGGGATCAGGAGGGAAATCCCCAGTTTGACTCCCAATTTGTGTGCATCTTCAAAATTTGGCTTTTACAGGGGTGACATCACCTCATCTGATGAAGCCAAGATCAACACATTTTTGACACTATAATGTCTGATATTGTCTTCAGTTTTTCAATGATGAACTTTGTAAGTTCCTGAGTTATGTATGTTATGTTTTGAAACATGCCTGTTTATGTACAAAAAAAATTTTCAAGGTAAAAACCAAGATGTTGTTTTTTTACCCAAAAAATGTTTTACAACGCACATGTGAATGTGCACGGAATAAAAGGTTTTATACTCAACAATGTGTGGCTTCTTCTTTCAATGCTCAATACCAGTTTTTGTATTAAGTTGGTGTTTACAGTGACAATGGGTGTCATTTAATAATGGAAAAACCACTTGGCACTACAAGTGCACTAGGAGAACCTAGGAAACAGCTAAAAGAAACACAAGCAGTAAATCAAAATCAAGATTTTATCAGGTAATTTTTTTTTTTTAATAGAAAATATTTACAAATTTGCTGGCATAGCAATGGCCCCACTACCCATAAAATAATCGACATATTTTTGCCGCATTTCACGGGCGCTTTGGGGGGGCAAGCCAGGACGGCCAGCTTCCATGGCCGTCATTGTATTTTCATGAAGTCCGGCCTCGGGCCCAACTGAGGCAACATAATTAGGAGCATTTATCTTTAAAAAGTTGTGAAGTATGCAGCATGCTAGAACTATGTGGTTCCGTTTGTACTCCGCCATATTAATTGCCGTAAGAAATAGGCGGAACCGGCTGGTCATTATCCCAAAGGCATTCTCCACGACTCTTCTGGCTCTGGCCAGCCAGTAATTAAAAACCCTCTTCTCTGGGGTGAGGGTCCTCTGGGGGAATGGCCTCATCAGGTGATCACCCAGACCAAATGCTTCATCAGTGATAAAAACAAATGGGAGTCCTTCAACGTTCTCTTCCGCAGGTGGCAATCTCAAGCCACCACTCTGGAGACGTTGGTAGAACTCGGTCTGGGCAAAGACTCCACCATCTGATATCCGGCCATTCTTCCCCATGTCCACATATCAAATCTCATATGTCGCCGACACCACCGCCATCAACACGATACTATTGAAACCCTTATAATTAAAATAGTATGACCCCGTATGGTATGGGGTGGTATGGGGTATGGGGTGGTGGGATGATGTGGACGTGTTTCCCATCAATTGCACCTCTGCACCTCTGCAGTTAGGAAAGTCCCAATGCTGGGCAAACTGGGAGGCCACAGTCTGTCATTCCTGTGGCGTTGAAGGAAACTGTGGAGTCAAAAAAGAAAAGAAAAAGAGTACTTTTGCACATAACATTGCAAGCACAAACATTCTTGGCCAACATCAGTATAACATTTATTTTAAGGAGTATTTAAAGACAAAAATATAAGGTCCACTTATCAGATTCCTCACCCCCTCTGATGGCCCATTGGAAAAATTTTAGGGGGGAGGGAGGGTTATTGGGACCCCAAAAAAAGTCTCTAGCACTCTGCCTGAATTTAAGGAGAACAATAACATTTGGACACATTTTAGGGGGTCTTTAGGGTAAAGCACTACAATGGAGCTGACAAAATACATTGTTAAGTGACTAGGCTAGGTGTGTCTGGACCCAGGATAGCATGCTGGGGAGGTTTGTGAAGAAAAATATGCATGTAGGCCAAAAAAGGAGCATTAAAAGCTTACAGCATGCATGGGCACAAAGGGGACATTCACAGGATATTACAATCATGGTACTTAGGGAATGATGAAAAAAATACAAAACATTAGCATACATTAAATACATAGAATGTGATGTTAAAGGAGAAAACATACCCTAATATAGTCCTTCTGCAGGACCTGAATGATGGCAGAACAGGTCTCTAGAATAATTATGCCCAGAGCCTGGGGGGAGATGCCTGTAGAGAACTTAAGGTCCTGTAGGCTTCTCCCCATCGCCAAGTACTGCAACGTGGCGACTAGCCTCTGCTCGGGAGTTATGGCTTGCTGCATGCAGGTGTCCTGCTTTGTAATATAAGGGGACAACAAAGCCAACAGACGGTGAAAAACGGGGTCCGTCATCCGGCGAAAATTCCTGAAATCATCAGGGTTATTTTCCTGGATCTCACGCAGCAAAGGCATATGAGAGAATTGCTCACGCTGGAGTAACCAATTCTTTGTCCATGAACTCCTCCCCATCCTGTTCATGGACTGGGCTTGGGTCAAAGCAAGAACCACAACACCAAGCCCCCGCACAGCACAAATTCTACAACGAGGACGTACCAGCAACATGCCTTCAAAACAGTCAGCTTGTCAGAACAAACAAACATAACGCACTGAAGAACAGAAAGGCCTGTGAAGAGTGAGCTGAAAATCAGAAATGAGCAGACAAGAACACACTGAAAAACAGTTACGAACTTGAAGTGGAATCAAACAGTAATTCTGTATACCTGACAAGACCAGCTAGGTATAATCACAGCAATTACCACACTCACAAGACCCTCTCAGTACTGAGGAGATAGCTTCTTTGTGAACACAAGAAGAGATGAGTCAAAGTGTATGTTTAAAGCTATCTGATTTAATTCTGGGCAGGTATACAATTTATACACGTTATTATCAACCAATCATTGCATGTAACATGGGAGTGATTAATACAGAGGCGTATCACATCATTACATGTCATTACATATCATTAATTATGCCATCTGCTTTCATGACTCATAGTCATGGGTCCTGCTTCCCTGTTTCATGTCTCATTGCACAGGAAAGGGGCCCAGACATATTGAGCCACAATTCTTTTATACGGTACAGAATGAAACTGCTTACACAAGCTATATTTTCTTATATGTATGCTTTATAGAAAACCTGTCATAAAACTAAAAAACAGAACTAGTTGACTTCATCTAGTTGACTTAACTTGAGTCTGCTACAAGTTAAGATATATGAATCCATATGACTTTCTGGCCACACAAAATAGAGTCACTTCTGTTCAGTCATATTACTACAGAGCTGACTACACGCACTGAAAACCAAATACAAATCCACAAGCACAAACTGAAGAGCAGTAAGGATCTGAAAAGCACAAGGCTGAAAAGCGCAAATCGTCTCTCACCAAACCTCTACTAACACGAGATAAACATGAGATTAGCAGAAGGAGCCCAAAGGGTGGCACACTAGCTATTGAACTTCCCTTTTATAGTGCCGTCGTACGTGTTGTACGTCACCGCGTTCTTGACGGTCAGAATTTGGTGTGACTGTGTGTATGCAAGACAAGCTTGAGTGGAATTCCATCGGAAAAACCATCTAAGGCTTTTCCAACGAAAATCCTGATCGTGTGTACACGGCATTACACTGGTGGAATTTGTCCGAAGGCGTTCCAACCCATCCTATCTATTGGCTATAGATGCCGAAAAGGCATTTGACAGGGTGGGGTGGTGTTTCTTCAAGGAGACCCTAAAACAATGGGGAATAGGCCCTCACCCTATGGAGAAAATGATGGCCCTGTATCATAACCCATTAGCTAGAATACAGATAAATAGATAAATGGACCCTCTCGGATCCGGTGATGATACTGAACGGAACCCGACAGGAATGTTCCTTATCCCCTCTGTTATACGTATTGGTAATGGAACATTTGACTACAGCCATTCATAATAATCTAGATATTCAAGGGATTAAGATTAAGGAAACAGAATATAAAATGTCAGTATATGCAGATGATTTACTGTTATATATTACTAATTCAGTAGTGACTATACCAAATCTAATCCAGGAATTTAACCGTTTTGGAGCAATGAGTAATTTTAAAGTTAATTTTGACAAATCAGAAGCTCTAAATATTACATTACCAAATAAAACTTTAGATCTTCTTCAAAAAAAATTTTAATTTAAGTGGCAAAAAGTAGCTATTAAATACTTAGGAACACACATCCCCAGAGACTTAACTAAACTTCAAGAACTGAATTATCTTCCGATAATTCAAAATATAATCAAACTACTCCAAAAATATGACAGAAAGTTTTTTTTTCCTGGATGGGAAGGATTAATATTGTAAAAATGGATATACTACCAAAACTATAATGCCCTTTACACACGGTCGGATTTTCCGACGGAAAAATGTGTGATAGGACCTTGTTGTCGGAAATTCCGACCGTGTGTGGGTTCCATCACACATTTTCCATCGGAATTTCCCACACACAAAGTTTGAAAGCTTGCTATAAAATTTTCCGACAACAAAATCCGTTGTCGGAAATTCCGATCGTGTGTATACGAATCCGACGCACAAAGTGCCACGCATGCTCAGAATAAATTAAGAGACGAATGCTTTTGGCTACTGCCCCGTTTATAGTCCCGACGTACGTGTATTACGTCACCGCGTTCAGAACGATCGGATTTTCCGACAACTTTGTGTGACCGTGTGTATGCAAGACAAGTTTGAGCCAACATCCGTCAGAAAAAAATCCATGGATTTTGTTGTCGGAATGTCCAATCAATGTCCGACCGTGTGTACGGGGCATTATACTGTATATATTTCAGACAATTCCAATATTTTTTCCAACAAATCCACTGGGTCAATTACTTGCTGTAGGGAGATTTATATAGGCACATAAGTCACCTCAAATTAGAAGAGACATACTAATTAGAGCAAAGATAAATGGAGGCCTGGCTCTTCCAGATTTTTCAATATATCTTCATTCTGTATTTATGACCAGGATAGTGGACTGGTTTCATAATGCAAATTGTAAGCAATGGGTAAAATTGGAGGAAAACTGAAATCATTACAATGGATAGCCAGGGGCTCCCAACCTCCGAGGAGGGAAATGCCATTTTCCTCAACATTGAAAGTGTGGGATGTACTATTAAAGAACGAGACTTGGCCTACCCAGATTGGGCCAATGACACCTTTATTCTGCAATCCTGAAATTTTCCACCAGCAATGGAAGTTCCAGTCTTCTTAAAATGGTCCAGACATGAGGATGTGAGAGTTGTCCAGACCTTGGTGGAGAACAGACTTCCTCCATGGGAATCTTTGGGCCTAGAAATTAGGACCAAATGGATGCAATACCAACAATTCCAAACATATATTAAATTTTTGACACAAACTCTCTAATAGATAGACCATTAACAGAATTTGAACAACTATTACTACAGGAGCAAAGACCAGTTCATGCTTTATCTACAATATATAAATATTTGCTCCCAAAAAATAAAGTGGAAGAGTTAACATATTTAACTAGGTGGGAGGAAGAACTGGAGATGACCATTCCTAGATCAGACTGGGAAAGATTGTTTATATTAACACACAAATTATCTTTATCAACTAGACATCAAGAAAGAAATTATAAAATTTTAGCAAGATGGTATAGATGCCTAGTGGATATGCACAAAATTCATAGGGAAAATCAAGAGACATGTTGGAGATGTCTTAATGTAAGAGGTACAGTGTCACACAAATAGTACGACTGTCCAGGGGTTTTGTTATTTTGGTCAAAGATTTATAATATATACCAGAAAATTACAGGACTAACTGCACAACCAGATGTATTAGTCTCTGTATTATCAATTATCCCTGGCTCAATAAAATTTATAAAAAAAGATATTCTATGACATATGCTAACAGGAGCTCGTACAGTTATAGCCCAAAACTGGCGGAAGGCGGTAGATCCCTCAATTGGTGAATGGGTGTGTGAGATGAGCGAGATGCTGTCCCTGGAGTTAACAATAAAGACAGAAGCAGGTCTAAGAGAACAAACTTTAAGGATATGGCAACAATGGGAGGAGTTCAGAATCTCTACAATATTATCTAAATATATATATAGAGCAACTTTACATGCCCCCCTTTCCTTCCCCCTCCCCTTTTTCCTTTTCTCACCCTTTTTTTGGGGGGGGCGCGGGTATAGTTTATGTGGGTTGAGCTTGTTTGTTTTGTGTGAATCCTGGTAAAATAATTTTAGGAGGTGGATAGCATTTTGGATTGTTATAATATTTGAAAATAGATACATGCATAGATTTATAATGTGATAGAGAAACTCTAGTTTAAGGATAAATAGAGGATGAGTTTACTTATATAATGGAAATTGCTGTATCTATAAGATATTCAAAAATTCTTTTATATATATGTTGTCTAAAATGAAAAATGTATAAAATAAAGATGATATATAAAAAAAAAAAAAAAAACACAAAAAAGTGGGGGGTATGAGCCTTCCTATACTTCATGACTATTATAGAGCAAGTATCTTGGACCAAATCAAGTTCTAGTTCCAAACATCCCCACTAAAACATTGGGTCTTATTAGAAAAGGACTCTGCACTATATTCCACACTCTAATGCCCCGTACACACGGTCGGATTTTCCGATGGAAAATGTCCGATCGGAGCGTGTTGTCGGAAATTCCGACCGTGTGTGGGCTCCATCGGACATTTTCCATCGGATTTTCCGACACACAAAGTTGGAGAGCAGGAGATAAAATTTTCCGACAACAAAATCTGATTGCGTCAATTCCGACCGTGTGTGGCCTGTTCCGATGCACAAAGTGCCAGGCATGCTCAGAAGAAATTCCAAGATGGAACAGCTCGGTCTGGTAAACTTAGCGTTCGCAATGGATACAGCACTTTCGTCACGCTGCAATGTTAAAAATGGTTTAATACAGCGCACTCTCTTCTTCTTTATAATGTGACAAGAATTAAGTATTTTTGCTGCTCATATTCTCACACACTTCTCACAAAGTTTTATTTTTGTTTTTTTATTGGGATTCCCTGAATATATTGTTATTAGTTGTCACATCTGACAGTATTTTTTTTTTTTTTATTTAATTTTTTTTGGGATTTTAAGCCTTTTTTTTTGGATTTAATGTTTGTATTTTTTCAAAGGCTGATCTTTGTTCAATGTTATTTTTATTTTTACTCCAGAATATTTTTGTGTGTGTTTTGTGTGTCAAGTTACCCCAACACCATTGATATCTTTTATTATTTAATCTCCAGGAGATTGTTTGTTGTTGGTGTCCCTTGTTCATTTCACATTGTATATTTGAACTGTACCTGAATCCTCACAAACCAACTGTCCTTTTTGAAGTAAAACACATAGGAGAGTATAATTCAAAACAAAAATCCTTTATTAAGGGCTCAGAACCAAACAAAGAGGAAGGCAACACTGGATCAACAAGAGAAATTAGCGAAGCCTGGGACCACCACGGCAGACATCAATTCTTGAACATCAAAATTGGTGGCCTGAGGAGTCCATATGTAAGGGAGGGCAGTCTGGTCCAGAATTCGCAGAGATCCGGATAGCAGCAGATGACATGTGTGTCCCCAGGCTGTGGTACCACAAGAGGCTGCATTTTTTGGCCGACCAGACTGGATCCAGGGTCCTCACTTTCTGGTCTTCCTTTCACGCTTCATTCCCGGCTGTGGCTGTGCAGTTGGAGATGTGGCAGGAGGAGGAGTAGGACCTGGAGAAGGACTGGGAGGACCTGGAGGAGAGGGAGGACAAGGAGGAGGACCTGCAGGAGGAGGACCATCGCAAAGGTGTGTCTGAGCTGTCATTTGGCCCCTCATACCTTTGTTAAGAGCCTCCAATATGAGCGCCTCACACAAGACTTGTTGGCCCTCCTCCATCCTCTGCATTTTATAGGCAATGGTGGCAGCAATGTCCTCCTCCACGGTGTGTGGTGCTCCCAGGACCTCTGTAGCCCTCCAAAAGAGTCCTCCGGTAGCCTCCTCTAGGGCACTCCTCCTCCTGCCACTTTCTCTTTCCAGGGGGAGTGGAGGGACCTGCAGATCAGCCAGCCGGCTCGGCCCGGCCACCTCCTGGCTGAGACTTCCCTGTGTATGAAAAAGGGACATGGTTGTAATGTTTTGCTTCATCAATCACAATCCTAAATTAGTACTCCCAACTAACATCTAGTTAACATCATTGATTGGACAAGCAGAAATATTTAGAGGAATGCTATACCTGGCTCAATCTGGGCTCCTCCACATATGGCCTGGAAGGCCCAGGTTGGGCGTCAGAAGCCTCAGCCGGGGGGGAAGGAAGCGTGGAAGGAAGACTGGAGAGGGATGGCCTGGGTTCAGTCTGGCCTGCCAGAAAATGCAGCCTGTCGTAGTACAACATCCTGGGGACATAGATGTCATCTGCTGCTCCGGATCTCTGTGAATCCAGGACTTTCTTGCGCTCCCTCAGATATGTGCTCCTCAGGCCACCAATTAATATCTTTAAATAGGTGATGTCTGCCGTGGGGATCACCTGCTTCACAATTTCACACAATTGCACCAGTGCTGCCTTCCTCTTTGTTTGGTTCTTCTAATGGGGGTGTTTAATCTCCCACAGACAGGGCAGCTCCCTTAAGATATCTATGAATACTGACATGAAGTCATTATCTTTCAGTAAGATATCCATGTTCACTGCAAGACACAACACAAGACAAAGCCTAATGTCAGACAAAACTCTCCTAATCTTGTTACAATATAGGCTTCAATGTAGAAGCAGTATAGGCACAAGTTTGTCTCTTACCTTCGTTCTTACGATCGGCGCGTCCAATGCTCCTTCCTCCGCTCACAGATCGTACGTAATACGCACGCATGTTACGCTTTATACACACTGCGCATGCGTGTAACTCCGCCCACCCCTGACATTCTTTCTAGTCTATTCCCCGCCCCTTTTCGTTCGGCGCAGTGGGTGAAGAGCACATGGTGGAGTTAGAGCAGGTGTGTGCTAATTATAGCAACGAGGAGGAGGAGGAAAGCCCAGATCCGGACACGTCCCGATCCAGAAGGAGACGTTTTAAGGCCACAAATATGTCCTTTGGGGAGATGTTGGAGATGGTCGACATCATGAAGAAGTCCGACTATCACGGAAAGTATGGCCCTTACCCCAACCCCAACATCAGAAAGGCAAAGATCATGGCGAAAGTGGTCAAAAGCCTTCACAAGAATTTCGGGGTACGAAGATCGAAAGATCAGCTCAGGAAGCGGTGGTCGGACCTGAAGTTAAGAGAGCCAGAGCAGTAGCGAAAGATCCGGAGAGTGCTACAAAAAAGTAAGTAGTTGTGCTGTGTTCCTATTCTTTCTGTCTTTATTCCGTTCATGCTGCTCCATATGCTTTTCTTAATTGTAATGTTTAAAAGGGCAACTTTAATGTTCATGGGCCCATTATTCCTTCGTATCAAACATTTTTCTTTCGGCCTCTAAAACACCATTGTTTAGGCCATATGCATTTTCCCACATTTTTTTTGGGCCTACTTGGATGCCAAATATTTGTTTGTGTAGATGGGTTTGTTACTAGAATGAAATGCCAACTAGATTGTGTGTAAGGAGAGGACACTGAGCAGCTGTTTTCACATCTGGACACTGGAGCACTAGTGTGGGACACCAGAACACCATTTTTATTAGGGGGCCACACAGGTGCTCCAGTGTATACTATAGGGGGGGCTACATCTGTGAAGCTTGTACTAAACAGGTAAAGTATTGCAGCTTGACAAAGGCCAATAAAAAAAATACATCTTGGAACTCGGCTAAAATAGACAATTGTACCCCACTTCCAAGCAATGTTTCCTATTTCTAGTTCTGCCATCAAATATCTGTGTGCTAATTATACCATTTTTGTTTTACATAAGGGAGAAAAGACTCGGAGGACACCCCTCATCCGAGGAGACCAGAGACCCCCCACCTCTGGAAGAAGGTGAAATACCAACAACCCAAGCTGAGCAGGAGGAAGAAGAAGATGTGGTGGAGATTGGCACCACAACAGGTGAGTGTCTGCGACCACAGGCTCAGGTAAACGAGATGGATGGTGGCAGATTTTTGAGTCCTGTTTTTGTTTTGTTTCTCTCTTTTTAGGTGATCGTGATGTTGTGGATCCAGAATGTTTCACATCAGAAAGTGCCCAGATCCTGATCGGGGAGATCATGGGGTGTAATGTCGAACTGCAAAACATACAGCAAAAAATCAATGATGTTATTAAAAAAAATAATAACATCATTGATGTTTTGGGGCGAATGTAAAACCCCACAAAATCACCTTTTTGGATTGTGGTCCAATCTTTTAACTTTTTTTGCAATGTTTAGAAAAGCCAAATTTGGAGGATGCACACAAAGAAAGCCAAAAAACTTGAACTTACAAAGTTCACATTAGGTAAAGCCTGAAGGCTATATCAGACATCAGTATTTAGGAACTGGGTTTGATATAGCGTTCAGATGGGGGGAAATCACCCCTGGAAAAGCCAAATTTGGAAGATGCACACCAATTTACGAATGTCAACATGTGCTATCTGCCATCACGGGAGATCAATGGACGCGTTTTGGGGGTGCAACCCCTTCCTCAATTATAAAGTAGCGTTGAGGAAGGGCTTGCTCCCCCCAAAACACGTCCCTTGATCCCCCCTGATGGCAGCTAGCACATGTTGACATTCGTAAATTGGTGTGCATCTTCCAAATTTGGCTTTTCCAGGGGTGATTTTCCCCCATCTGAACGCTATATCAAACCCAGTTCCTAAATACTGATGTCTGATATAGCCTTCAGGCTTTACCTAATGTGAACTTTGTAAGTTCAAGTTTTTTGGCTTTCTTATTGGTTTTACACAGGCCTGTTTTATCTGAAATGGACATTTCAATGTTTGATAATGCTACTGCAAAAATTGTTATACAACAAACATGTTGGTTTGTTTTAAAAACCTTTGGTAAATGCACATGTGATTGTGCAGGTATAAAAAAGTTGCTTACTCAAGAATGTGTGGATTATTGTCTCAACACTACAATACAACACTTTTGGGGTGATGTAATTGCTGTTTTCTGCAAAAATGGGTGTTATTTCCTAAGGGCAAATCCTCTTGGCACTACAAGTGCAGTTTCAGTGCAGTTGCAAGTGCACTTGTAGTGAAATGTGTTTTTGCATTTAGGAAATAACAGCCAACAGTGCTTTATATAAGGTTACACAATCACGACATTTTCTGGACTCAACACATTTCTGTCAGGGTCAGCTAAAACAAACACAAGCAGTAAATGTCCACCAAGAATTTCTTTTTTTTTTTATTATAAAAAAAAAGGCTTCACAGATTTGCTGGCATATTGATAGCCCCCCTACCAGCAAAGAACTCTAGGTAGCGTAATCGGACATCACGGGCACTCAGGGAGGGCAAGCCAGGACGGCCACTTTCAAGCGCCGTCAGTGTGGTTTGATGTAGGATTCTGGCCTCAGGCCCAACTGAGCCAGCATAGTTGGCCGAATGTTTCCTTAAAAAGTTATGGAGAACACAGCACGCCAGTATAATATGGTTCAGTTTATACTCTGCCATATGGATGGGTGTCAGAAATAGTCGGAACCGGCTGGCCAGGATTCCAAATGTGTTCTCCACCACTCTTCGGGCTCTGGCCAGCCGGTAATTAAAAACTCTCTGTTCCGGGGTGAGGGTCCTCATTGGGAATGGCCACATCAGGTGGTCCCCCACCGCAAATGCTTCATCAGCAACGAACACAAATGGGAGTCCTTCCACATTGTCCTCTGGAGCTGGCAAGTCCAAGCTGCCATTCTGGAGACGCCTGTAGAACTCCGTCTGGGCGATGACTCCACCATCGGACATCCGGACATTCTTCCCCACGTCCACATACAAGAAGTTGTAATTAGCCGACACCACCGCCAACATCACTATACTATTAAACCCCTTGTAATTATAATAGTACAACCCCGAGTTGGGTGGTGGGACGATGTGGACGTGTTTCCCATCAATTGCCCCTCCGCAGTTAGGAAAGTCCCACCGCTCGGCAAAGTGGGAGGCCACAGTCTGTCATTCCTGTGGCGTGGAAGGAAACTGTTGATGAAAAAACAATAAACATTACTATTTTTACTCTGAAACATGGCAAGCAGATTATACACATACATTATGGGGCAACCTCCAGATAGCATTTACTAAGGGGAATTTAACAACGCCAAAGTATAAGGTACACCTTTCATATTCCCCCTCCCCTCTCATAGGCCATTTCTAACATTATAGGGGGTGTGTGTAAATCTTGGACAGGTAACCCTCTTCACTTCATTGAGAGCTGAATGCCTAAATAATGGGTATTACTTTGAACAGCCCCTCCTTAGTTACACTATTGGCAGACCACTGGACAGGTAAGAAGTGTCTGAATACAAAGATATAAATATACACTATACACATTTGAGGACATTTGGACATTCTGCTATTACCTATCAAGATAATAATAGGATACAAAAACAGTACCATTGGAAAGTATACAGGCAGGCCCTTGCACTACATGCTTTGGGGAATTCATCCATACATCTGAGCACTAAAGAGATGGGTATAGTGTATATGGGTTTGGCAAAGTCAGCAGATAGATGATTGTGGATAGATAGAGAATTGGGATCAGCTGACTTAGCTATTGGGGGAGGGAGGGTTACTAAAAATTATTTGGGGACACCACAAAAAAAAGCCTCTGCCACTCTGCCTGAATTTAAATCAAAAATAACATTTCCAAACATTTTAGGGGGTGTTTGGGGTAAAGCACTACTATGGAGCAGAAAAAATACATTGTTAAGTGACTACATGAGGTGAATATAGGGCAGGAGACACCATGCTGGGGAGGTTAGTGAAGGGCAAATATGTATGAAGGACCTAAAATAATAATTACATAAAAATCCAGCATGCATGAGGACAAAGGGGACATTCACAGCATATTACAATCATGGTAATTAGGGAATGAGGAAAGAAATACAAGATATTAGCAAACATTCAATACAATAAAATGTGATATAAAAGGATAAAAATCTTACCTTCATATACTCCTTCGGGAGGGACCTGTATGATGGCAGAACAGGTCTCTGGGATTATGATCCCCAGAGCCTGGGGGGAGATGCCTGTCGAGAACTTCAAGTCCTGCAGACTTCTCCTTGTGGCCAAATACCGCAGGGTAGCGACCAACCTCTGCTCCGGAGTGATGGCTTGCCTCATGCAGGTATCCTGCCTGCTAATATAAGGGGTCAGCGAAGCCAACAGACGGTGAAACATGGGGTCCGTCATCCTGAGAAAGTTCCTGAAATCATCAGGATTATTCTCACGGATCTCACAGAGCAAAGGCATATGAGAGAACTGGTCACGCTGAAGCAACCAATTCTTGGTCCATGAACTCCTCCCCACCCTGTTCATGGACTGGACTTGTGTCAAGGTCAGGACCCCAACACCAAGCCCCCGCACAGCATGAACTCTACGAGGAGTATGCATACGAAACATGGCTAGAAAACGGTCAGCTGCTCAGAACGAAGTAACAGAACGCACTGAAGAACAGCAAGGCCTGTGAAGAGCGACCTGAAAAACAGTAACGAACGAACAAGAATACAATGACTACCTAAAGTCACGCGGAACTTGCTGCACGCACTGAATAGCAGATACAAACCCACAAGCACAAACTGAACGGCAGAAAACGATCTGAAAGCCACGAGTCTGAAAAAGCGCGAATCGTCTCTCACCAAACTTTTACTAACACGAGATTAGCAAAAGGAGCCCAAAGGGTGCCGCGCTTGGTTCTGAACCGGCCTTTTCTAGTCTCGTTGTACGTGGTGTACGTGACCGCATGGTTGGCGATCAGAAATTCCGACAACTTTGTGCGACCGTGTGTAGACAAAAAAAGTTTGAGCCAACATCCGTCGGAAAAAATCCTAGGATTTTGTTGTCGGAATGTCCGAACAAAGTCCGACCGTGTGTACGCCCTATAAGACCTTCGGACACATACAACAAATATTCCCATCCAACTATACAAATAGTAATCGACACTTGGAAACAGTTCTGTACCACTACCACCCAAACTTCAAATGTAACTGAAATCTCTATACCCCTATACCCCCAAGGTCCTTGAAAGTTCTTGTCCTTGAAAGTACATATACCAAATCTTGCTACATCTATCTGGGAACGTAAAGGTATCAAATCAATGCCCAACCTCACAAACAAGGGTAAAATTAGCCCATTCCCTAGACTCTCTCAAGAAGAGTATACCTACACCAGAATAGCATAATTTCTCAAAGCACATCCAATAGTCCCTAATAAAATCCCTCATAAAAAGTGTTGGCATTCTGGAACAACTAATCCACCAAAATAAAAGGGATATCCCTCTTTTACAATATTATGCAACAAAAAAGCATATTTACCAAAACTCTCCCCTGCAGAAGTAGGAATCAGACCTATTCTTCACCTTTACAGAGGGTCAGTGGAAAAAAACCATACTTTACAACCAATGCTACACAAGATCAGCAACATATTGGGAAATTGTGCAAAAATTACATCTTGGGAAATTGTGCAAAAATTACATCTCAGATGTTATCTTACCCCATATATAACAGCCAAATTTAATTCACATGGTTCTTTTTTTTTTTATAATCAAAATTTTTATTTTGGCCACTCATTACAATTAGAAGAAAAGAGGTTTAACCTTAAACTACGTAGAGGGTTCTTTACTGTAAGAGCGGCAAGGATGTGGAATTCCCTTCCACAGGCGGTGGTCTCAGCGGGGAGCATTGATAGCTTCAAGAAACTATTAGATAATCACCTGAATGACCGCAACATACAGGGATATGTAATGTAATACTGACACATAATCACACACATAGGTTGGTCTTGATGGACGTGTGTCTTTTTTCAACCTCACCTACTATGTAACTATGTAACTTCATCTTCACAATTCAGTATTATACATTCTTGTATTTCATGGTTTACATAAAAATACACAGAAATAAACATTACAAGAAAAAAATAATTTCTCTTGTCAAAAGTTTACCAGTTATACTATCCCTTCCCCCTCCCTCAAAAAAAAAAAAAAATTCCAAAAAAGGTTGTTAGCTTCCTCCTCCCCCCCCCCGCCATGGGGTAAGTCTGCTCTGTCCCTTCCCACTCCATTCCTTCCACTTTAAGTCATGTATTTTCCTACTGTACCCTTCTGTGTAAAAAAAAATAAAAATAAATAATAAAATAGAAATTGTGCTATGTGATTAAATATTGATTATCCATAATTGTGTATATCGGCCTTCATGGCCTAATTCCTCAACTCTAAGTGACACTCCAAAAAGAGAAAAAAGAAAAGAGGGATGATCCCCTCTGCTACTTCCATGTGTTTACCGAACCTCATATAATATAAGAGGCCTCTAATGGCCATAGTTTAAATAAAAATTATACCATGTGATAAGAATATCAACCTTATTACATATGAACAAACTTCATGACCCACTACTCCCCCCACCTTGAGTGCCAAACCCTCCACCCACCTTCCCATCCCCCCCACTACCTCCACATGACTTAACTCCCTCTCTCTCTCTCTCTCTCTCCTCGTTAGGGGCAGGCATCTCACTCCACACTAAAAAAAATTGGCAGGGGGGCTGAAGGTAGAGAAGGAGGGGGAAGAAAAAAAAAAGAAAGAAAGAAAGAGAGAAAGAAAGAGAATGAGAAAGAAAGAGAGAAAGAAAGAAAGAAAGAAAGAAAGAAAGAAAGAAAGAAAGAAAGAAAGAAAGAAAGAAAGAAAGAAAGAAAGAAAGAAAGGAAAGAGAGAAAGAGAAAGAGAGAAAGAGAGAAAGAGAGAAAGAAAGACAGAAAGCCCAGCATAGATCTATCCTGATCAAAGTTCATAATTCGACTCTTTATTCCTCTATCGCTAAAACCATAAACAGCTATACTAGGGACCTTATGGATCCACTACCCCTCTTACCTTCCCATTCCCTATCTCTTCTCCTAGCCCATCTCATGTGCACACTGTATCCAGCCTGCCCATATCTTCTCAAATTCCCCTTTTTGGTCCCTCACTACTTGAATCCACCTCTCGGCTTCCATTGTCCGGTTAACCTCCTTTTTCCAGTCCTCTAGTGCTGGGCAATCTGTTTCCAAAATCTGGGGATTAATAATTTAGCTGCATTCAATAGGTGTAGTGTAATGCTCTTCCTATAAGCTTTAATGGAGCCGGGTGTTCTGTGGAATAGGAAGCCCAGAGGTGTAAACTCCATAGGTCTAGGGGTCAGTTTTTCAATCCATGGTGCAATTGCTACCCAAAATGCTTTGATCTTGGGGCATTCCCACCACAGATGGAGAAATGTACCCCTTTGCTCACACCCTCTCCAACACCGGGCATCTGCCGCTGGGTACATCTTAGTTAATCTTACTGGTGTCCTATACCACCTTGTCAAGAATTTATAGGCCATTTCCTGAACATACGAACTTATGGATGTTAAATAAGTTGATTTAATCATTTTTTTAATTTGTTCATCTGACAGTTCCTTATTTAATTCTCTTTCCCATTCCCTAATAAAGTATGGGACTGTACTCTTTTGGGCAACGAGTATCATTCTGTACATCTGAGACAACAGATGTCTGGCATCCCTCAGGTGCACACACTGGCCCTCGAACACCGTAATTAAGTTTAATGATCTTAGCGAGGGTTTCATCTTATTAAAGAAGCCTGTCATTTGATTATATCTCCATCCTGATGTGGGTATATTCCCTAGAGCTGTAACCAGCTCCGGGTAAGTTGCTAGGGTCCCCCGCGGGGCGAACTTACCACATGTGACATCTCCATCCCTCCCCCATGCCCCCAGAAATCCCCCTCCCTCCCCCAGTGGAAACCATGGGAATCCCTCCAGTGGAGCTAAGGGGGACACCTGGGGGGAGTACTCTCCTGTTTTATTCAAATTATCCCATATGCAGTGTAATGCTGTCTCCCAGGGGCACGCTGGAGTATTTGTATCCTGAATATGCAGCGATGGGATTATATTGAGCCTTCAGCATTGCTGATACTAAATCCTGGATCTAATTGGTGCATCCCTTGTTGGCCTTCCTCCCTCTAATGGCTGTTCCCATAATTAGTAACACTATCTACATGCCCCTGCTGAGATATTTAGCTATATCCAATATACTTTCTAACTGCTGATTGAACTTTCTCATCCTACCATGATTGGCATGTTTTTGCATTTCAGTTTAAGATAAAGAGACATATTTCCTTCTCTGTCTCATCTGTGAACCTTGGCCGTGTCCTGAGGAAGCCTAACGGCGAAACGCGTAGACATACAAGGGCTCACTGCACAATAATCATAGATGCTTTATGCTACAACTGTCATTTTGTTTTTTAGATATTTGTATTTTTCAATAAATTTATATTTTTTATACTGCTATATCTTCTCCACTGTTTCTTAGCCTAAAAGTCTGCCTCCCTGGTAATACTCAGTACTACCTTATTTTGTATCCTCGATGTTTTATGGACATGGATAACATTTTTTTGATCTGAAGTGATATGTACCCCCAAATAGAACAGAGAGTCCTTCTTCCACACAAAGGGGTACACCCTCCTCAGCATCCTCGCCATCTATTGAGGGACATGGCTGGGTAGGAGTATTGATTTTTCATAATTGATTTTAAAGTTAGATAAATACGCATATCTATCCACTTCCTGCATGAGAGCTATTAAGGATGTTTGAGGTGTCGGAAGGTAGAATAATAAATCATCAGCATAGGCCGATACTTTATGTTCCACATCCCCAATACATATCCCTCGTATCTCCCCATTGCTTCTGATCCTACAAAGAAATGGCTCTAATATTATAGCAAATATTAATGGTGAGAGTGGGCACCCCTGCCTTGTTTCATTTTGTATATTAAGATAGCCCGATACTGTACCATTTACTTTGACCCTTGCTCTTGGGTCCGCATAGAGAGCAATGGCCCACACCCCTCAAGACTTCATTCATAAAGCCCCAGTTCACCCCATCGAAGGCTTTTTCAGCGTCCATTGATAGTACGATCTTTGGGGCTTTCTCTGGGCCATATTGCATCCAATGAAGCAGGTGAAGTGCCCGGATGGTGTTATCCCTTGCCTTACGTCCTTTCATAAAACCTGTCTGGTCAGGGTGCACCAAATCCCTGATATATTCTTGCAATCTCAGAGCTAGAATTTTGGCAAGCAGTTTAGTGTATGAGTTGAGCAGAGAAATAGGCCTATAGTTGGCACAGTACTGAGAATCTTTCCCTTCCTTCGGGAGTACAGTATTGTACGCCAACAGGGCTTCTGGAGGCAACAGGTTAGCTGCATCAATCATGTTAAAATAATTGCATAGCGGCCTTATCAACTCCGAAGAAATTTTTTTATAGTAAATATTTGTCAAACCATCCGGGCCAGGACTTTTCCCTGTCGGTAAGGCTGCTATTGCTCTGCTCAATTCTTCTACTGTGATTGGATGTTCCATTTCTGCTGTAATTGTCTCCGATAGGGTCGGCATTGATGATTCCCTAATGTACTCTCGTGTTTCTTCCCTTCTTTGGTCCTTCCTATCTTCTAATTGTAAGGTCTAAGGTTTCATAGAATCGATGAAATTCTTTCGCTATGGCCTGGGTTTTCACTACCTTTTTGTTTCGTATTAATAGGTTATGGACATGTCTAGATTCTTGTTGCTTTTTAAGTTGTTTAGCCAGTAATCACCCGCATTTGTTCCCTTGCTCATAGAACCTATGAGCAAAGTATCTGTATTTATTATTAATTTTTTGATCTAGACATTGTGCGAGTTAGGTTCGAAGGTTCCCTAATTGTTGGATATCTAAGGGGTCTAGATTTTTTTTATGTTTAATCTCCAGTGCATTAATTTTCTCTAATGAATCTGTCACTTCTTTCTTTCTTTCTTTCTTTCTTTCTTTCTTTCTTTCTTTCTTTCTTTCTGATCCATAGGCTATTAGTTCACATTTTTCTAATGAATGTTGGAGGGGGTGTGGCAAATTAGGAACCTTAATCAATATGGTTTGGGCTTGCACAAATCTTAAATGTTTTTGGAGAGCTGTATTTCGCTTAATATCTTCAATCACAGGAATTCTTTATAATCAAAATTTTTTTTATTTTCTGTTATATTTTTCACAGTTCACAATTATACATCCTTAATATCATACTTTACAGTAACTAAACAAGATTAACATATTAGACATTGACAAGAGACAAACTGGTAACATCGTTCTCTTACAACTGACCCTATCCCCTCCCAAAAAAAAAAAAAGAAGCTGTCTGTCTCAACCCCCTCCCAAACCCCCTCCCAAACCCGACATTTGTTCGACAACCTACTATATCCTGTGACTGATGAAATTCCCAATGATTGTGCGTATCAATCTGTATATCCAATTCCTCATTGACACTCCCAACGCCTACAAACCAACTCGATAAGCAGACCCAAACAACACGTAAAACACACAAAACAAAACAAAAACAAAAAAAAACACAACCCCGCCCATACACACCCTGTGATTATTATTAATTATTCCATAATTGTATATATGACCCAATTAAACCTAAAATGAAAAACCTTCTCCTACCTCCATGTGTTACCAAAACCCCCATTAATGTAAGAGGCCACTAACGGCCATATTAGACATAACATCTATATAAAAAAAAAAATTATTTTAAGTGACCCAATTAAACCTAAAATGAAAGACCTTCTCCTACCTCCATATGTTACCAAACCCCCTATAATGTAAGAGGCCATTAACGGTCATACTAAAATATAACATTTAAAAAAAAAAAAAAAAAAAAAGAAAAAAAAAATTTTAGTTAATAAGAAAAAAAAAAACGTAATTCCCATTGATTGTGTATTTCAATCTTCATATCCCCTTCCTTAGTGACATTCCATACACCAAGCGCCTTCAAACCAACACATTAAACAAACCCTAACAACATGTAAGAGGAGAGAAGATAATAATTAAAAAAAAAAAAAGAAAAGTGTTGTATTCTACCTATACATAGACTTCACAACCCCCTACTCCCCGCTTTCAAGTATCTAACTCTCTACGAATCGGCTTACCACCTCCCTCCCCCCTTTCACCAGATCAGGTATCATTATAAGGGTAAAAGGGACGGGGAGGGGGAAAGAGACAGCAGTAAAAAAAAAAAAATCAATCACAGGAGTTCTAACCAAGAGCAATATTGAACAGGCAATCCTTAGCATCCACATTGACCGCTATCCTCCAACCTTTAAACCAACAGTAATGCAAATACTCATGGCTGCCAGGATATTAATCACACGCAATTGGAAGTCAGACTTCACATCAAATGTCAGCGTGGTAGTCAGGCAAGTAGATGAAGCCTTTCGCTATAAGCAACTCATGGCCCACAGAGATGGCAAAACCTCACGCTTCTACAAGCAGTGAGAACCCTGGGTTTCATTCAAAAATGCTATTAACCAAACTTGAGCCTCAGAATATACAAACAACAGACTATTTAAAAAAGGTATAATTTGAAGTTCTCATCATTAACAACATTATTTTACCCTTTTTCCTTTTCTGTTTTGTTGCTTTTTTCTCTAATACTTATGGTGTTCATATTACGTTAATCTAACACTAAATCATTTAACCACTTACCAACCGGCCCATAGCCGAATGACGGCTGCAGGGCGGTTGGATAACTCTGGGAGGGCGTACTATGACGTCCTCCCAGAATTCCCCTCTCGCGCGCCCCCTGGGGCGCGCACCCGAACACATCCGTGACCGCCGGGTCCAGAGGACCCGGCGCATCACGGATCCCGGTAAATGGCCGCTGATCGCGGGCGTTTACCATGTGATCGCGCCATCTAATGTACCGATCGGTACACAGTGAGCGGGGAGGGGGATGGATGGATGTCTGCAGCGCTGTGGGCTGTATGTGTAGTGCCCATAGCGCTGCACAGAGACATCCAACCATCCATCCATCCATGCTCAGCCATCCCTCACTACTCTGCAATGGCCTGCAATGCTGTGCAATACTCTGCAATACACCCACAATACTCTGCAATGCTGTGCAATACTCTGCAATACCCCCACAATACTCTGCAATGCTGTGCAATACTCTGCAATGCCCCCACAATACTCTGCAATGCTGTACAATACTCTGCAATGCCCCCACAATACTCTGCAATGCTGTGCAATACTCTGCAATGCTGTGCAATACTCTGCAATGCTGTGCAATACTCTGCAATGCCCCCACAATACTCTGCAATGCTGTGCAATACTCTGCAATGCCCCCACAATACTCTGCAATGCTGTGCAATATTCTGCAATGCTATGCAATACTCTGCAATGCCCCCGCCATACTCTGCAATGACCCCGCCATACTCTGCCATGCCCCCGCCATACTCTGCCATGCCCCCGCCATACTCTGCCATGCCCCCGCCATACTCCGCAATACCCCGCCATACTCCGCCATACCCCGCCATACTCCGCAATACCCCGCCATACTCATCAAAACTCCGCAATACCCCGCCATACTCCGCAATACCCCGCCATACCCTGCCATGCTGAGCCATGCTCAGCTGTACTCGCCCTCTGTATGTGGCCAGGCTGTGGAAGTCTCACACATGTGGTATTGCCGTACTCAGGAGGAGCAGGAGAATCTATTTTGGGGTGTCATTTTTGCTATGTACATGCTATGTGGTAGAAATATTGTATAAATGGATAACTTTGTGTTAAAAAAAAAAAAAGCG
Organism: Aquarana catesbeiana; assembly: GCF_042186555.1. Lineage (NCBI taxonomy): Eukaryota > Metazoa > Chordata > Amphibia > Anura > Ranidae > Aquarana > Aquarana catesbeiana. Next base: position 120,372,973 of record NC_133330.1, read on the forward strand.
TTTTAACCACTTCCCGCCCGCCGGCCGTCATACAACGTCCTTGACTTTGTGCAGGGATATCTGAATGATGCCTGCAGCTACAGGCATCATTCAGATATCAGCTTTTTCAGCCGGCGATTCCCTACACCATAAGAATGATCATAGTGGCTGTTCCACTGCTTGATCGTTCTTACAGGAGGCGAGAGGGGATGTCCCCCCCTCCCGCGCTTCTACCGACTCACCGCTACGATCGAAGCCAGGATCGTTTTTTTTTTTTTATTTCAGGCTTCCCAGCCTAGAGGTGAGATGTGGGGTCTTATTGACCCCATATCTCACTGTAAAGAGGACCTGTCATGCCATATTCCTATTACAAGGAAGTTTATATTCCTTGTAATAGGAATAAAAGTGATCAAAATTTTTTTTTTTTTGGAAAAAAGCATCAAACTAAAATAAATAAAGTAAAATGAACAATAAAAAAAAAAAATTTTTTTAAAGCGCCCCTGCCCCTGCGTGCTCGCATGCAGAAGCGAACGCATACGTAAGTCCCGCCCACATATGAAAACGGTGTTCAAACCACACATGTGAGGTATCGCTGCGATCGGTAGAGCGAGAGTAATAATTTTGGCCCTAGACCTCCTCTGTAACTCAAAACATGTAACCAGTAAAAAATTTTAAAACGTCGCCTATGGGGATTTTTGAGTAGCAAAGTTTGGCGCCATTCCACAAGCGCGTGCAATTTTGAAAGATGACATGTTGGGTATCTATTTACTTGGCGTAACTTCATCTTTCACATTATGCAAAAACATTAGGCTAACTTTACTGTTTTGGTTTTTGTAAAGCACAAAACATTTTTTTTTCCAAAAAAAACGCGTTAAAAAAATTGCTGCGCAAATACCGTGCGAGATAAAAAGTTGCAATGACCGCCATTGTATTCTCTAGGGTCTTTGCTAAAAAAACATATATAATGTTTTGGGGTTCTATGTAATTTTCTAGCTAATAAATGATGATTTTTACATGTAGGAGAGAAATGTCAGAATTGGCCTGGGTGCTCCAGAACACCTGAAGGTGCTCCCCTGCATGTTGGGCCTCTGTATGTGGCCACGCTGTGTAAAAGTCTCACACATGTGGTATCGCCGTACTTGGGAGTAATAGCAGAATGTGTTTTGGGGTGTAATTTGTGGTCTGCATATGCGGTGTGTGAGAAATAACCTGCTAATATGACAATTTTGTGGGAAAAAAAAAAGTAAAAAAAAAACCTTGATTTTGCAAAGAATTGTGGGAAAAAATGACAACTTCAAAAAACTCACCATGCATCTTTCTAAATACCTTGGAATGTCTTCTTTCCAAAAAAGGGTCATTTGGGGGGTATTTGTACTTTTCTGTAATGTTAGGGTCTCAAGAAATTAGATAGGCCGTCAGTACTTCAGGTGTGATCAATTTTCAGATATTCGCACCATAGCTTTTGGACGCTATAACTTTCACAAAGACCAAATAATATCCACCGATTTGGGTTAATTTTACCAAAGATATGTAGCGGTATAAATTTTGGCCAAAATATATGAAGAAAAATTACTAATTTGCAAAATGTTATAACAGAAATGAAAAAAAATGTATTTTTTTACAGATTTTTCGGTCTTTTTTCTTTTACGGCGCAAAAAATAAAGAACCCAGCGGTGATTAAATACCACGAAAAGAAAGCTCCATTTGTGTGAAAAAAAGGACAAAAATTTCATATAGAAACAGTGTTACATGACTGAGTAATTGTCATTCAAAATGTGAGAGCACCAAAAGCTGAAAATTGGTCTGGTTAGGAAGGGGGTTTAAGTGCCCAGTTGTCAAGTGGTTAAATATGGACAAAAATGTGTCTAAGTCAACAGACTATCTGAATACCCATGTCCTAGTGTTTGTTTCCTTCTTATGGTTCCATAATGTTCAAGTATATTTTTTCTAAGAAATTTGTTTATATATCCGCTCTAAACCACAGAGCCATAGCAATATTGGACCTAATGTTGTATAGTTCAATATTACATTGTGTGCTATTATTCATAAATCTGATATGTTTTATACTTCATGCTATGTGGTATGTATATTGTAAAAGCTTAAATAAAAAACATATTAAAAAAAAAAAAGTAGAATTAAACCCTGGATCGTGTTGCCCGAAAAAAATCACAACATCATTTCTAAACCTCACTCTACTTAGCAGTAATAATCAGGCCTACTGTTTTTTCTTATTTTGTATTCCTAATTTTTCACACTCCTCCTAAAGGCTGTGCCATAAAGTCTTTTCAATGTTTTCCGTAAACCATGTTTTTGCTCTTTTTAACCACATTATCGCTCAATCTCATACATGTCCAGGTTGGAATTAGTCAAGCCTCACTTTGAATGCAGAAATCCCATAGTGCTATGACATATAATAGTGTCACAGCTCATCCCAATCAAGAGCAGTCACCTGGGGTTTAAGGAACTCTCTGGAGGCTTGCGAGATCAAGCGCCCTTGCTGGGGACAGAGTGCTGTGTCACCACGGGGCAAGGCATTCAGCATATCATGGCACAGACAGTGTGCTGTGAATGTAGAATAAAGTGCATATGCAACAGTGACGTCATTGACCAAATCAACTGAAAAAATCTCAATAATTGCACAGCATTAGGGGATTTTGAAGAAATTGTATCTACAAGAAGCATGAACTATGTAACTATCTAACTATGAAAGTATGCACACTATGCTTGTGGATGAGGGATCCTGAATCTAATAAATGTGGTTCTTTATGAATGAATGTGAACAAAAATAACATTAATTTAATCAGAGCACATAATAACATTCTTCTCAGCGCCCACCTGGCTTTCAGCTAAAACAGGGATTAAAAATAACAAACAAAAAAAAAAACAACAAGCGTGGTCTGTCCCTTTCCCAAAACACCAGATGGGGGAATGTGTACAAGGAGAAGATGTAGGAAATTGTGGGGGTAGTACATGAACTTTTGGATATGTTTCTCAGTGAACACAACATGCACAGATATGGAAATTGGTAACTAAGTGAGCACTAAAACACACGCACATATACACACTGAACTGGATGGACAGGTGTCCTTATTCAACCTTATGTATGTGCTATTATGTAATGTAATATTAAATAGATACATGGTATTTATTTCTAATTCAGTAAAGAGAAAAAAAATCAGCACCTCATCCTTCAATGTATTTATATTAAAAAAAAAAAAAACATATAATGTCTATCTCTTTTTTTGCTTCCTACTGTAAAAAATACCTAGCCCAGGAACAGGCTATTACTGTAACTTCCAGCTGTAAAATGTACAGATTCTCAAATATTCACTAGAGAACATGCGTATGAGAGTCTAGGAGATTCCCATTATATGGATGGTTATATTTTAAGAGCCCTTGTAGTCAGGCTGGAAAATGGAATATTGTGGAGCTCAGTTCACAAACAATGTGTTCAGTATTGTTATTCCTAAATCCAAAATAAACAAAAACAAATTCAGTAATGTCCACTAGGGATGAGCTGAACACCCCCCGGTTCAGTTCGCATCCAGAACATGCGAACAGGCAAAAAATTTGTGCGAACACGCGAACACCGTTAAAGTCTATGGAACACGAACATGAATAATCAAAAGTGCTAATTTTAAAGGCTTATATGCAAGTTATTATACAGGGGACATGTATCAATGCAAAAAAAAGTTTTAAAAAAGGCAGTTTTTTTGGGAGCAGTGATTTTAATAATGCTTAAAGTGAAACAATAAAAGTGTAATATTCCTTTAAATTTCTTACCTGGGGGGTGTCTATAGTATGCCTGTAAAGTGGCGCATGTTTCCCGTGTTTAGAACATTCTGAGAGCAAAATGACATTTCTAAAGGAAAAAAAGTAATTTAAAAGTACTCGCGGCTATAATGAATTGTCGGTCCCGGCAATACACAAAAGTCATTGAATAAAACGGCATGGGATTCCCCCACACGGGAACCCCGAACCAAAATTAAAAAAAAAATGCATGGGGGTCCCCCCCAAATTCCATACCAAGCCCTTCAGGTTTTTTGCATTGATACATGTCCCCTGGGGAAGGACCCAGGTCCCAAAACACTTTTTATTACAATAACTTGCATATTAACCTTTAAAATTAGCACTTTTGATTTCTCCCATAGACTTTTAAAGGGTGTTCCGCGGCTTTCGAATTTGCCGCGAACACCCCAAATTGTTCGCTAATCAGCGAACGGGCGAACAGCCAATGTTCGAGTCGAACTCATGTTCGACCCGAACATAAAGCCCATCCCTAATGTCCACCTTCAAGTGCAATATGTGAAAAAAAAATTATAGTTAATTTGTATAAAAATTCTCTTAGCTTAAAGGTGTGATGTCAAAGCACCTACTGTCCTTCATATCTTCAGATAAATTGTGGCTCATTTCTTTCAACACAACTTAACCACTTCCTTACAGTGCCATAGCCGAAAGATAGCTACAGCAAGGAGCCCTCATCCTGGGAGTGCGGACCCCTAGAGCACACATTTGGAAGTATCTGTGATGGCTGTGTGCCTCGGACACAGCGCATCACAGATCGGGGTAAATGGCCAATCACAGTGGTCTTTTACCAGGTGATCGCCGTGTCCAATCACACGCCAGCACAGTTGTAAACAAAGCAGGGTCAATCACAGTTTAACGGAGTGTGAGAGAAGGAGACGTACTGTGCCGGAGACACTACCGGAGACAGTGAGTGACCTAATTACACCTGTTTACAGTGCCACACAGTGCTCATCAGTGGTGCCTTATTAGTGCTGTCTCACCAGTGCCACTTATAAGTGCCCATCAGTGGCAATTATTGCTGCCCTTTAGTGCTGCCTCACTAGTGTCACTTTATCAGTGCTAATTAGGGATAGGCTTTATATTCGTGTCGAACATGAGTTGGACTCGAACATTGGCTGTTCGCCCGTTCGCCGAACAGCGAACAATTTGGGGTGTTCGCGGCAAATTCGAAAGCCTAGTGACTAGTGTCACTTTATCGGTGCTAATTAGGGATAGGCTTTATATTCGTGTCGAACATGAGTTGGACTCGAACATTGGCTGTTCGCCCGTTCGCCGAACAGCGAACAATTTGGGGTGTTCGCGGCAAATTCGAAAGCCGCGGAACACCCTTTAAAAGTCTATGGGAGAAATCAAAAGTGCTAATTTTAAAGACTTATACGCATGGTATTGTCATAAAAAGTGTTTGGGGACCTGGGTCCTGCCCCAGGGGACATGTACCAATGCAAAAAAAGTTTTAAAAATGGACGTTTTTTCGAGAGTAGTGATTTTAATAATGCTTAAAGTGAAACAATAAAACTGTAACATTAAATTTCATACCTGGGGGGTGTCTATAGTATGCCTGTAAAGGGGCGCATGTTTCCCGTGTTTAGAACAGTCTGACAGCAAAATGACATTTCTAAAGGAAAAAAGTAATGTAAAACTACTATCGCTACTATCACTACTAACTACTGTAAAACTACTATCGCTAGCTCCTGCTATAATGAATTGTCGGTCCGGGAATACACATAAAAGTTCATTGATAAAAAAACGGAATGGGATTCCCCCACAGGGGAACCCCGAACCAAAATTTTTAAAAAAATGTGTGGGGGTCCCCCTAAATTCCATACCAGGCCCTTCACGTCTGGTATGGATATTAAGGGGAACCCAGCGCCAAAATGAAAAAAAAATGGCGTGGGGGTCCCCCCTCAAAATCCATACCAGACCCTTATATGAGCACGCAACCTGGCAGGCCACAGGAAAAGAGGGGGGATTAGAGAGCGCCCCCCCTCCTGAACCGTACCAGGCCACATGCCCTCAACATTGGGAGGGTGCTTTGGGGTAGCCCCCAAAGCACCTTGTCCCCATGTTGATGAGGAGAAGGGCCTCATCCCCACAACCCTTGCCCGGTGGTTGTGGGGGTCTGCGGGTGGGGGGCTTATCAGAATCTGGAAGCCCCCTTTAACACGGGGACCCGCAGATCCCGCCCCCCCTCATGTGAATTGGTAATGGGCTACAAATGTACCCCTACCATTTCACAAAAAAAGTTAAAAAAAGGTTAAAAAACACAAGAGACGGTTTTTGACAAGTCCTCTATTAATTTCTTCTTCTTCCATCTTCTTTCTTCTGGTCTTCCTTCGGTGTTCTTCTTCTTCCTCCATCTTCTTATTCTCCATCTTCTTCTTCTTCATCTTCTTCTTCCTCCGCTCTTCTCGTACCGCATCTTCCTCCGGCTTCTTCTCCGCTCCGTCCACGCGATCCGTCTCAGTGGGAGTCTTCTGCCGTGTGACGCTTTGGTTATTCTGACATTTCTTCTATAATGGAGGGCGGGGCCACCCAGTGACCCTGCCCTCCTCTGACGCACGGGGACTTCACGGGGACTTCCCTGTGGCTTTCCCCATGTTGTCAGAGGGGGCGGGGTCACCCGGTTACATAAACAGGTAAACGGGTAAGATATTTTTAGGCCTCACACCTAGTATGGGACTTCCAAAAAAATGAATTATTCTGTTACTGGTCCACCCACCCCAACCATCACGTGCCAATCTACTCATCAGTTATGCCATGAACACGTTATTTTGGGGGGCGCATGTGCAAAGCCGCCTCAGCATGACATGCTAGTGTGAGCTCTGCATCTTCCGAGACCCGTCAGCCTAGCAACTGCAAATCTCATCCCCCCAAAAGCCACCCACTGGCTCTTCACATTGCCAGGAAAGAGCGGAGTCACCCGCGATGGTCTATAATGGTCTATAACGCCGGACACTGCACGAGAGCCTCACAAACCTAATACAACCAGGCACCCTAGATCATCAAGAGAGGCGGATGAGTCTGACTCTGAATATGACTCTATCCCCTAGCCCTCCAAAATATAAGCTCCCAACCTGACATCCTCCATCAGTTTGAACGAATGCTGACTAAAGCCCTGAAGGCTAACTCAGACTCCATAACTGACAAATTAACACACAAAATCCACAATGTAGGATGCCGCACCTCATCATCATCCTACTAGAGCAGCGAACAGAAGAGCTGGACCTCATCACAGGTAACCACTCAGAAGAACTAGAGACCTTATGTGAAGAAGAGACTTTAACTCTCCATAACCGAGAAGATTTTGAAAACAGGGCCAAACGCTCAAATATCCGCATAAGGGGGATACTTGAATCTATTGTGGACCTTCAACCCACTGTAATGGCTCTCTTCCAGGAACTTGCCTCTTCAATTCCTATAGAAAGGCTTAAGATGGACAGAATTCACAGATGCCTTGCTCCACAACCTGATGATGGCCCCCCATGAGATATAGCGGTGAAACTCTACTTCTTCCGCACTAAAGGACAATTAATGCAAGCTTCCCGGAGTAAGGAACATCTGGGCTTCCAGGAGCACTGTTACCAGATATTTCATGATCTTTTCCAACTTTCCAACTCAACAAGAAAAAAGCCATGAAGCCACATTTGCTCAACCTCTAACAGCATTGCATCCCTTATCGTTGGCATTTTCCATTTGCTGTCTGATTTTCTTACAAAGGTTCCTCATACAGCTGCAAATCCGCTGAAGACCTTCAAGGAATGCTCATTGATCTGAACCTCATCACTGGTGAAGTGGTCCCTGAAAGTTCCTGACGCAGAGCCGCCTCCTGCTCCCCCAAGAAACTTCAATTATCACCAAGCTGGCAATCCTCTTCCAACATCAACAAGAGGAGCCGTTATGTCTCTCCAACAGCAGCACCCGAACCCGAGAATTCCATGGACTGACTTGTCTGACCTGAACCCTGATTACTTGCTACCCTGGTGTACCAGGCGCTCCCCTTTACCTTGTCTTTCAGGCGACATTGGCGTCAACATTTTTTGAACTATACTCTGGCCAAACTCTCAATACAGGGGTGAATAGCGACGCTAGATATGGTGATAAAATAAAATTATTTAGCAACTGGAATATAGGCATACATAAAATGTGTATGTGAGTAAGCACACATAATATTAAAATATTTGTTAAAACATAATGTCCATGAATGATCCAAGATCTTGGATGATTAGCACCTGAAGGCAGCTCCTTTATGCTGCGTACACACAATCGTACATTGCGACAACAAAATCCATGTTTTTTTCAGACGGATGTTGGCTCAAACTTGTCTTGCATACACATGGTCACACAAATGTTGTCAGAAATTTCCGAACATCAAGAACGCAGTGACGTACAATGCGTACGACGAGCCGAGAAGAATTAAGTTCAATAGCCAGTGCGGATCTTCTGCTTGATTCCGAGCATGCGAGGAATTTTGTGCGTCGGAATTGTGTACACACAATTGGAATTTCCGACAACGGATTTTGTTGTCGGAAAATTTGAGATCCAGATCTCAAATTTTGTTTGTCGGAAATTCCGACGGAAAATGTCCGATGGAGCCTACACACGGTGGGAATTTCCAACAACGAGCTCCCATCGAACATTTGTTGTTGGAAATTCCGACTGTGTGTACGCGGCATTAGAGCGAAGCGATGGACTCTGAATCTAGAAATGGGAACAGAAGGCCACCAGACTGAGTGCAGTATAAATCATATCTTTTAAAAAAAGGAGTAACTCACAGGTTAAATTAGATTAGTTCGGTATGTGGTGAAAATTTCCAGTCCTGGAGTCTCATAAACGTCCTATTTGGTGTCCTGTTTTCCCTTTGCAGCCTGGGGCACTGGTATGATCTTACAGGGATCCAGAGAAAGCTGGGAACCAGGAAGCAGGAAACGGAAAGCAGCTGGTCACGGCCATGACCAACGTGAACCGCAAGCTGACAAGATGGCGCCGGGCCGGGCATGACGTCACTGGAACAGGAAATGTGATTATTCACATTGGCAAGGAATGGTAATGCATTTCGAAGCTACAGCTTCTCCATCAGACCATGATTGGCTGGCAAACCTGGCAGTCTTAAATCCAGAGGAAATAGAAACAGAGATCTGATGAGCTGGACTGTCAATCAAATAGACAGATTTAAAGAGGTAGACAGTTGTAGACCAAAGTGAATGTAAATATGAGTAAAAAGCTTGCTGATTTAAGAAATAATTGATTGATTAAATACATAAATATATAAATATAAATGTATAAATATACCTCGGATATAAAATTAATACATTTGTATAAGTAAATTAACTAAAAAAATCATTAAGAAAAATATTATTACATTTTTAACAATTGGTACTCAATCAACTATTAAAAATTATAATGAGTTAATAAAATTAATAAAATGGTGAAAATGGTAGAAGGAGATAACTCTATACTAGATATAATATTAAGGGTATATCTGTTATAAATTATAACATGACCAAACGTACTTCATAAAGTGATAAATCAAATCTTCAAATAATAAATTGATAATGGATAATGATGGTAATACCTACTGAGTACATATGTGTGCACACATATAATCATACATGTACACAATACGATAACCATTCATGCATATACATACCCACATACCTGCACATACGTGCAGTTGTAAACATATACATGTGCAACAGACACACGTATACACGTGAGTATATGCAAAAGCATCTTTCTTCAAAAAAGAGAAGAGGGGGAGGGGGAATTTGTGTCTGTTGCCCAATATGAGCTGCTTAGTGGGGAAACTGGGTGTCCAGTCACCAGTGACAGAGGAATGACCAAGGGGATCACACCAGCACTTGTTAAATAACAATGCTGATTTTGATCTCCTCGTTCATTTCTCTAGGTGACATGGTATCCAAAGTGAAAATCCAACATGTTTCCTGATGACACAGCCTTTTGAAACGTTCTGCCAGGGAAAATTTATCTGGAATTGATTCAAGGACCCAAACTTTTAGATCCTTGGATGATTGCATATGATATTCCAGAAAGTGGCGGGGGACAATATGTTTAGAGAGACCAGCATCGACAAATCTGCAATGTTCCCCAAATCTGTCTCGAAGGGCCCTGATTGTACGCCCACATACAGCATGCCACAAAGGCAAGCTAGACAGTAAACCACAAACATGGAAGAACAGTTATGGAAGGTGTTGAATGTGTATGTCTTACCCTTATGGGCAAAGGATTTTTGACCATGTTGAATATGAGCACAAGTCAGGCACATGGCTCGGAAAAAAGTCTGAGGTTCTGTCTGCGGAAAATCGGATCATGTGTATGACATGTGGAAACATTTTTAAAAACATTTTAACAAGAAAAGAAAAAGAAAAAGAAACCGGTGATAATGATCCAAACATTCTGTGGGGATGTTCAGTATATCAAGTTCTTAAAGCATGAACAGGTGTGTAAAAGGGGTAAATAATAGCAGGTAAGCAAGAAGGCTGCTACATAAATGCAGTATCTGGTTTTGACAACTCTAGGGAGAAAAACCCAGCCGGGTTTTTCAAAAAGAGGGGAGATTACAAAGGATAGACTTGAGGAGCATAAAGGATGGCTTCCCAGTGAAACAAAGGGTGTTATTGTGCCATCATTATGGATGCGCTGTGCAGGATGGATTTTGAAGCCAAGGTGACCAAAGGGACCAGGATTGGCCTTCGCCATTCGTGATGGTGAACATAAGTTCAAATTGAGATTGTGTGTTAAGGTAGTCTGTGAAAGAGGAGAGATCTGGAGGTTCTGCTTGCTTCCATTTAGATGTGATGGATCTCCTGGATGCGATTATGCAGTGTATGATGAAGGGAAGGTGCCATTTGGGCCAGTATTCATATTTTAGGAGGAGGAGTGCTGATGCGGGGTTTGGATACAGTTTAAAACCAGTTACTGAGGAGATAAAGTTAAATATTTTGATCCAGAATGGAAATAGTTTAGAACACTGCCACCATGTGTGCAGCAGGGATCCTGGTTCTCCACATTGTCTCCAACAAAGTGGTGAGTAGGAGGGAGAGAACTTGTCATAGAGTGAGATTTTTCCTTTGAAGACGGGGACAGAAACCTGAGGTAGAAGTATGATATTCCTTTTTGATTAGTGGAGTAGCCTTGGATGAAAGATAGAAGATCTGGTGTGATTTTGGTCTCCGCTTTGCAGATGGATTCGATTATGTGATCCGATCAGATCAATACTAGCGTCCCCAGCAGTTTAGGGTTCCCAAAAACGCAGTGTTAACAGGATCAGCCCAGATACCTGCTAGCACCTGCATTTTGCCCCTTCGCCCGGCCCAGCCCAGCCCACCCAAGTGCAGTATCGATCGATCACTGTCACTTACAAAACACTAAACGCATAACGCATCCTGAGTATGGGGATACCACATGTGTGGGACTTTTTAGGAGCCTAGCCGCGCACGGGACCCCGAAAACCAAGCACCGCCTTCAGGCTTTCTAAGGGCGTAAATTTTTGATTTCACTCCTCACTACCTATCACAGTTTCGGAGGCCATGGAATGCCCAGGTGGCAAACCCCCCCCCCCAAATGACCCCATTTTGGAAAGTAGACACCCCAAGCTATTTGCTGAGCGGTATAGTGAGTATTTTGCAGACCTCACTTTTTGTCACAAAGTTTTGAAAATTGAAAAAAGAAAAAAAAAATTTTTCTTGTCTTTCTTCATTTTCAAAAACAAATGAGAGCTGCAAAATACTCACCATGCCTCTCAGCAAATATCTTGGGGTGTCTACTTTCCAAAATGGGGTCATTTGGGGGGGGTTTGTGCCACCTGGGCATTCCATGGCCTCCGAAACTGTGATAGGCAGTGAAGAGTGAAATAAAAAATTTACACCCTTAGAAATCCTGAAGGCGGTGATTGGTTTTCGGGGCCCCGTACGCGGCTAGGCTCCTAAAAAGTCCCACACATGTGGTATCCCCATACTCAGGAGAAGCAGCTAAATGTATTTTGGGGTGCAATTCCACATATGCCCATGGCCTGGGTGAGCAATATATAATTTAGTGCCAACTTTGTGCAAAAAAAAAAAAAAAATTGTCATTTTCCCGCAACTTGTGTCAAAATATAAAATATTCCATGGACTCAGCATGCCTCAAAGCAAATAGCTTGGAGTGTCTACTTTCCAAAATGGGGTCATTTGGGGGGGTTTTATGCCATCTGGGCATTTTATGGCCTTCAAAACTGTGATAGGTAGTGAGGAGTAAAATCAAAAATTTACGCCTTTAGAAATCCTGAAGGCAGTGATTGGTTTTCGGGGCCCCGTACGCGGCTAGGCTCCCAAAAAGTCCCACACATGTGGTATCCCCATACTCAGGAGAAGCAGCTAAATGTATTTTGGGGTGAAATTCCACATATGCCCATGGCCTGTGTGAGCAATATATCATTTAGTGACAACTTTTTGTAATTTTTTTTTTTTTTGTCATTATTCAATCACTTGGAACAAAAAAAATGAATATTCAATGGGCTCAACATGCCTCTCAGCAATTTCCTTGGGGTGTCTACTTTCCAAAATGGGGTCATTTGTGGGGGTTTTGTACTGCCCTGCCATTTTAGCACCTCAAGAAACGACATAGGCAGTCATAAATTAAAGGCTGTGTAAATTCCGGAAAATGTACCCTAGTTTGTAGACGCTATAACTTTTGCGCAAACCAATAAATATACACTTATTGACATTTTTTTTTACCAAAGACATGTGGCCGAATACATTTTGGCCTAAATGTATGACTAAAATTGAGTTTATTGGATTTTTTTTAGAACAAAAAGTAGAAAATATCATTTTTTTTCAAAATTTTTGGTCTTTTTCCGTGTATAGCGCAAAAAATAAAAATGGCAGAGGTGATCAAATACCATCAAAAGAAATCTCTATTTGTGGGAAGAAAAGGACGCAAATTTTGTTTGGTTACAGCATTGCATGACCGCGCAATTAGCAGTTAAAGTGACACAGTGCCAAATTGTAAAAAGTGCTCTGGTCAGGAAGGGGGTAAATCCTTCCGGGGCTGAAGTGGTCAATAAACCCTGTGAGGCCAAAGGTATGAGATATAGCCAATGAACCCGATCGGACGCCTTCTCAACGTCCTGGGAGTGGAGCAGAGAAAGCGTTTGATGGGACTCAGCCCATTGGAGCAAGTTTACAATGCATCTGGTGCCATCAGATGCTTGGTGTCCTTTCACAAAGCCCACTTGATCTGGGTGTATTAGTAGAAGGATAATGTTTTCTAGTCTAGCTGACTTTTTTGTAGAAAAAATGTTTCAGGTTGTAGAAAAGTTGTAGAAAGTTGTAGAAAAAATGTTTCAAGTTCTTTTTTCATATGTTGCTCATGGATAGGGTTGATGGTCTGCGTCCTCTTACGCTTCTCCTGTGCTCCTAGTTTTATAAAGATGCCTCTCACAAAGGCCTTGTGGGCTGCCCATAGGGTATGTGCCTTGTCCACAGAAAAAGCATTTTGTAGAAAAAAATTTCAAGTTCTTTTTTGATATGTTGCTCATGGATGGGGTTGTGAATAAGGTGTGAGTTTAGTCTCCACATTTTAGCAGAGGAGTTATTTTGGTCTAGGTGGATTGTGAGTGAGATTAGGGCATGATTGGACCAAAGGATCATGCCAATTTTAGCTTCAGACGTTAAAAGGAGAATGGGTTGTTCCACGAGAAACATGTAAATTCTGGAATACACATGAAGCGCATTGGAGTAAAAAGTGTAATCTTTTTCTGAACCATGCATATTTCTCCAGACATCATAAAGACCTTCCTCCTTAATCAGCTTATGTAGGTCGTTGTTGCGTCTCCTACTGAGGCTAGTGAAATCTATGGCTGAGTCGGGACTGCATTAAAGTTACCTCACATTATGAGACCACCATATTGCACTGTGCGAATAGGTTTAAAGAGGGTGCGAATAATTTTTTTCTGCTTAGTATTGGGAGAGTAAACTGAAATCAAGGTAAGGGGTTGGTTACTAATCTTGGCACCCAGAATGATTTATCTGCTATTGGGATCACATTCTAAATATTCTTGTGAGAAGGTGTTGCTGCCTTTTATTGTGATCATCACACCTTTGGTTTTTGTGTTGGAGTTTCTCAGAGTTCGTCAAACTGAGATATTCAGATAGACTACTAACGTGTGAGGGTAGGTGAACAATAAAAAGTCATGGGGAAGCACCATGTTAGGAATTGCCTATACGTGCTTTGAAAGCCCTTTTATGCTTAGATTCTTATCCTGGGCCAAGGTCCGCTTTCCCGGCTTGGGAGAGTAAGTTTGGAGATTTGGAATGATGATGTGGATTTGGAGTGAAGGGTGGTGTTATGCCTCATTGTTGTGGCAGCTTTTTGTAATCTGCTGGTAACTGGAGAACATATTTATGTCCCTGATGAGTGATTTGAAGTGCGACAAGGAAGAGCCATTTAGAGACAATTTTCTTGTGTCTAAGAGCATCCATGATGAGGGGGAAATTGCCTCTGCCTTGCTAGAGTTGCCGCTGAGAGGTCAGCATAAATAGAGATATGCGAGAAGGGTTCCGAAAGTTTGCCTGCTTTGCGGTCTGCCGCCATAGCTCTGTCTTTAACGTGGAAGAAATGAATTCTTGCCAGAATATCCCGTGGGACTGTATCTGGAAGTGAGTTTGGTTTGGCGATTCTGTGGGCTCTGTCTATGACCATGTCTCAGGGATGTTCCAGTGGGAGTAAGGTTTTAAGCAGTTGTAGGAGATATGGAACAATCTCAGGAGGAGAAATTGTTTCAGGGATACCTCTAAACTTGAGGTTATTCCTCCTGGAACGATCCTCTAAATCTGCAATTTTATTTTTCATCCATTGGATGTCAGAGTTGTGCTTCTGATAACAGTCCACTAATTCGTTATATCCTCTTACAGAGTCTTTTAGCTTAGTTTCCACTTTGTCAACCCTCTCCTTTTAAGTGTGGGTCTCCACTAAACAGCTCGTATTGGGCAGCAAACAGAAATTCCCCCCACCCCAAGTCCCCCTCTCCCTCTTCTCTTTTGTGTATAATATTGTGTTCCCTCTATAGAGTTTTGGGATAGAAAGGTGCTTTTGCATATAGTACCAGCGTTTTTTTTAAAAATGCTCTCCACTTTCCAGTGTTTATTGTGATATTGAATTATATATCTTGTGCCTACATCTTCTTGTGATCACTGTTTTAATTTTGGAATGTTATTGGTATTGTAGACCATATGAGCCTGATCGATGAGGTCTGGGGGGGTAGCCTTTCTCTATAAATTTCCATTTGAGATGAACACTTTGTGCATTATAATCCTCTAGCCTAGTACAATTGCCATAACCCGCAAAATTGACTTTTGGGGACATTTTTGACCCAATTCGGAAGGTGACAGCTGGGGAAACAAAAAAGAATTTCCTGATGTAGGCTTGGTGTAACTTTTAGCTATAATAAAACCAGATTTGGGGAACTTCGCAGATTTGTCGATGCTGGTCTCCCTAAACATAGTGTCCCCCGCCTCTTTCTGGAATATCATAAGCAATCATCCAAGGATCTAAAAGTTTGGGTCCTTGAATCAATTCCAGATAAATTTTTCCCGGCAGAACGTTTCAGAAGGCTGTGTCTTCAGGAAACATGTTGGATTTTCACTTTGGATACCATGTCGCTTAGAGGAATGAACGAGGAATGAAATCAGCACTGTTATTTAACAAGTGCTGGTGTGATCCCCTCGGTCCCCTCCGTGGGTCGCCCAGTCATTGGTGACTTGACACCCAGTTTCTCCACTAAACTCGTATTGGGCAACAGACACAAATTCCCCCCACCCCAAGTCCCCCCCTCTTCTCTTTTTTGTATAATATTGTGTTTCCTCTAGAGAGTTTTGGGATAGAAAGATGCTTTTGAATATACTCACGTGTATACATGTGTCTGTTGCACATGTACATGTTTACAACTGCACGTATGTGAAGGTATGCAGGTATGTATATGCATGAGTGGTTATCGTATTTTGTATATGTATAATTATATGTGTGCACACATATGTACCCAGTAGGTATTATCATCATTATCCATTATCAATTTATTATTTGAAGATTTGATTTATCCCTTTAAGAAGTACCTTTGGTCATGATATAATTTATAACAGATATACCCTTAATATTATATCTAGTATAGAGTCATCTCCTTCCTCCATTTTCACCATTTCATTAATTTTATTAACTCATTATAATTTATAATAATCAATTGATTACTAATTGTTAATAATTTAATAATAATTTTCTTATTTTTTTTTTTAGTTAATTATTTTATTCATAAAGATTTATTCATTTTATATCCAAAGTATATTTATAGATTTATATATTTATGTATTTAATCAATTCATTAATTGATCGATTTCTTCAAACGTCATAAAAATATCATCATCCACTATTAATCAGCTAGCTTTTTACTCATATTTACATTCACTTCGGTCTACAACCGTTTACCTCTTTAAATCTGTCTATTTGATTGACGGGCAGACCAGCCCATCAGATCTCTCTGGTTCTATTTCCTCTGGATTTAAGACTGCCAGGTTTGCCAGCCAATCATGTGAATAATTACATTTCCTGTTCCTGTGACGTCTCGTCTGGCCCAGCACCATCTTGTCAGCTTGTGGTTCATGCTTGTCACGGCCGTGACCAGTTGCTTTCCATTTCCTGCTTCCTGGTTCCCAGCTTCCTCTGGATCCCTGTAAGTTCACACCAGTGCCCAAGGCTGCAAAAAGAAAACAGGACGCCATATAGGACGTTTATGAGACTCCAGGACTGGCAATTTTCACCATATACTGAACTCATCTAATTTAACCTGTGAGTTACTTCTTGTTTTTATTAAATATATGATTTATACTGCACTCAGTCTGGCATCCCTCTGTTTCCATTTCAAACTCTCAATCCATGCTGAGATGAACATCACCATCCTTCTCTTGAATATGCTAATGTAATGAACCCCCCCATTCCCCCTTGTTTTTCTCCCTGCCTCCCTGACCTAGCCGGGACAGAGGCTGTTGGAGAGGACTGTATGCAAGCCTGTTGCCTTTTGATTATGGGCCCTGGATTTTCAATGGATTCATTCTGTTGGGACACATCCTGTGAGGAGATACTGGTGTCATCAACCTGTGTTTATGTTAATTGAATGAGCTAATGACATTGTCCTCTATACAATGTAGGAGACGGGACGACTGCTATTGTGTTAATTAACTGTGTGAAGCTCGGGGACCACAAGTCTGGGCGAAAGGTCATGTCTCAGTCACCTAGGCTGTATAAAGATTAGATAATTAGCTCATGTTAATTAGGTTACATTTGTATTGTTAGAGTAATCTTCTCCTGTGTATATAAGACTGTATTCTGGTTCTGAATAAAGTCAGTCCATGGTAGCAACAAGCAAGTGTCGCCTTGTTTGTGCTCAGAGAGGTTGGGATATCTGTATACAGACTGGGAGGAAGTGGTATATGACGGAAGCACTCAAGTGGAGTGTGGGACGTTCCGTGACATTGGTGGCAAGCAGCGGGAAAGCTTCCTGAAGTCTGGGACATCCAAACCTCCAACTGGATCCAAGATCAGCATAGCAGACTTCAGTCACCCCAGCGGAGATATGGACCTGGCATCAGAGTTCCCGGGGCTGCTGCGGATCATCCTTTCAACATACACCAGGACTGTGTCTGAGGATGAATACCTGGAGCTTAGGCAGCAAATTCGGGTGGAGCTCTGGATTGCAGCCCTCCGTCTCGCTGGTATAAAACAGGGCAAGTGCTTTCCAACCCAAGAGCAACGGGCCAGTGACCAACGGGCATTGCGGATGACATTCCTGGGAGAGCAGCCCCAGGAGCAATGGGTGACTGAGTTGGACAGGTTGGTCCAGCAGGAGATAGAGCTGGACAATCGTTATCGGGCTCTGCAATGGCATGCAGAGGAGGGATATTTAGGGGAGACAACAGAATGCTCTCCGGAGGAATATGACTTTGGCGGCCCTGGATTGCTGTGGGAGAGCCTTACAGATCTTTTTATGTTTGGCAATGAAGGGGAACCTGACCTTGAGGACCTGAGAGACTATAGAGAGTCTATGCTCGGTCTTGCAGGGGTCTCAGAGCTCAAACCTGATCTGGACCATTTGCTAAGGAAGGAACAGCATCTGGAAAGGGCATACAGGAAACTGCTAGAACAAGTTCAGCAGCATGCCAGAGAATCGGCAGTGGAAAATCCGGAGATTGCCATCCCCAAACCTGAAGTGCTGACAACAGGGCAAAGCTCTGCTAACCTCTGCCCAGAAATGATAGCATCTTCTGGGTTCCATGGACAGGAGATGGTGAACCTCTATCCCCAGACATCAGTTGCAGAGACATGGGATTTGATAGACTTTTCTGCTGAGGAAGAACAACCTGATGAGCCTCCAGCAGAAGAGCTGCTATCAGGGCCAAAGTTCACTGTGTTCTGCCCAGCACCAACAGTGGCTTCGGCCTTCTTGAGAGAAGAGGTAGTCGGCCTTTCTCCCACAACACTGACAGGGACATGTGATTTTCTGCCAGCAGCATCTATGGAGTTAAAACAAACTTCTCCAGCTGAAGATCTGGTAACTGAACAGAGGGTCCAAGACCTCTGTCCCACACTTTTACCAATTCCATAGACTGGGGATTTAATAGACGTTTCTGTAGAGGAGGAACCACCTGGAAAACCCCCAGCAGAAGTGCTGGCAACCGGACAGAGGGTCCAAGACCTCTGCCCCACACCTGCAGCAATTGTGGAGGCTCAGGGTGAGAAGATCACTTCCCAGCAGCAGATACAGGGGGAGAAGGGAGAGGAGGTGTGTGTTGTCCCTCCCCAACAGTTGGCCAGGGTGGAGGAAGTGGGCTTTCCTCCCCAGCAAAGATCCGTGTACCTGGGAGACAGTACCATCGACATGTCATCCCAGCAGCCAGATGAGGGAATGGAAAAGGAAGCAGCCGGCTCACCTCCCCAATGGCAGCTACACAGTTTGGGAGTGGAGGAAGCCAGCCTCCTGCCCCAACAGTTAGCCGGAGCAGAGGATGCGGAGTCCCCAGCAGAAGTGCTGGCAACAGGGCAGAGTGCTACCAACCTCTGCCCAGCACCGGCAACAACTACAGAGTTCCAGGGAGGCGGGGCAGTCGGCCTCCCTCTCCAACAGTTAGCCGGAACAGATGGTGTGGGGTTTCCAGCAGAAGGGCTGGCAACAGGGCCGAGGACTGCTGGACTCTGCCCTCAACTAACAGAGGATGGATTTCCTGTGAAGGTGGATGGGACTTCAGTCTCCACCTGTATACCCCAGGGATGGTGGGCAGTGGGCCCCGATCCCCAACAGCATGACAGAATGAGCCCAGACACCCTGTCTTCTCTCCAGCGGCAGAAAGGATTCCAGGGAGAAGAGCCAGTCCAGGCCTCTCCCCAGCGGCAGATATGTTCTCTGAGAGAGGCAGAGGTTGGCTGGGTGAGTAATACTCTGTTTGGAACAATTTGTTTGGGGTACTGTGTGGGTACAGGCAGTAGAGGACTGGAACTACTTACTAACTTCGGAGTCAACCCGTCTGGGGTCTCCTCCTGTGTTAGTCTCCTGCCGAAAGGGGAGAAATGTCACAGACCTAGCCGGGACAGAGGCTGTTGGAGAGGACTGTATGCAAGCCTGTTGCCTTTTGATTATGGGCCCTGGATTTTCAATGGATTCATTCTGTTGGGACACATCCTGTGAGGAGATACTGGTGTCATCAACCTGTGTTTATGTTAATTGAATGAGCTAATGACATTGTCCTCTATACAATGTAGGAGACGGGACGACTGCTATTGTGTTAATTAACTGTGTGAAGCTCGGGGACCACAAGTCTGGGCGAAAGGTCATGTCTCAGTCACCTAGGCTGTATAAAGGATTAGATAATTAGCTCATGTTAATTAGGTTACATTTGTATTGTTAGAGTAATCTTCTCCTGTGTATATAAGACTGTATTCTGGTTCTGAATAAAGTCAGTTCTTGGTAGCAACAAGCAAGTGTCGCCTTGTTTGTGCTCAGAGAGGTTGGGATATCTGTATACAGACTGGGAGGAAGTGGTATATGACGGAAGCACTCAAGCGGAGTGTGGGACGTTCCGTGACACTCCCTCAATCCTCTACCCAAATGCTCCCCCTAATCCCTTACCCCTGCATAGCTCCTCTTATGCCTATATTGTAGTCAGTTATGCCTTAAACTGTTTTACAGAGATCGTGTTCTACAAGCGCCTTACTCATCATAGTCCCCCACTTACTCGCTCTAACGAGCTCTTCTTTGCTTGGAAACATTATTCCTGAAACCTCTACTAGACGCCTTGAGTTCACAATCTCCTTAATAAGGATAGTTGACTTTGTGGGGCCTGGCTCACCCCACCATGCCCAACCATGTTATTTTAACCAATTTACTCACAATGCTTCCGTGGATGCAACAAAACGGGGCACATATGCTCACATCTGGTGGGATTGCCCCATAGTCTGTACCTTTTGGTCCAGAGTTTTTAGAATGCTATCAGTTCTCTTTGACACAGCTCTCCCCCTGATCTGTCTGTGGATCTCCTGAACAACAAACCCTCTGATCTGACCTTTCTTCAGTTTAAGCTTCTCCTTTTTATTACCACAGCAGCTAAACAAAACATTGCGAAAGCTTGGAAATCTCCCTCCCTATCCACTCAAGCAATGCAACATAGAATCACTCAAGCCATGATCCATGTCAAAATAGAGGCCGTAATTCTCGAAAAAGTCCTCACATACGAAAAGCTTTGGAGGCCGTGGATCACCCACTACCTACCTCCTGACTTTGACGACTCCCTCCTATTACCTTAAACTTTCAATTTAATTGACCGTGGTCCTCTCTAGGGGTCCCCTTATTCTCTGATACCCCCCTCACCTCGCCCCTACTCCTTTGCCCTCCCTCCCAGCCTCCCTTGTCTCTCTTCTTCCTCCATACTTTGCCTAACCTAAGTGACAATGTCCCTCACAGACTCACCTATCACTAGAACATATGGCATACCAACTTTAGGTTTAGCCTATGGAGACAGCAACTTTCTTGTTGAGACTGATATATCGACCCATGTCCCCATATCTAGACAAGGCCTTATCTCTGTTCCATATTTCATGATACTTTACTTGGTCTACTAATTGTCACTTTACATACTTAAGATGTTTCACTATCTGAACTACTCTTCCTAAGTGAAGCTTGTACCAATGGGCTATGGAGTATGTCTATTATAAATTTGTACGTCTGACACACAGTCCTATTTTTTCTTCTTATTTGTCACTCATACTTGATGTGTTACCTAATGCTTTGTACTCTAAAGTTCTTTACCACTTTTTATGTACCTTTCTATGTACACTGTTATATTTCAATAAAATATTTGAACACATTTTATGATCATGTGCTTCCACCATTACAATGATAACACCCAGTGCCCTCTCCAAAATGACCCAGCATTTGATAAACTGTATTAAATGCGGCGACTTCTTAATTTTCTTCTCAGAGAAATGTGCCCAATTATATATCCCAGACAAAAACATCTGCATAAAAACAAATAAAATAAACTGTCGCTCAGAGGCTATAAGGCAAATGACTATAAAAGTTAATGAGATTATAAAGTCTAAAAGCTGGATCAATCACGGTGTAATCAGGACGGTGTTGGAAGTCTTGGACAGGAGCCAGGAAACAGTCTATAAAGCAGGAGAGGATCCCTGGAGGATAAGTCATAAGTAAAACAAAACACCGGAATAAAACTTTTCTTTTCTTGTAGGAATTGGCCAGATTCACGAAAGGCAGCTCTTCTTGTTGAGAGAAGTCAAACTCAGATCCATCCAGGTAAAAAAGAGAGAGAGGAGCGCCACTAAGTAAAATCATTTATTCATCAAGTAAAATCAAGTAAAAAAATATTGGTTTTTATATTTTTGTTTTTATATTTGTTTTTATATTGGTGAATAAATGATTTTACTTAGTGGCGCTCCTCTCTCTCTTTTTTACCTAAAAACATCTGCATGGATGAGTCACTTGTCTACTTCCCTGGCAGGCTGGACATCAA
The DNA here is from genome assembly GCF_042186555.1 of Aquarana catesbeiana. Lineage (NCBI taxonomy): Eukaryota > Metazoa > Chordata > Amphibia > Anura > Ranidae > Aquarana > Aquarana catesbeiana. The sequence goes on from NC_133330.1 coordinate 120,394,821, forward strand.
GCAATTTATCCAATATGGAGTGAAACTTTACAAGTTATGCGACAGAGACATGGGATACACCTATGCCTTTCATGTGTATGAAGGAAAGGATACCCAGTTGCATCCCCCTCAACTGCCCAGATTATATTTTATATATATATATATATATATATATATATATATATATATATATATATATATATGTATATATATATATAATATATATTTATATTATATATAAAAAACGTTAATCATCTCTATGCTGATAACTACTATACCAGCTTGCCCCTTTTCCTCAATCTATACCAGAAAAAAACATTAGCTTGTCACACCATGAGAGCTAATAGGAAGGGCTTCTCTGAAAAGCTGGTAAATACAAAACTAAGAAGAGGAAAGTCGGTGAGTTTGCTGAGTGGAGAGGTATTGGCTATGAAGTGGAGGGACAAAAGAGACATCTAAATGCTTTCCTCAATCCACAATGACACCAATGTTCTAATCCACAGAAGGAATGGCCCAGTCCAGAAGACTGCATGTGTAAATGAGTAAAATATGTTCATAGGGGGAGTATACTTCAATAATCATATGATCCAGCCCTACTTTGCAACAAGAAGAACCCACCACTGGTACAAGAAAGTATCCATTTATCTTTTCAATTTGGCAATATACAATTCTTATTGATCTACTCAAATTCCACTGAAAGACCCAAACCCTTTCTTCGACATCAAGAGGAAATCATCACTGCCCTTGTGTACAAGGAAGGCCCCCCACCAGAAAGCATTCACGAACGCCATTTTCCTGATAAAGTCCCTCCCAAAAAAAGGACAAAAACGTAAAAAAAAATGTAGGGTGTGCTTCAGAGGGAGAGTTAGACGAGCCACCACTTATTATTGTCCCCAGTGTCCTTCCCAATGAGAATGTTTCTGCCGTTACTTCTCTCCAATATTAGTATGTAGTTCTAAATTCTTGCCATTACCCCATATGTAACCATTAGTCTTGGGCGAACGGTTCTGACCGGGCAAAAGTTTGGCCCCAACATTGCCTGTTCGCACTGCACAGTGCATACTAAGCCCCGACTGGGCAAAGCCTTGCCCATTTAGGGCACAGTGAAATTTGGTTATTAAGGAGCAGGGCCGGAAAGCCGGCTGCTGCATCCTTAACTACCACTGAGTGATTAGCTGTCAATGGGCTTCCCCGCCGACAGCTGAATAAGAAAAAAAAACACTGCCGGCAACATAAAAAAAGTGAAAAAAGTTGCGTGGGCCCCCCATCCATACTAGGTCCTTTGGGATTTTAAGACGAACACCCCAAAAAATGGGTAGAGTCCCCTCCAAAATTCATACTAGACCCAGACCAGGCCAGGAAAGGAGGGGGGTCGAGCGAGTGCCCCCTCTCTTGAACCATACCAGGCCACATGCCCTCAAAATGGAGGAGGTGCCTTGGGGTGGGGCACCCCAGAGCACCTTGTTCCCATGTTCATGGGGTCAAGGGCCTCTTCACCACAACCCTGGCCGGTGGTTGTGGGGGTCTGCAGGCAGAGGGCTTATCAGAATCTGGAAGCCCCCTTTAACAAGGAGGCCCCTCGATTCTGGCCCCCATAGTACCCCTACCCATTCATTAAAAAAGTGTTGAAAATAAATAAAAGCATACACAGTTTTTGACAATTCCTTTATTAAAAATAAAAAAACAATGTCCCCCGATGTAGACCCATTATTAGTCACCCGGAAAAAAAACGATCCACCCACGACAAAGGCTAACCACCATATGCCTGCTACGGCGTTAAACAGTTCTTACATAGGTAAGGAGCATGGCCACCTGGCGACATCACTGCCCCCTTGTGATGTCACTGACTAGTGCATGCTGCATATATATATCTATATATATATCTATATCTATATAGATATAGATATAGATATCTATATCTATATAGATATATATATAAATGTGACTTTTGGAGGGGACTGAATGCTAGCCTTTTGCCGGTCGATCGTGGGCCCTGGCATTTGGGGGAATGGTGCTCTTTGTGAGCTGTATCCCTGGGGATCCTTGAGGTGGTATTACTGTGGATTCGGGTCCTGGTCCCCCAGGACACACAGACTCTGGGGACCCTGGATTTGCCATATTAGAAATAGTGGCTGATTCATAATGCTGGGACAAATACTGTTAGGAGATGCTGATGTCAATTCCAGCCACCTGTCTGTCTGTTGCCTGCTAGAATGTGTATTGTAAATAAGTCTCTAGTATGGGATCTAAGAGTCATTAGATCCCCATTGTTGTTTGTGTTAATTAACTCTGCTATTGTGATGATGTTGATTGGGTTTTCTGAGCTACAAGACGGCCAGTCTGGCCTAAAGGTCATGTCTGAGTCATCTAGGCTGTCTAAAGGGATTAGTTAATTAGCCCATGTTAATTAGTGTCGCGGACACTGGCTGCAAGGACCTTTTTCTGTCCACATTCACCCTGTTAGTTGGTATTTCTATATTAATCTTTTATTTTTTTGAACTTGCCCAATACATGATTCTTGAAAGAGCTGATCACATTAACCTGCAGAGACGAACTGTCTGGTCACCAGGTCTGCCTTAAGTGTTGTGTTAATTAACATGTTAATTATATTATTGTCTTTTAAGTTTTTGCTAGAGGGGAGGGGGGAGTGTCCATGAGTCAGCCCTACCTCGTTATCTAACCCCTTGTGTTAAATGTGTATAAAAAGGCTGTATTCTGTCCAATAAAGCAGTCAAGATTCTACAAGCTATTATCGACTAGACTTGTATTTACTGCAGCTATAATTTTATATCTGTCTGATGGTCATAATGGAGTAAGCGGTGTTATTGACGGAGGCACTCAGTGGAGTGTGGAATAGGATCCGTCACAATTGGTGGCAAGCTCTGGGATGCTCCTCTTGCCTAGGCACACCCAAATCACCACCGGGACCCCCTGCTCCTAACAGCAGATGGAACATCACTACGCCAGACTCAAGCGCAGCACCTTGAAGGATCTCTTGGAAGCCCGCGGAAAAGTCTCCAGCAACAAATCCAAAGCGACTCTCATCACCGAACTAATGGAGATTGACCAGGCCAGTAACCCACCAGCAGATACCTCAGAGACGGCAAAGTTCCAGCGTGACGTCCAGTGGTGACTGGCCTTGTATGGTACTCACCCCCCGCAGGAGGTTATCAGTCAAGTGTTAACAGAGGTGTCCCAGCTGCGAATGGCTGAACTCCAGCGGGACCAAGGAGCGTCAGTTATGTTCAACCGGGAAGCTCCAGCGGCCCGCAAAAAGCTACCCTATGCCGCCTTCCGCATGTTTCAAGATGGTGAAGATGAGATGGATGTTTACCTGCAAATGTTTGAGCGTCAATGCGGTCTCCAAGGTGTCAATAAAGCAGATTGGGTCACGCTCCTGGTCAGCCGTCTCACAGGAAGGGCTGCAGAGGCGTACAATAATGTCCCTGATGAGATCAGCCAGGACTATGACCGGGTAAAAGAAAGACTATTGGCTCGCTTCGGCATTACTCCAGAGGCACACCGTTTGAGGTTTCGCAACCTCCACCAAAAGGAGAGAGAGCCTTACACAGAATGGGCTCATCAAATGACCCGAGCAGCGGAGAGTTGGATGACCGGGTGCCAAGCTGTTACCATGGCAGATGCGCTCCAGCTAATCCTCCTGGAACAATTCTACGATCATACCCCACATGAGGTTAGAGACTGGGTAAAGGATCGGCGGCCAGTCACAGTAGATGAAGCTGCCACCCTAGCTGACCAATACGTGGATTCAAGGCGTACTGTACAACCAGAGCCTAAGACCCCAGCTCGGCCTGTCCCCAACATTCCATGGAGCGTTGCCCCTCCACACTAGCCGTCGATCCCCGGCCCCACTCAGCTACCATCTTCACGAGGAAAAGGGGACCTCTGCTACAGATGCAACCAATCAGGGCATGTTAGGAGGTATTGTCCGCAGAATGTTTCCCAGGACGCGCGGAACAACAGGCCCCTTGGACCTGCCCGGGCTGCTGCACACTATCTGGAGAGAGATAATGTGACTTACCCAAGCGAGGAGAATATTGGAATTCTACATGAGGCAGACCCTGTGCAAGCTGCCACTACAGATAATCGTTTGCACTATCGACAAGCCGTGTGAATTAATGGTCGGGCTGCCCAGGGACTGCGGGACACGGGAGCTACTATTACCCTGATACAGTCCCGAATGATAAACCCGGCAGAGCAGACGGGACGGTCTGTGGCTGTGCGGGTGGCCGGGGGAAATGTTATGCGGGTCCCCACTGCCAGGGTTCACCTTGATTGGGGTTCGGGGGCCAAAGAAGTGGAAGTGGGAATAATGCAGAACTTACCTGCAGAGGTTTTGTTGGGCAACGATTTGGGACGTTTAAATTCAGCCTTCTCCCTGGATGTATCCCCGGAAGCCTATCCTGTTACCACCCGCCAGCAAGCCTGGATGGAGGTGCGCTCCCTCGAGGACGGGACCCAGGTAAGACCTGTCACCCCTGACCTAGACTGTACTACCCCAACTAACCCTATCCCGACTTGGTCTTCTCCCCAAGAATTTGCTCAGGCAACTCTTAGCGACCCTTCCTTAGCTAGCTATAGGGAAAGAGCAGGATTGGACCCTGGGGGGTTGGAGAGGGAGCGAATAGAGTGGGTCGTGGGATTACTCTATCGGGTTACTGAGGGAAAGACAGCCTCCCATCCACCCAAGCGGCAGCTGGTTGTGCCGCAGAAATATCGTCATGACCTGCTGCACATTGGGCATGACATACCCTTAGCCGGACACCTGGGGATGTCCCGGACCCTCCACCGTCTGACTCAGTCGTTTTTTTGGCCAGGGATTACAGGGGATGTCCGACAGTATTGCCGGACCTGTGACACATGCCAGCGGGTGGGTAAGCATGGGGGCCCGCTGAAAGCTCCCCTACACCCTTTACCGATCATTGATAAACCCTTTAGCTGTGTTGCCGTAGACCTGGTTGGACCATTGCCCAGACCTATTCCTTCTGGGAAGAGATATATCCTTACTGTGGTGGATTATGCCACCCGGTACCCGGAGGCCATTCCCCTGGCAAATATCCATGCAGAAACTGTGGCTGATGCTTTGCTCCGGATCTTTGCCAGGGTGGGTTTCCCTCGGGAAATCATCTCTGACCAGGGGACCCAGTTCACTGCTGAGCTCACTCAGCAGTTATGGAGGCTGTGTGGGATAAAGCCCCTACAGAGCTCTCCCTATCACCCCCAGACCAACGGACTGTGTGAGAGGTTCAATGGAACACTGAAACAGCTGCTTAGGACATTTGCAACCTCTCACAGGGATTGGGAGAGATATCTGCCACACCTTCTCTTCGCTTATCGGGAGGTGCCGCAGGAATCTACCGGGTTCTCCCCATTTGAGTTACTGTATGGGAGGCGGGTGAGGGGGCCCCTAGATCTAGTCAGAGCCCACTGGGAAGGGGGAATTGATCCCCAAGGGTCCTCTATCGTAGCATACATTCTTGAGTTTAGGGACAGACTGAAGGAGCTCACGGACACTGTCCAGGAGAACCTTCGGGCTGCCCAAAGGCGTCAGAAACGATGGTACGATCGTACTGCTCGGAACCGCACTCTGGAGGTTGGGCAGAAGGTTCTTGCCCTCAGACCAACCAAGCAGGACAAGTTACAGGCCACTTGGCAGGGACCTTACCGGGTTGTGGCAAAGCTCTGTGACACAACCTACCTAGTGGCTAAATGTTCAGATGAAAGAGTCCGACGGACCTTTCATGTGAACATGTTGAAAGCATACTGGGAAAGATCAGGAGAGGTAGCCGCTATATGTGCTCCAGCTGTGGAAGATTCTGAGAATCTTCCCCTGCTGGTGCTCCCGGAGCTAAATAGAATTACTGCAGGGATAGAGATGATAAAGCTTGACGACCAGCTAGGGCCGACGCAGAGAGAACAAGCTAGACAGGTCCTTAGTCAGAGAAGGGAAATGTTCTCCACAGTCCCTGGGTACACTACTATGGCAGTGCACCGTGTGGAGACCCCGGGACAACTGCCACTAAGACAGGCGGCTTACCGGATACCTGACGCAGTGAGAGAGGGGATGCGTCATGAGATTAAGGAGATGCTTGAATTGGGAGTCATTGAGCCATCCAGCAGCCCCTGGGCTTCCCCGGTGGTCCTTGTACCGAAGCGGGATGGCACAACTCGCTTCTGTGTAGACTACCACAGATTAAATGAGTGCACCACCACTGATGCTTACCCTATGCCCCGGGTCGATGATCTGTTAGATCGCATTGCTCGGGGAAAATTCCTGACAACCCTTGACCTATGCAAAGGATACTGGCAAATTCCTCTGGATGCGGAATCTATTCCGAAATCGGCGTTCATTACCCCATTTGGCTTATACCAGTCTAAAGTAATGCCATTTGGGATGAAGAATGCACCGGCGACTTTCCCGAGGATGGTAGACCAACTCCTCGATGGCCTCCAGGACTATGCTTGTGCATATCTGGACGACATTGCGATCTACAGTGATACCTGGGAGGACCATCTGGTTCATCTGGGTGTCGTGCTAGACCGCATCAAAGCTGCAGGACTAACCCTTAAGCCAGAGAAATGCAGCATAGGGATGTCCGAGGTACAGTACCTTGGACATCGAGTAGGCAGTGGACAACAACGACCTGAGCCTGCTAAGATTGAGGCTGTTGCCAAGTGGCCGACCCCCTGTACTAAAACCCAGGTCCTGGCGTTCCTCGGCACAGCTGGGTACTATAGGAAATTTGTCCCGCAATATAGTTCCATCGCTAAGCCCCTGACAGACCTGACTAAGAAGCACCTTCCCCGACAGGTACTGTGGTCCCCTGAGTGTGAAGCTGCCTTCCAACAATTAAAGAATGCACTAACTTCAGCTCCTGTTCTAGCTGCCCCTGACCCAACCAAACGTTTTTGTGTCCACACAGATGCCTCTACATTCGGGCTGGGGGCAGTACTGAGCCAAGTAGGACCTGATAGCGGTGAGCACCCAGTGGCCTACATCAGTTGGAAGCTGCTACCCAGGGAAGTCGGTTATGCAGCCGTGGAGAAGGAGTGTTTGGCGCTGGTGTGGGCTCTCAAGAAATTCCAACCTTATCTCTACGGACGATCTTTTACGGTGCTCACCGACCACAATCCATTAATCTGGCTTAATCGGGTCTCCGGGGATAATGGACGTTTGTTACAATGGAGCTTGGCACTGCAGCCCTACAATTTTACCATACAGTATCGGCCAGGAAAGCAGAATTGGAATGCTGATGGACTTTCCCGGCAAACGGAACTATAAAACTCTCCCGGACAGCCCCAAGCTGACCCGTGGTGGATCTAGTTGGGTCTGCCGGACTATGGGACGGGGGGGGCACTGTCGCGGACACTGGCTGCAAGGACCTTTTTCTGTCTACATTCACCCTGTTAGTTGGTATTTCTATATTAATCTTTTATTTTTTTGAACTTGCCCAATACATGATTCTTGAAAGAGCTGATCACATTAACCTGCAGAGACGAACTGTCTGGTCACCAGGTCTGCCTTAAGTGTTGTGTTAATTAACATGTTAATTATATTATTGTCTTTTAAGTTTTTGCTAGAGGGGAGGGGAGAGTGTCCATGAGTCAGCCCTACCTCGTTATCTAACCCCTTGTGTTAAATGTGTATAAAAAGGCTGTATTCTGTCCAATAAAGCAGTCAAGATTCTACAAGCTATTATCGACTAGACTTGTATTTACTGCAGCTATAATATTATATCTGTCTGATGGTCATACTGGAGTAAGCGGTGTTATTGACGGAGGCACTCAGTGGAGTGTGGAATAGGATCCGTCACAATTAGGTTTCTGGTCACGGGTGTATGTTCAGAGTAATATGAGCAGGAGGTATACACCTCCTCTTTTACTGTATAAAAGAGCCTGTATTTTTCAATAAAAGAGATTCCTGGTTGAACTTACATTAAGCCTGCCTGGTGTTTGTTCTGAGCTACACAACTGGATTAGAACGGCACATAGCTGTAGTTCTAGTCCCGGAGCATCGGATGACCGAACCATCAGATGTTGCGATCTGCAATCTGATTCTATAGTTGCAGAGGAGTGTCAGGAGAGTGGAACCGAGCGAGCAGGGGCTTGTTACAATATATATATAAATTCAGGTCCGGCGGTGGTGTCAGTACTGTGATTAATGTTGGATCTACATCGGGGACATTGTTTTTCTTTTGACACTTTTTTAGTGAATGAGTAGGGGTACTGTGTACCCCATACTCATTCACGTGGGGGAGGGGTTGGATCTGGGGGCCTCTTTGTTAAAGGGGGCTTCCAGATTCCAACAAGCCCCCTGCCCATGGATCCCCACAACCACAGCCCAGGGTTGTGGGGATAAGGCCCCCCTCTGAATTTTCTATTGCTGGCATTGTTTTGTTTACATTTAAGCTGTCAGTGGGGAAGCCAGCAGACAGCTGATGACTCGTTGGTTTTGTCAAGCAAGGAAGCAGTGGCAGTGGAGTGTTAGCCCATGATCCACAATTGCATCAGGCATGCGAAAAGCCTGAGAGTTTACTGTGAATTTTTTACTGTTAGACCTCGTGAGAGATGGGATAGTCTGAAAAATATGCTGGAAAATACCTACTTGTGGAGAACAATAGGAGAAGGTATTTCCAGGTTATGTGAGATGGGTTGTATAACCAGATTAAATAGGTTTCCAGAATGGATGGGACCAGATATGGAACCCTTTACTTCTGCTCCGTGCTCTAAGCTAAAGAAGCCTGTGCCGCTTAAGCTCAGGGCTCCTTTATTGTCCTTGATGGGAGGCCTGGGATAAAACAATGAGATTTATGAAGCTACTACCCTTTTAAACCAGTTGGGGGAGCTAGAGGAGATTAAAACTAAACCTGTCAGGGCAGTTGATAAGGTCAGGGCCAGACAGTAATAAAACAAGCAGAAAAGAACAGAGAGGAAAGGGAATGTGGTAGAGAAGACAGAAGGTGACGAGAAAACCAGGCTAGTTATCTCTAGGAAACAAATGTGGGTGGACCTATTAAAGGCAGTAGTACCTTTAAGATGAGATAGATGGGATTTCTACTGCAGAATTGTTGAAGAGGTGGAAACATTTAGTGGGGAAAACTGTTATGCCGCGTACAGACGGTCGGAATTTCCGACAACAAATGTTCGATGTGAGCTTGTTGTCGGAAATTCCGAACGTGTGTAGGCTCTATCGGACATTTGCTGTCGGAATTTCCGACAACAAAAATTTGAGAGCTGGATCTCAAATTTTCCAACAACAAAATCTGTTCTCGTAAATTCCGAGCGTGTGTAGACAATTCCGACGCAAAAAATTCTACGCATGCTCGGAATCAAGCAGAAGAGCGGCACTGGCTATTGAACTTAATTTTTCTTGGCTCGTCGTACGTCTTGTATGTCACCACGTTCTTGACGTTCAGAATTTCCAACAACATTTGTGTGACCATGTGTATGCAAGACAAGTTTGAGCCAACATCCGTCGGAAAAAAATTGAGGATTTGTTGTCGGAATGTCCGATCGTGTGTACGCAGCATAAGGGTTAGTAACAGTACGCCTAGTGAAGATAATATCAGCTTAGATTTAGAGAAAACAGAACAGACCCCTCCTGTTAGCCCCAAACCAATTCCCAAAATTGCACTTGAACCCAAACCCAAATCCCTTTATCCTGAAGGGAAGGTGGGTCTCCTGTAAATAGCAGTGAGGGCAGTGACAGCAGGAGACCGACGCCCATATGCACCTGTCACTGTATGGTAGGGGAAGTCATTTTTTCCTAGACGTGTGATGGCTTTAGTTGATACTGGAGCTAAAGTTACACTTTTGCAAGGAAATCCTTCCCATCACAAAGGAGAAGTGATTTATGTAAAAGGTTTGGGAGGGCAAACCACACATGCAGTTAGGACATGGGTGAAATTGCTATTGGCAAGGGACCAGGATTTTGGACAAACGTTTTGGTGTCAGAGTTACCTGAAAATATTCTAAGGATGAATGTACTTCAAGGTCAGTCTATTCAGACTGAACAGGGTACATTCACATTCGGGTATCCAGATAAAGCGTATCTGGTTAGGGAGGTGAATGGTGTGATCAGAGGTCATGCAAAATGGACCCCTGTCTACATTCCTCCACCGAAGAAGCCAGTCTGTCTCAAGAAGTGCAGACTTCCTGGAGGCCACAAAGAAATTGGGGAGACTATTCAAGAACTGTTGAGAGTAGTGATCCTTAGACCTTCTGTAATTCTTCCTTATCTCCGGTTTTCCCAGTAAGAAAACCTGATGGGACATATAGAATGACTGTGAATTACAGAGGTATAATCAAAGTGGCACCTCCAATAAAATCAGCTGTACCTGATATGATCTCAATCATTGAGAAAATTGCTAATGAGGCAGGAGAATATCATGCTGTGATAGACCTGGCTAATGCATTTTTTTTTTGATAGACCCAGAGTGTCAGGACCAGTTTGCCTTTGTGTGGGATGGCTGCCAGTACACTTTCACCATCCTTCCTGAAGACTATGTTCATTCTCCAACAATTTCGCATGAACTGATTGCCTGAGATTTAAGTACCCTGAATTTGAAAGTCACTGTGTTTCACTACATTGATGACATCATGATCTATGGGACAAAAGAAGATGTAACTGAAGCACTACACCTGCTGATACAGCACATTGAGAACAGAGGGTGGGCTATCAACAGAGACAAAGCCCAAGGACCTGCCACAGAGGTGAAATTCCTGGGAATGATGTGGACTGGGCCACAGAGGAAAATTCCAGAGACAGTTGTGCAAACTATCCAGACACTGTTGCTCTGTAATATCAAAAAAAGGCACAGAATTTAATTGGAGATGTGGGATTCTGGAGATCGTAAATCTCACATCTTGGAATGATCCTGGGGCCTATATACAATGTCACCAGAAAAAAGACTGAGATCTTGTGGGGTTCAGAGCAGCAGACCACATTCCTGGCTGCTAAATAAGCCATTTTGCAGCATCAGGGATTGGGACCCGTGAGATCATTGCAGCTGGATGTAGTGGAGCAGGATGGACCAAATCTTGGAGTCTGTGGCAGCCAAATGAGAGAGAAGTACCCGTTTGGGGCCTACACAGCACTTCAACATGAAGATATCATTACAGGAAAGGACACAGTCAACATCCATACTGCATGGCCAATAGCAGGATGAGTGAGAGATAATGGACTGATCATTAGGGCAACTGTAGTTCAGAACCAGACACTGATGAAATGGAAGTGGTACCTTCAAGGAAGAGGGGATATTGCCGCTGGGAATGTCAGAGACATTTCAAAATAGTTGGCAGGGCTTGTTAATTTTACCAGCACCCAGCCAGAATAAGAAATTCCTGTGCTGCAGTCATCCCCCATTAAAGAGGCTCCACCCTTTGAGTCTCTGTCAGAAGACATGAAAGAGTCAGCATGGTTCAATGGGTCAGCCATAGTCACCTTGGCTGGGCGTAAATAGCCAACAACCCTAGTACAGACACAGTCTTGCAGGAGACAGGAATTGGATGGTCCAGTCAGTATGCAGAGTTGAAAGCTGAAGTGATGACTCTTCAGGAAGATCCTTCTTCCTATGTAACTATCTACACTGACAGCTGGGCGGTCTTTAAAGGACTGACAACTTGGATGCCCACGTGGAAGTTCAATGAATGGATATTTCATGGAAAGATGGTGTGGGGAGGCAAGGAAGTCTGAGACTACATCTGGAAGGAAGCTCACTCCCGCACCATAAAAGAGGGGCATATTGACCCACATGTGTACCGGATTCCAGACTTTGAGAACTATAACAGAGTGGCAGATGAAATTGCCAAGGTGAACGCAGTTGTGCCAATTGATCCTGTCTTGATGAACTTGGCCAACTGGGCCCAGAAGCAATCTGGACATTTGGGGAAGAAAGCAACATATGAATGGACATAGCAGAGAGGATTGCCTATATCCATGGACATAATAAAGAATGTAATAGGGAACTGTACAGTGTTTGGAGAAGTATGACAAGGGTCATTGCAAAAGTACTCCACCGTGTCAATTAAGAGGGGAGATAGGCCTGCAAAGATTTGGCAGATTGACTGCATCGGTCCCCTGCACTGGGGAAACAATGGATGTATTGTTGCACTGCAGTGGACACATATTCAGAACTTTTGCTTGTTCATCCTTGCAAACATGCAGATCAAGACGCAACACTTCAACTGCTCCATAAAATCGTTGTTGCTTATGGTTGTCCCAAACAAGTCCAAAGTGATAACGGCTCACACTTCACTGGATCAACGGTACAACAGTGGTTCAAAGATTCTGAAGTGTACTGGTTGTGCCACATCCAATACCATCCACAGGCAGCTGGTTTGATTGAAATATACAACGGGCTACTGAAGGACCAGATACGCAAACCTACACCCACACATACACTAAGTGGGTAACTATGGGTGGGATTGGGTCCTCACACAGGCAGTCATGTTATTAAATTCTAGGCCAATAGCCAAAAGTACACCATATGAGAGGATTTCACAGCTGGTGTGCAGAGTTCAGTATTTACGTAAGGTTCCCGAAAGAACAGAGCTTAACAGGTACCAAGTTACTGCTTCCCATGACATAAAAACCAAGAGTGACATATCTGAAGCCTATCTAGGAATGAGAGGGAATCTGGAAGGAAGGTTTACATTGGCAGATGAGCTTCAGGACAGTGGCTCTGTCTCAGACTGGTTAGTGGATACTTCTCAGCAAGAGTGAAAAGTGAGGCTCTACAACATCAAATCTTCCAAAAAAAAAAACAGCAGTGATCTTCTGGAAGATATCCCTATCAAGGTACTTTGGGAGGGTCAGAAATGGATACAGGCAGGTGATAAAGTGTTGGTCAGAGATCCAGGCAAGAAGCCAGTTAGAGGAGAGATTGTAGCTCAAGGACCAGTGTCTACTGTTTATGTATTTTTAGAAGAAACAGATACTCCGCTTTGTTTTCCACTCCACAGGCTGTCCCTGATTTGATCTATAAGAAGACCAGAGAAAAGTGGCTTCATGATGGAAGACCTGTGGAATAGCTGTGGAGAGCAAGGCCTTTGATGTGTTACAAGCCTGGACTTGATTCTAAAAAAAACTTTCTAATGGACTTATTAAAGAACTTTTAACCAGCGACTGAAACACCTTTTCAGTGGCAGAAACATGGGAGGGGGTTGCATTCAAGGCAAATTATTATTCAGTATAAGTTTTGTTAGTAATTAAGTGAATTTCTGTAAGAAGTCTGAGAGAAAAATCAAGAGTGGAATGTGTTGCGTTTGATATAAATATATGAATGATTTTTCCATCATACTGTTTTTTGAGAACAATCTGTTTAGATAGAAACATAAATCAGGTTACTTTTGAGTTGGTTTGAGGATACTTGGCAAATTAATGCCTTGGTAACAATTACACAGGCTGTGCTCAAACAATGGGAACTTGGATATCATTGTTGCATTTACAGTTGGATCAGTCTATTGTTTTGTAATCATGTTTAACAATAGTTTGACAACCTGAAACTTCCCAAATAAAAGCCAAAAACAGAGACTGAAAGACAGGACTCCATAATGCCTTATCACCAAGGAAGGTCTGCACCAGCCAGAAGAAGCTATACCTGAAGACACTTCTGTCTGATCTCCAGCAACTACTTAAAAGCCTGGGTCCTCATTGCCAACAGAGATCATTAACCCACTGTAACCTGACTTAAATAACTTTTAAGCGTATTTAATAGGTAGAAGTTTTGCTTGTTATAGGTACTGTATATCTGTCAGTATTGTATTCTATTCCTATAATTGTGTATGTAAAACATGTTTGTAAACATATTTGTATAGTAAAAACACATTTATACACTGCAGAGGCTTGAGCTTCCTTGCTTTTTCCTCAAAGTAACCTTGCTAGATAGACACAAGCAAAACAGCTTGCGAGGCTCTCACAATTCCAGACCATTTGTCAACATGTCAAAAACAGAAAGGAGGCTTCCTAGTGTAAAACAATCTATTATGTATTAATAAAAACCATCATAAGTACACTAACATTGGCATGTGTCATGCCCAACACCAAGGAGGTATTTGAATATACAATTAAAGCCACCAGCTCCAGCTGCGAACACAGGCTGTGGGTCAAAGCGCATGCTGCCTCTGATGATGACACATGTTGAAACATGTTAGGCAGCATCACACTCTGAGTGAACTTTGCCACACTGAGTTCGCTTTGACCTGCAGACTATGTTTGCAGCTGGCTTTACTTGTCTATGTGAATTTCTCCTTAGTGTCAGAAATAACACATGGCAATGTAAGTGCACTTATGATGGTTTTTATTAATAAATAATATATTGTTTTAGGAGGGGGGTGGTTAGATTAGGGCAGGGGGGTGGAGTGGATAAAACATTTTTGTTCTATTGGTAAGGGGGGGCACCATGACTGATGTAGAGTCATTTTGGGTTAGTTTTCTTTACGATGTTGGTAGATAAGGACAGAACTGGTGGGTAGAGAAAGGTGTGGAGAGACTTATGGGGCAGGTGGTATCCTGCCAGAGCTAAAGTCCACTTGTTGTGGGTTGTCCGTTGGGGGGGGGGTTGTCTCCCCTGGGTTTGAAGGGTGGATTCTGTAGTACGAGTATTGTCCAAAGTTGGCTAGTTCTTCTGGAGAGAGTGCTGAGAGCATGAAGGAATGCCACGTGGAGTAGAAGCGGGTTTTAGTTTTTTCCTGTTCGAAGTCGTGTTTAGTCAGTCCTTGAGTCGAAGAAGTAGGAGCTCTCATTTGATTTGGGTGGTATTGGGGCAATGCAAAGAAGTCCAGTTTTCCAAAATGGTTCTCCGTGCAATTAGGAGACAGATCAAAGACCAATCTTTGTGGGAGGGGTTGTTGTTTGAGATTCCAGTGAATCTTGTATTTGTAATTTGGGACCATGGCAGCAGTTGGGGGTCCCAGTGTCCAAATATGAGAAGCAGCGGGTCCTTAGGTAGCTTTAGTAGGGTTACTTCAAAAATGTAGCATAAAACCTAATCCCAGAAGGTGGAGATTAGGGATGGCCTATCTGTTCGAGTCGAACATGAGTTCGACTTGAACATCGGCTGTTCAATCGTTCGACGAAGATCGAACATTATGGGCCGTTCACACCAAATTTGAGCGACGCGTCACGCCCCATAATGCACTGCGCCATCGCAGTGCATTGCTGGCTGATGATTGGCCAAGCATGCACTATGACCCGCATGCTTTGGCCAATAACAGCGCCGTCAGCAAAGAGAGCCATAATTAGCCAAAGGCAGGGTGCCTTTGGCCAATTATGGCTCGGGAGTTAAGTCCACGCCCTACACTATATAAGGCCGCCTGCATGTCGGCCTTGTGTAGTGTGTGCTGGCGGAGAGAGAGAGAGAGAGAGAGAGTGTCATTTCATTTACTTTGAGCAGGCAGTTTATTCAGTTAGCTAGATCTCACTGCAGACCATTCCTGCTGTACTGTTTCTAATATACTTCAGACAGGCAGTTGATTCAATTAGCTACAGTGTATTTAATATATATATATATATATATATATATATATATACAGTCAGACTGATATATATATATATATATATATATATATATATATATATATATATATATATATATATATATATATATCTCCACTGTATCCAGTTTAGCTAAATCTCACTGCAGACCGTTCCTGGTGTACTGTTCCTAATATACTTCAGGCAGGCAGTTGATTCAGTTAGCTGCAGTTTATTTAGTATATATATACATCCCGGCTTTGTATATATATATATATATATATATATATATATATATATATATATATATATATCCACTGTATCCAGTTTAGCTAGATCTCACTGCAGACTGTTCATGCTGTACTGTTTCTAATATACTTCAGGCAGGCAGTTGATTTAGTTAGCTGCAGTGTATTTCATATGTATATACAGTCAGACTGCTATATATATACATCCACTGTATACAGTTTAGCTAGAACTCACGGTAGACCATTCCTGCTGTACTGTTTCTAATATACTTCAAGCAGGCAGTTGATTCAGCTAGCTGCAGTGCATTTAATATATATATACAGGCTTGTATATATATATATATATATATATGTATATATATATATATATATATATATATATATATACAGTGGCTTGCGAAAGTATTCGGCCCCCTTGAACTTTTCAACCTTTTGCCACATTTCAGGCTTCAAACATAAAGATATAAAATTTTAATTTTTTGTGAAGAATCACCAACAAGTGGGACACAATTGTGAAGTGGAACAAAATCTATTGGATATTTTAAACTTTTTTAGCAATTAAAAAACTGAAAAGTGGTGCGTGCAAAATTATTCGGCCCCTTTACTTTCAGTGCAGCAAACTCACTCCAGAAGTTCAGCGAGGATCTCTGAATGATCCAATGTTGTCCTAAATGACTGATGGTGATAAATAGAATCCACCTGTGTGTAATCAAGTCTCTGTATAAATGCACCTGCTCTGTGATAGTCTCAGTGTTCTGTTGAAAGCGCAAAGAGCATCATGAAGACCAAGGAACACACCAGGCAGGTCCGTAATACTGTTGTGGAGAAGTTTAAAGCCGGATTTGGATACAAAATGATTTCCCAAGCTTTAAACATCCCAAGGAGCACTGTGCAAGCGATCATTTTGAAATGGAAGGAGTATCAGACCACTGCAAATCTACCAAGACCTGGCTGTCCCTCTAAACTTTCAGCTCAGACAAGGAGAAGACTGATCAGAGATGCAGCCAAGAGGCCCATGATCACTCTGGATGAACTGCAGAGAACTACAGCTGAGGTGGGAGAGTCTGTCCATAGGACAACAATCAGTCGTACACTGCACAAATCTGGCCTTTATGGAAGAGTGGCAAGAAGAAAGCCATTTCTCAAAGATATCCATAAAAAGTCTCGTCTAAAGTTTACCACAAGCCACCTGGGAGAGACACCAAACATGTGGAAGAAGGTGCTCTGGTCCGATGAAACCAAAATCGAACCTTTTGGCCACAATGCAAAACGATATGTTTGGCGTAAAAGCAACACAGCTCATCACACTCAACACACCATCCCCACTGTCAAACATGGTGGTGGCAGCATCATGGTTTGGGCCTGCTTTTCTTCAGCAGGGACAGGGAAGATGGTTAAAATTGAGGGGAAGATGGATGCAGCCAAATACAGGACCATTCTGGATGAAAACCTGTTGGAGTCTGCAAAAGACCTGAAACTGGGACGGAGATTTATCTTCCAACAAGACAATGATCCCAAACATACAGCAAAATCTACAAAGGAATGGTTCACAAATAAACGTATCCAGGTGTTAGAATGGCCAAGTCAAAGTCCAGACCTGAATCCAATCGAGAATCTGTGGAAAGAGCTGAAAACTGCTGTTCACAAATGCTCTCCATCTAACCTCACTGAGCTCGAGCTGTTTTGCAAGGAAGAATGGGCAAGAATTTCAGTCTCTCGATGTGCAAAACTGATAGAGACACACCCCAAGCAACTTGCAGCTGTAATCGCAGCAAAAGGTGGCTCTACAAAGTATTAACGCAAGGGGGCCGAATAATTTTGCACGCCCCACTTTTCATTTTTTTATTAGTTAAAAAAGTTTCAAAAATCCAAAAGATTTCGTTCCACTTCACAATTGTGTCCCACTTGTTGGTGATTCTTCACAAAAAATAAAAATTTTATATCTTTATGTTTGAAGCCTGAAATGTGGCAAAAGGTTGAAAAGTTCAAGGGGGCCGAATACTTTCGCAAGCCACTATATATATATATATATATATATATATTCTAGCCAATGTTCAAATGCATGTTCAAAGACACTTTCAGGCAGGCAGACAGGTTACTCAGTGAGCTGCAGTTCATAAAATATATATCCACTGCATTGTAGTCCAGCCAAGCCTATACCTGACTGTAGGCCATTCCTGGAGTGTGTGTTCAAAGACACTTTCAGGCAGGCAGGCAGGTGATTTAGTGAGCTGCAGTTCATTGAATATATATATATATATATATATATATATATATATATATATATATATATATATATATATATACAGGCTTGTATATATATATATAGTCTAGCCAAGCCTATACCTGACTGTAGGTCATTCCTGGTGTACTGTTTTTAGTAAACTTCAGGCGTTGTTTTGCTAATCTAATTGTGCAGTATGTCTGGAAGGCCACCAAGGAGAGGCAACTAATAGGCCACTAAAAGTGGTCAAGCAGGCTCTGTGTCTACAGCCAACATTGCTGGTCATGGACATGGTGTATCCTCAGCACGTGGCCGTGGGGCACGCTGGTCCTTTTTTTTGGCAGCTGGCCATGTTGAGCCACAACATGCAGAAGAGTTGGTAGAGTGGATGACCAAGCCGTCCTCATCCTCCTCATCCTCTGTCACCCATGCTCAGGGTACTTTGTCTGCCAATGCAGCTGCCAAAGCGGCCTCTTCCATTGGCTCAATGTCATCAGTCACTCCTTCCCTAGCCCCACCATCATGCCTTGAGGAGTCCCCCGAACTGTTCGACCACAGTGTAGGGTACATGCTGCAGGAGGATGCGCAGCGTTTTGAAGGCTCTGATGATGGTACCCAGGTTGAGGATGAAGGCAGTAAGGTGAGCCCAGAGAGAGGGGGTGCCCAAGAAGGACAAGAAACTGGTAGTCATGTACTCACTCACTGTAAGCTCACTCAGCTCAGCATAAGACGAATCTTGAAATAGCTAGGTTGTGTGCATGTCATTTTTGTACCAGTTGTTCTCCATGTACAGAGTTAATGACTAAAGGTCAGTAGGTCAGTGGTTTCACAGATAAGAATATACTCAGAGTATCTGTCATAGACTTTATTGTAAAGATCTTTTTAAAAGTAAAAACATATATTATCTATAATATAGTTAGTTATTTGATATAGTTATTTAATTAGTTAGCTAGATTGAGTTTGTGTGAAGTAATATATATTTATATATATCCAATTATAGTTTAATATGCATTTGTAAGTTTTGGTACAGAATTGCATTTCTGTAGCTTAAAGAATATCCATTACAAGAATTCGGCCATTTGGAAAGGTCATTCACCTTGAGTTTTTTATAAGAATCTGTTGTGTGTTACTGACAATCAAAGAAGCTTAAGAGACGTGTCAGCTGTTGGCAAAGAGAATATTTAGAATAATCACGAATCATTTCATTTTTAGTTCTAGCTATATATGGTTATGGCTATAGCTTGCTGACTAGTAGATTTGGAATTGTATAAAAACCAGTGTGACACTAGGCTAGCGGCACACACTTCACACACACACGACACACCACACACACAACACATGTCCTTCACTCACACACAGAAGGACTTCACTACTTTTTCACATACACAAAGAAGGACACATGCATCCTTACACTGAAGAAGACATTTTGTTTACATTAGGCCTAAATACAGCCTACCTCACAAACAGCTGCTAGAGCGGACATCTCTCTGACATAGAGAAGAACAGACGGAGCTGAAACATCTCTTGAACATTCTTGATACAAGTTTTTGTTCCTATTATCTTTTGTTTTACTACATCAAGCTGTAAGAAGAATTTAACTTTGTATATATTTTCAAGTTATTGCCAAGTGTGACCAAATAAACTCACACTTTGTTTAAAGACAGTCTGGCTACTGAACTTTTGAACAAAACGCCTAAGACACTGTTGACATAACACGTGTCTGAGAAGAGAAGGTTTTTACACTCTCTCTACATTTTTACACAGATAGAATAGAGGAGGAGGAGGCACAACTCCAATGACGCAGGATGCCCTCCAGGGGCCACCTTAAGGGAAGGAAACTGACTGCATCACACCGCAGAGCTCCGCATGTGCAGGGCGCTGCTGACTCCAAAAGTTCTTTGGTTTGGGCCTTTTTTGATACGTGTGCAGCAGATTGCACCATTGCTGTCTGCAACATAAGTCTGAAGCATATCAAGCGTGAAAACAGCAGCCGCTTCTGCACCACATGCTTGACCAGGCATATGTCGAGCTCCCATGCAGTCCGTTGGCAACAGTACTTAAAAGACCCACACCAAAGAACAAGGTGGACCTCTCCTTGCACCTCATCAGCTGGGATCTCCAACCTCACTATACCTTCAGTCCTCTGAGAGACCTGCACTGAGAGGAATGAAGGTGTAGAATTAGGTGTCCCAAGCACTTCCAGGTAATCTGCTAATTGGTACACCAACATCTGATTGTAGCAGGCAAATTTCCCTACCCCAGTTGCTAAACCGGCGCAAGAAATTTGGACCCAGCCATCCACATGCTTAGCGGCTGAATGCTAATTTGGCTAAATTGCTAGCACTCCAACTGCTGCCTTTTCAGCTGGTAGACTCTACCCCCTTTCGAGAATTTGTGGAATGTGCGGTACCTCAGTGGCAGGTTCCCAAACGCCAATTTTTTTTCTCGGAAAGCCATTCTGGCTCTCTACCGACATGTGGAAGGCAATGTCTTGGCCTCGTTGGACAGGGCGGTCAGTGGTAAGGTGCATATTACCGCTGACTCATGGTCCAGCAGGCATGGACAGGGACGTTACCTTTCTTTCATGGTGCACTGGGTAACCCTGCTGGCAGCTGGGAAGCATGCAGGACAGGGTGAAGTATTGTTGGAGCTTGTTCCACCACTACACCTCCAAAATGCTGGTAGTGGTGATTCTGTCACACCTCTCTCCTTCACGCCCTCCTCTTCTTCTTCCTCTATGGCCTCTTCCTGTGCAGATTTGTCCTCGAAACCAGCGGTGCTCTGTAGGCGTTCTAGGGGCTACGCAAGCACTCAGGCAAAAAGATGCCATGCAGTGCTTGAGTTGGTCTGCTTAGGGGACAGGAGCCACACTGGGGCAGAGATTCTGGCAGCTCTGCAGGGGCAGGCTCAAAGGTGGTTGACGCCATGCCAGCTTCAGCCAGGAATGGTGGTTTGCGACAATGGCACCAAACTCCCCTCCGACAGGGACACTTCACCCATGTTCCCTGTTTGGCTCACATCCTTAATTTGGTGGTGCAGCGGTTCTTGTGCAGGTACCAGGGCTTACAGGATCTCCTGAGGCAGGCCAGGAAAGTATGTGGGCATTTCCACCGGTCATATAATGCCAGTGCTCGGCTGGCTGACCTCCAAAATGAATGCAACCTGCCCAAGAACCTCCTCATCAAGGATGCATGCACTATCCTGTCACCATCTGAGGAGACCACGAGGATGGTAAGCAGTGACAGTGCATTCATCAGTGATACTGTCCCTCTTGTCTACCTGTTGGAGCACACGCTGCATGGAATAATGGACAGGGCACTTGAGGCAGAACAGAGCGAGAAAGAGGAGGACTTCCTTACCTCTCAAGGCCCCCTTTATCCAGACAGTATTCCTGCAGGCCCACCTATCACACAGGAAGAGGAGGAGGAGGAGGAGGAGGATGATTGTATCAGTATGGAGGTGGAGCCTGGCACTCAGCATCAGCAGCAGTCTTCAAGGGATCGTTTTCAGTCCCCAGAAACCCATGGAATTGTACGTGGCTCTCAGGAGGTGGCTGCAGGACAGGTCGTCCTTAGTGACCCAGAGGACTCCAGACCGAATGCCTCAGCAAATCTACACTGCATGGCCTCCCTGATCCTGCAAAGCCTGCGAAAGGACCCTCAGATTTGTGGTATCAAGGAGTGGAACCAATACTGACTGGCAACCCGTCTTGATCCACGTTACAAAGGTAAGGTGGCGGAACTTATCCAGCTGTCGCAGAGGGAGAAGAGGATGAAACGTCTTCGGGAGGCCTTGCAGAAAGGTTTGTGCAATGCATTTCCAGAGACTGGGAGGTTACAATTTCCTGGTCCTCCTGGACAACGTGTTGCTGAGGCTTCGGTCATTCACAGAATGAGCGGTTTAGAAGGTGGCCATCTGACCGATGCGTTCAGACAATTTTTTAGTCTGCAGCCCCAAGGTCTGATCGTACCAGCAACCATTGCCAGTGTCTGTTGTACATGGTGCAGGAATACCTAGGGGCAAGATCAGACTTGGAGACCTTTCCAACCGAAAATCCACTGGGTTACTGGATCTTGAGGATGGATCACTGGCCAGAGCTTGCACAGTATGCAATTGAGCTACTGGCCTGTCCTGCATCCAGCATTCTTTCAGAATGCACATTCAGTGCTGCTGGAGGCTTTGTAACCGATCACAGAGTGCGCTTGTCCACCGACTCGGTTGATTGGCTCACCTTCATAAAAATGAATCTGTCTTGGATCACCAGCTACCAAGCACCTGATGCTGATGTAACCAATTAATTTTTTATGAATGTGAGATCCCTCCAAGACTGCCTATGCTGATGCTGAGTGACTATCCTGTTATGCTGAGTGACTATCCTATTCCTCCTCAGTGTTCATGTTGATAACTTCTAAGAACATTTTTGGTTCTGGGCACCACCACCACTGTCTAAGGCTCAATTTTTCTGCCCCTGTTTATCAGGGGCGCGTAATTACAATTTTTGCTGTAATATTTTGCAGCAGGGCTCGTTCCTGCGCTCAACAAAAGTCTCTGTGAGGGGTTGCAGTGTTGTGGAACCACCACCACTGCCTAAGGCCCAATTT
Source organism: Aquarana catesbeiana (assembly GCF_042186555.1). Classification (NCBI taxonomy): domain Eukaryota; kingdom Metazoa; phylum Chordata; class Amphibia; order Anura; family Ranidae; genus Aquarana; species Aquarana catesbeiana. The sequence continues at coordinate 120,417,369 of NC_133330.1, forward strand.
TTATGCCCCTGTTTAACAGGGGTGTGTAATTACAATTTTTGATCAAATATTTAACAGCAGGGCTCATTCCTGTGCTCAACAAGAGTATCTGTGAGGGGTTGCAGTGTTGTGGCACCACCACCACTGCCTAAGGCCCACTTTTTCTGCCCCTGTTTAACAGGGGCGTGTAATTACAATTTTTGATCCAATATTTAACAGCAGGGCTCGTTCCTGCACTCAACAAGAGTATCTGTGAGGGGTTGCAGTGTTGTGGCACCACCACCACTGCCTAAGGCCCAATTTTTTTTTTTTTTTTATCCGTAAATATTTTATTTAGTGTTAAAAGAGCAAGTTACAGTTCACAATTCAAATCAAATGACACAGAAATGTAATTAACAAGCAGGGTATGGAAGCCTAAGAAATGCTGGGTACATCCAATGTAGTTTATGATAATACAATACTGGTAACACAGCCAGATATGCAGAATATAATAGCTGTGGGGTGGAGGATCATTATTCACATTTCCCCTCCCCCCCTCTCCCCCCTGAACAGTTAAGCCCAACCAAGGCCAGGAGATAGGTGATACGGCTGGTCCCAGTTCATTTCTCTGAGTGAAGTACCCTTGCAAGCCTCTATGTAGGACTATGTTAAGACACGGTTAAGAAGACCTACTACCTAGTAGGAGGCCGAAGTTGGGGAGAAAGAACATGGGGTATAGGGGAAGAAGAAGAGGAGAGGGCAAAAAGGGGTAGGATCAGGAAAATAAGGCAGGAAGGGAGAGAGGGACAACAAGGGAAGAGGAAAAATAAACAAATACACAGATAAGATAATGAGGAAGAGGGGGTCTAAGATGAAGGGGGAAGTTAGAGAAGGCGCCCCAGAACACTCCCCCTGGAAGGCCCACTCCCCCCCACATCCCCCCCACCGACGAGAGTCCACCGTTAGGGTTAAAATTCACATATCACTTTTTATAGTACATGTTGGCGATAGCGTTCTGTAGTCACGTAGTGATTCCAGCACGCCCAGGTGAAAGAAAATTTATGTGTTCTTTCCTGTGAAATATGAATCAATTCTTCCATTTCTTTTATTTTAGAAATTCTCCTGTACCACTCTCCAATGGACGGGGTGTGCGTGGAACGCCAATGCACTGGGATACATAATCTGGCGGCATTCACCAAATGCATAGCCAGAGACTTTTAGTATGCTTTTTTGGGTAAAGAGGTGTGATGTAGAAGAAATTGTGTGGGGGTGTAGTCCAGGGTATCTGTGGTGATGTGTGAAATGATTTCACTGACCTCCCTCCAGAAGGGTTGAATGCGTCGTCCCTTCCTGCTTGCTGCATCTCCAGCATGTGTTAGGGATAGAGGGGGAGAATTTGTGAAGCCGGGAAGGGGTCCTATACCACCTAGTGGCAATTTTGTAGCCATTTTCTTGGATTGCAACATTTAGTGAGCATTTGTGTGCGTATTCATAGACAGTGTCCCACCCTTCTGTAGAGAGGGGTGTTTGAAAGTCTTTGTCCCAAGCCAGTTGTGAAGATACCGGGTGAGAGGTTAATGCAGATGAAAGGAGGGCGTATATTGAGGAGATTAGGTGCCTTTGTTGTGTTTTGTAGTAGCAAAGGGTTTCAAAAGGAGTGAGTTGTTTGGTCCAACAAGATTGGTGTGGTTGGGACGAGAGAAAGTGGCGGATTTGTCGATACGACCAAAAGGGAAAAGAAGCAATCTTGGACATGTTAACTATTCTTTCATATGGGAGAGGGGATCCCTCTGAGAAAAAGTGGAGAGTTAAGACGTCATCATGTGGCCATTCGCGTAGCAAATAGGAGCAAGAGTCACCCGGGGGAACGTCTGGATTTTCTCTCAAGGAAGTTAGGGGACCAGGTACCGAGGCAGCAAGCCCCAATTTCATTGCTCCTCTAAAGGCCAGCAAGGAGGGGTAGATCAGGGGGTGAGATACTATCTTCTGTGTCCAGGGTTTGTGAGACAGCCAGGGAAGCAGGTGTAGAGGCCCTGGTATCAGTGAATTTTCCAGGGCTACCCAGATCTTGTTGATACTGTGGATGTTCCAGTCTACTATCCTAGTGAGGTGACACGCCAGGTAATATCTATATAAGTCTGGGAGGCCAATACCCCCTTTCTTTTTCTGCGTCGTTAGGCGGGAATATTTTATGCGGGGTGGAGAGTTTTTCCATATAAAGTTGGAACAAGCTTTGTGATAAGCTGCAAAGAAGGCCGGGGGAAGGTGGATAGGAATGGTTTGCATAAGATAGAGTAATCTTGGCAGAATGATCATTTTAATTAATGCCGAACGGCCAAACCAGGAGACGTTCAAGCCCATCCACTCCTTAAAATGATTTTGAATTTTGCTGAGGGCTATGTGGAAATTAGACATATAGAGGTCTGACAGCCGCGCGGTAATTTTGATTCCCAAGTAAGTGATCGCCCCCTCTTCCCATCGAAAAGGGAAGGCATCCCGACAGTGGATTACCTCCTGGGCGGGAAGAGTCACATTCAGAGCATTAGATTTTGAGTGATTGATCTTGAGATTTGATAAAGTGCCAAAAAACTCAAGATCTTTTAGTAAGTTGGGTAGTGAGATGCGGGGCGAGCTCAGGGACAGAAGAATGTCGTCTGCGAAGGCTGCGACCTTGAATTCCCTTCTACCGACAGTCAGACCTCCAATGTCAGGGTTGGATCTTATTTTATTGAGGAGGGGCTCCAGCGTCAGGATATAAATTAGGGGGATAAGGGGCAACCCTGGCGTGTCCCATTGCTGATGGGGAAGACGTTTGACAGGTGGCCATTAACCTTTACTTTGGCAGAAGGATTCGAATACAGGGCTAATACATGTGAGAGCATGCGGGGCGCCAGGCCAACAGCAACCAGCACCTCCCGCATATAGTCCCAGGCCACTCTGTCAAACGCCTTCTCAGCATTGAGGGAGAGGAAGAACCCTTGTGACCTAGAGGATGTGAGCCAATGGTGGAGATTCAGGGTACGGATAGTGTTGTCCCTGGCTTCCCTTCCAGGGACAAATCCCACCTGATCTGGGGAAATGAGTTCAGGAATCAAAGGGAGCAATCTGTTGGCCAAGATTTTTGCGTAAATTTTGATATCTACATTTAGTAGCGATATGGGCCTGTAGTTTGAGACTTGGGTGGGATCCTTACCTACCTTAGGGATTACCGCTACGTGAGCCATAAGCATTCCTTCTGGCAATATCTGGGGGTCCGAAAAAGCATTAAAGGTGGAGAGAAATTTCGGGGCAAGGGAGTCTAGGAATGTCTTGTAGTACTGGAGAGAGAAGCCGTCTGGGCCTGGGCTCTTGCCAGTTTTCATCTGTTTAATTGCCAGCTCTAGTTCCCCTTTCGTAAGAGGTATTTCCATGTCCTGAGCTTGTTTTTGGAGAATGTTGTGAGAGAAACTCTCTAATGCGGTCGACTCGTGCGGCTGACGCGGGTGTTCCGGGGTGATTCTGGTGTAAATTGTAAAGTCTGGCATAAAAGCTCTCAAATTCTTTCGCTATATCGTCGTTCCTGGGTAAGAGTAATCCCTGAGCATTTCGCACATGATGAACCGTTGATGAGGTTCTAGAGGCTTGGATCGTGCGGGCCAAAAGACGCCCGCATTTGCTGCCATGCTCATAGAAAACTCTTTGGCCAAGAACGTAGCGTTTCCTATTTTGTTTACCTAATTCTTCCAAAAGAAGCGATCGGGCCTGTAGTAATTCTTGTAAGGTGGATTGAGCGTGCGACTGTTTGTGGGCCTTTTCTAACTTTTTGATCTTCATAATCAAAGAAGTTATGTTTTCTTGGTGTAACTGTTTGGCTTTCCCTGCGAGTGTGATAAGTTCGCCACGTAATACACATTTATGTGCTTCCCAGAGGGAAACAGTAGAGACATCTGGGGTAGTGTTTTCCTTGAAATAAAGGTCTATACAGGTTTTCAAGTGTTCTACCGTCAGTGGGTCATTGAGTAAGGAGGGGTTCAGTCTCCATGTTTTGGTTCTTGCGCTAGATTCAGGGTAGGAAAGGGTGATTGTGATAGGATGATGATCGGATAGGAACATTGGTTCTATGGTTGATTGTTGGAGTAGGGCTAGGTCCTTTTGAGAGAGAAAGAAATAATTAATTCTTGAATATTTGCCGTGGGGCGCCGAGTAAAAAGTGTAGTCCCTCACGGAGGGGTACATGGTACGCCAAGCGTTGTGGAGTGTGAGGTTTTGGAGTTGTATTTTGATTTGCCGAAGGGCTCGATAAGGTAGGGTAGAGGCTCCTGACGAAGAGTCCAGGACAGGGTTCAACGGGGCGTTAAAATCACCTCCCAGCAGAACCAAACCCGACTGAAAAGTCGAAAGAAGGTCGCATATTTTCCTGAAGAAGGAAACATGATGTTCATTGGGGCAGTAGATGTTAGCTAATGTAATTGGTTTCAAGGCATATGTACCTTTGATAAAAATGTACCTGCCTTCTGGGTCGATAAGTGAATCAGTCTGGTGGAAGTTGGCATGTCTGGAGATTAAGATCGAAACCCCCTTTGTTTTTACTACTGGGTTGGTGGAATGCAGTGCTGTTCGATAGATATGGTTAGATAGTTTAGGCACCGCATCAGAGCGGAAATGTGTTTCTTGAAGGAAAATGAATTGCGCTTTGTGTTTGGTCAGGGAGTTCAGAATCTGAGATCTTTTTTCTGGGAGATTAAGGCCCTTAACATTCAATGATACACACTTCATCGTTAGGGATGGAGTAGGCGCCATGGTCCTTTCCGTAGAAGTGGTTGGGAAAGGCAAGTTAATGGTAGGCCCTCAGGAAATCAGTGCAGGTGGAACTCAGTCAGTCGGGGGGGAGCGGGGGAGTACCCAGAGTAGGGGGGAGCGGGCCCTCTTCCATAATAGGGGTAAGCGCAGAGAGGAAACCCCAAGCAGTTGAGGTACAGGAAAGTGGAAGATACAGAAAGAAAAAAAAAAGGAAAAAAAAAAAAAAAAAAAAATACCCAAAGACCCCCCTACAGAAAGGGGGGGGGAGAGGGAAAAAGAAAAAAAGACAGGGGAAGGAGGGGGGAGAGGAGGAACGACCAGGGAGGGACGGTAGGGGACGACAAGCAGAAGGGGTAAGGTATGGGAGACACGGGATTTAGAGATTTACCAGAGGTGGAAATAGATATGCTATTCCACCTATAGAGGGGAAAGCTGGTAAGTCAGCGGGAATCCAAAGGAAACCGCTGTGGGGGAGCGTAGGTACAAACGGAAAAACCCACAGGTGGTTCCGCAAACTGGGGACCATGGGAAAGAAACCGTGTATGTAGTGTATGATAATGGCCTTGGGGAGCCATAACAGTTTTGCGATTTGAGCATATCAACCAAAAACATTAACTTTACAAGTAAAAAGTTAGCATATAGTTAACATATAGTATATAACATTTAACCTGAAACAGTGTGTATGGCTGTCGAGGCCAAAGGCTGACCTCTCCTATATCTGAGCAACGTTTGGCGCCTTCGAGAGCCTCTGGAGAGGGAAAAACAAAGTCTACTTGACCTAAAATCTATTTAAACTCGAGGACTCCTTGTCTGATTGGGTGGAACTGCCCCCAAAAGTCACCATACCCAAAAAAAAAAAAAAAAAAATTTTCCAGGGGGGGGGGGGGGGGGGGGGACATTAAGATAAATGCTCTATATCGATATAGTTCTGCAGGTTGAATCCCAAGAAGAGCGACCGTGCCCATTAGGTCATAACCACTATAGTGCAGCGATAGTTAGAAAATATTCATTAAATGTTAAATATTTATTGTTTATTGTTTCCACTATCGAGAGTGGTCTAGCAGCAAGGGGGTTGCATATGTAGTCCCCGAGAATCTGGAGTGCTTAAAAGGGTCTAAAAGGAGAAGATCCCTAGTTGGTCCTGAGACGGAACCGGTCAAAGTAGGTACGCCAAGTAAAGAAGGGCAGTCGCAGAAACTCGGAGTACTTCACGCGTCAATCGCTAATGTGGGTGTATGGTGTATCCCCTGGCCACCGTTTGCAAACATTTAGAACATTTAGAACATAAAATATAGAACGTGGGTTACAGCCTGGGGTTATAATAGGGGTGTATGGGATCCCATGCATATTCTCCCCACACATAGCCAATACTAAAAAAAAAAAAAAAAAAAAAAAAAAAAAAAGATTTTTTTATGAAATTCGGGATCAAATTTTTAAGAGGGACAATTTTTTGCTACACACCACAAGGGATTCCCTGTGGTGTTTAGAAATCCAGATGGAGTAGACTAAGCATGGGGTCATGGTACTGTGGGTGATTCAACCAGAAATGGTCAAGGGTTCAGTCCCAGCCCTCCTCCCCCTAATTCAGACTGAATAAGTGCTCCGGAGAGTATGCATGTAATTCCGTGGTTGAGACTTTGTGCAAAAAGGGGGTTACAAACATTGCATATAGGGGTGCATCAACACATCACTTTATGACTGTATGCATTTCCTCCCATTCTATCCAATGCTGGTTATCCCAAAACAGGCTACTTAAATTAATTCCAAGGACCTTAACTTAACCTAAGGTGGAATTCCAAGCCATTTGGATGTGGATGGGTGGTGTTTAAGCCAACTGGAGGCATGTTTGAGACCACAAGGTGAGGACCTAGCGTATTGGAGATGGGAGGTCCACATTATTGCATTTGGAGGTACGGTATGTCCGGTAATGCAGCGGCAAGATGTCAAGCCAGCAAACCTCCAACCCACGCTCCGGGATGGAGTGTAAGGATCTAGGTGAATCAATGAGAGTCACTGTGGTGGTCTAGGTACGGTCCCCTTAGGATCTGTTGCACAAGGAGGAGGAAGGGGGGAGTGCGAAGGATAAGGCCCAGTAGGGCGTATGGACTAGGTGATCATGTACACACAGCTCCCCTTATCTTACCTTCCCAATAAGGTTGTCCTGTGCGGGGGTATACCTTATCATGCCCGCATAAGCTGTTTGTCACATGGCCAAGCAGCCATAGTTGAGGCCAGGAGGTTGGTGGGCAGAAGGAATTGCGTGTCTGTGAGTCATTCACTTCATCCGGTGAGGGTTTTTGATGGCAGGTCATCTATGCTGTAACAAGAAAAAAGACAAGCACAGGGAGAGGTGAAAAAAACAAGGGGGGGGGAGAAAAAAAAAAAACATAGGCGTGAGAGCAGATGGCAAGGGGCAGTCACATGAAGTATGTGGATCAAAATTAGCTGAAAAAGTGTTGCTTGTTAGGCCTCCATGCGATCTCTTCTGGCTGGAGGTGAAGACGGAGATCCAGGGTTTTGATGATATATATCTCGTCGTGAAGATCGGTTGTTAGGTGAGGATGGCCCGTCTCGATGTCTTCTCGCTCTTTGTCGCTGTGCTTTCGGCGACGGGTTAAGAGAGACAGGAAGCCACGGTTCCGTCGGATAGTAGAAAGAATACCATTCTGGAAGATCCATGCGGGGGAGATCGAGCTGGTCACAGAAAGACTGAAGGTCTTCCGGGGTGCGGAGCAGGGCTGAGCGCCCCCTAGCGGCCGCGGACAACCCGAATGGGAATTTCCAAAGATATTGTATGTTCCGAGACCGCAGAGCTTCCAGCAGGGGGCGCAACGCCCTTCTGTTCTGTAGGGTTATCTGCGATAAGTCCTGAAACAGTTTAATCTCGGCGCCATTATGAATAATCCGACCTTTTTCCCTCGCCTTCCTAAGGATTTCCTCCTTCAGGGGGAAATTCACTATACAACAAATTACATCCCTGGGCGGCTCATTATCTCGGGGCTGAGGGCGCAATGCTCTATGTATTTTTTCCATCTCTATTGGAGAATCAGCCGGTCGGTCTATTAGATCATTAAAGATGTTACTTACAGTTTGCTGTAGAAGACCAGGGTCATTATTTTCAGGCACGCCGCGCACCCTGATATTGTGTCTGCGTCCGCGGTTGTCTAGATCTTCGATATGTCTGTGGAGATCTAGAAGGTGTGTAAGCTGTGCATCGTAGGTTCCCTGAACTTGGCGAATGGCTGCAGCATGATGTTGAGTGGTTTCTTCCACATCACTGATGCGCCGAGTCACTGTTTGAAAGTCTGAGCGGAGGTCGGCAATGGCAGCCATCACTGTGCTCTTGATGTCCGTGGCAAACTTCTCCAGGTCCAGCAGGCTGGGCGGCTGGGTCTGCAGGAAGGGGGGTATCCCCACCCCTGACATCTGAGACGCGGATGCTGTTTCAGGGGAGTCCGGTGCTTGGGCCTGCAAGGGCGCCTGTGAGGCCGCATGTGTCGGCTGGCGCTGTGTCCGGAATATCTCCGGTATATTGCGACTCAGCTGTGTCCCGGTCTTGGCGGGTGTGCGGGAGGTGGAGGAGCTCCTGGTCGTTCTATTCATGGCGTTTTTGGTGCTGAAATCTCCCCAAGTAGCTAATCACGGTCCCCAGTTTACAGGAGCTCAGGTCTCAGGCAGCCATCTAGGTCTCCATCCAGGACACGCCCCCCAGGCCCAATTTTTATGCCCCTGTTTAACAGGGGTGTGTAATTACAATTTTTGATCTAATATTTCACAGCAGGGCCTGTTCCTGCGCTCAACAAAAGTATCTGTGAGGCTTTACAGTGTTGTGCCACCACCACCACCACCTAAGGCCCAATTTTTCTGCCCCTGATTAACAGGGGCGTGTAATTATAATTTTTGATCTAATATTTCACAGCAGGGCTCGTTCCTGCACTCAACAATAGTATCTGTGAGGGGTTGCAGTGTTGTGGCACCACCACCACTGCCTAAGGCCCAATTTTTATGCCCCTGTTTAACAGGGGCGTGTAATTACAATTTTTGATCTAATATTTCACAGCAGGGCTCGTTCCTGCACTCAACAATAGTATCTGTGAGGGGTTGCAGTGTTGTGGCACCACCACCACTGCCTAAGGCCCAATTTTTATGCCCCTGTTTAACAGGGGCGTGTAATTACAATTTTTGATCTAATATTTCACAGCAGGGCTCGTTCCTGCACTCAACAATAGTATCTGTGAGGGGTTGCAGTGTTGTGGCACCACCACCACTGCCTAAGGCCCAATTTTTATGCCCCTGTTTAACAGGGGCATGTAATTACAATTTTTGATCTAATATTTCACAGCAGGGCTCGTTCCTGCACTCAACAATAGTATCTGTGAGGGGTTGCAGTGTTGTGGCACCACAACCACTGCCTAAGGCCCAATTTTTATGCCCCTGTTTAACAGGGGCATGTAATTACAATTCTTGATATAATATTTCACAGCAGGGCCCGTTCCAGCGCCCACCATGAGTAACTGTGAGGGCTTACAGTGTTGTGGTACCACCAACACCTAAGGCCCAATTTTCCACAGAGTGTATAGACCAGGCCGTATAGTATATACAGGCGGTCCCCTACTTTCAAACATCTGACTTACAAATGACTCCTACAAATGGAGGGAGACAACAGGAAGTGAGAGGAAATCTAACCCCTAGGAAGGGAAATTCTCTCCTGTAAGAGTTAATATGGGAAAAAGGTGTCTCCGCTGATGATTTATTATCACCAATCCTTTTTTCCCTAAAAAACCCAAATTTTCAAAATCCAATTGTCATTGGGACAGAAAGTGAGGTGTAATCTTCTGAACAGGGGCACAGACAGCAAAACAAATGTTACAGGGGTGATAACCCTTCCCTATGTTTTCCAAAAAGCTTTAAAAAAGATTTTTGGCTGGAGCTACACTTACAAAATGTACCTGTTCCAAATTACAAACAGATTCTACATAAGAACAAACCTACAGTCCCTGTCTTGTTTGCACCGCCTGCATACTGCTGTTCAGAGTATATAGGGTCTGGGGGCCCAACGCCTTTTCTTTTTTTAATTTGGGTGCGGGATTCCCCTTAATATCCATACAAGACCCAAAGGGCCTGGTAATGGGCTGGGGGGTACCCATGCTGTTTGTCTCACTAATTTTCATCCATATTGCCGGGACCCGACATTACATTAAAGCCGCAAGCAGTTTTAAATGACTTTTATTCCTTTAGAAATTTCATTTTTTGCAGGAACTGTTCTAAGCACGGGAAACACGCGTCACTTTACAGGCCAGGTACGATAATTAAAGGAATATTTCACTTTTATTTTTTCACTTTAAGCATCATTAACATCACTGCTCCCGAAAAAACATCAGTTTTTAAAACTTTTTTTTCCATTGATACATGTCCCCTGGTCCAGCACCCGGGTCACCAAACCCTTTTTAGGACAATAACTTGCATATTAGCCTTTAAAATTCGCACTTTTGATTTCTCACGCTCGAGTCCCATAGACTTTAACGGTGTTCAAATGTTCGTGAGAACTTTCGGTCCATTCGCATGTTCTGGATGCGAACCGAACGGGGGGTGCTTGACCCATCCTTAGTGGAGATGTAGGAGCAAGTCCAGATGCGATGGGTGGCAGAGGGGACAGAAGGCATTGCTCTGCTCTGTTTTGGAGGATAAGAAGGGTATGTGGGCTCGATGGGTGATCTTCAGTTGAGTTTCTCTCCAAATTTAATTGGGAGTTAATCTTTGTACTGTGTTGAGGCCTTGTAGAATTTTATCCACAAGGTTCGGGTCCGGGAAGTCTTTTCCCCAGTTGGCCACAGATGAGGATGCCAGAGGGGGAGTGTTCTTTTGTAGAAGAGGTTTATAGATGTCAGAGATTTTATAGGAGCCATTCAGAAGCATTTGGTCTGTGATGTTTGGTTGAAATCTTTTGCAGGGGGCGTGGTCTGGACATGGCCGTGTGAAGACGTGTTCCTGAGGAGCTCCCGGTCCGGCCTGTCCTTAATCAGCTTTAAAACAGTAAATATTCATACTACTCGGCATGTACTCCACTAGCAAGCGGAGGGGCAGATTAAAAAAGAGGATATCCCCTAAGTCAAACAGGAGTGGAGACATACAGAGATTTCTCTCAAACGGCCTCGGGACCTCTCTGACCACCAAGATGGCAGACACCACAAGGGCTAACCCTTACAGCGAACATCAGTCGCAAACCTCCTCTACCCAGGCATAATTACTGATCACCTCTAACATGGATTATACCATCCCAGCAATGTTCCGATCGGAAACTCAGGAACCTTCACAGACACCACTAACTCTGAGAGCCGATGCCAAACTGAAAGCACTCCTGCAGGCCCTCCCTACTAGGGCAGATATAGAAGCCATAGTAAATAAATTGGAGGCGACCCACCATCAGGACATCGAGGTGGTACGACAAGAGGTACATTTATTAACTGATGGGGTAGAAGCAGGAGAATCATCCACGTCAGCACTGGAAAGATGGATGTCAGGGATTGAGACCTCTCATAACGCCCAAGCAAACATGATTCTCTCTCAGCAGCTTCAGCTGGAGGAGATCGAAGATTGCAGCAGACGCAACAACCTGCGCCTGAGGGGTCTTCCGGAAGCTACTGGGACAGAGGACCTGGCGGCATCCACCCTGACGATCTTCCGGGATATGATGGGAGAGCTCTACCCACAAAGCCTTTCCTTTGACCGGATCCATAGAGCCCTCAGTCCCCAATCAGCTGACCCGGACAGACCGAGAGATGTCATCTGTCGAAGCCACCAATATGCTCACAAAGAGTTATTACTGCGGGCAGCCTGGGAGAAGGGAGAAATGGAGTTTGATGGAGCCAGCATACGGATTATGCCAGACCTATCGAGATCCACACTGCAGAGGAGAGCCCTCCTGAAACCAATACTGGAAGCGGCTAGACAGGCCGGGATAACATACCGCTGGGGTTTTCCCATCTCAGTGACTTTCAAAAAAGCCCAACAATCTTTCACACTCCGGACCCCCGCTAACCTCCCTGCTCTGTTTACATTTATGGGAACAGATCCGATTGAAGTACCTGATTGGCTGCAGATGTTACAACGCTTTACCCCCCGTTCTGGATCGTTCAATCTGAGGAGGGCCCGATCGCCGAGACCACAGAGGGACCGGCGCAGATCTCGCTATAACTCGGCAGACCCACCCAGAGAGGATTAAACGACAGTGTCTGACTGGTAAGCTAAAGGAATTTGATTCCCCACCCAGGGATCACTCTCTGTGCACTACATCTGCCTCCCAATCTCCTTTGTCCCTGCTCCTCGATGTCCCCGATTGTTTTTTTTTTTGTACTCCTACATTATGGACAGATCCATAGTGGAGATACACCCACCCCTCTGGAGCTTAGCCCCTTTTTGGATTTGAACTGGCGCGAGAGGAACTGTCCCTTGTTTATGGTGCTATGTAAGTCCAGTTATTGGGAGACCATAAAGGCGTTTATAGAGACTAGAGAGGGGTAATTGTGCAAAAAAGGAAGATAGGGATGCCTATCTCCTACTCAGACACCTAAAATAAAACTACCCCATGTCAGGGGAGCGACCAGAAGGGGAGAGACAGGAAAAAGAGAAGAGATGTCATTTGTCATACATATACCATGTTTACGGTGAACTAAATACGTGTGACTTCCCCCGGCCATCCCCCCTTCTTCTCTTACACAGGGTTTTGACTGATCGAGCTCCCTCCCCTTTCTCCTTCCCTAATATTTCCCTTGATAAGATCTGCAGAAATTCCACCAGAGAAGGAACTGATGGCACGGCGGTCACAAAGAAGATTATACATCTCTGCTGAAGTAACATCACCTACCTGATTCACTGAGGCGGAAGACACTTGCAATATTCAGGAACAGGTTTATACAAAGGAACATTGTTATTATCTTGATTCTCTTTAATTTTCTGTTTCTTTAAAAGTGTTTTAGTTATGTCCATATCTGACCTCATGGGTTATTGGGTAGAAAGACATCACGCTACCTCTACTAACTCTACAGGCTTCAATAGAACAGGCAGACACAAACATTAGTATAAAAGATGCCTACAGGAGAAACTCAATACCCTCATAGTTAAGGCCAGGGGGATCACTGGAAAGAGGAGCCAACTCTTCGGGGAGGTGGGGGGTGGGAGGAGAGGGGTCCCTCAGCTCTAACATTCCTAAAGTTTGATTAGTTGTTTCCCTACAGGGATCTATAGGAAAGTTGACCCACTGGGAATGGGACCACAAAATAACGGGTTCCATGGGATTGGGATCCTTTTTTCACCTCTCCCCCATTGCTCTCTGCAAGATTAGCGCCAATACATGAGACGCATACTATAGCTGCTCGGGCGTAAGGACTTTGCAGATGGAGGACATGGTGGGGAGTACATTATATAATAGATAATCTAATTTCAGATGTGATGACCTGTTTTTCTTAGTTTACATTTTGCTTTATTTACTGTTATATGAATTTCTATTTAGGGTAGATGTTTGACTTACGTTACCAAGCTGGGGGTGATGGGCCATGCTGGGAGAGCCTCTCCCGGTCGTCTCTTACCTCTTCCCCAGTAGGACGAAGCACACTTCCTGGTGTACACCAGGGTGAGCTTCATTGCATATCATTTTGTTTGATTAATACTTATTTAACGGACGGGAAAGTTCCACTGTCCGTTATTTGCCATTCCTTTGACGGCCTTTCTTCTATCTTATCTTTCCTCTTATCTTCTATAGCTATTTACCCTTTCTAACCTTACTATACCTTCCCACCCCCTTTCTTCCCTCACTCCACCCTTCCTCCCCTGACCCCCTCTAACTCGAGAGACCATGGATACTATAAACAAATACTCCTTATACGCATGGGGCTTGAATATACCCGAAAAGAGCCGTGTGCTATTAAATGACCTCAAAAGAGCTCATATTGACGTAGCGCTCATACAGGAGACGCACTTCAGAGCAGACAAGCCTATCTGCCTCAAAAATCGACACTTCCCCCATGTGTATCATGCTACTAATGTGACGACCAAATCCAAGGGTGTATCTATTCTAATATCAGGGAAAGTACCATGGAATGTAGCGACACACTGACAGACCCAGAAGGTCGATACATATTCATTAAGGGACTGCTCAGGCCTACGAAGGTGACGCTAGCCACCGTATACGCTCCCAATGATCATCAAGACACTTTCTTACACCGTACGTTAAATCTACTTACAGAATTTCAAGAGGTTCAGCTAGTTCTAGGGGGAGACATTAACGTGCCTCTAAACCTTGCGATCGACACCTCCTCACATGCCTCCTCTATGCGTAAGAGCACCCACAAACGTATAATAAGAGACTTACACAACGCCCAACTGATAGATGTCTGGAGATTACACCACTCTGAGGAAAGAGACTATACTTATTTTTCAGTTCCACATAAAGAATATTCGAGAATAGATTATTTCTTTGTCCCCCATAGTCAGCTGGAGGCGGTCCATAAAGTAGAGATAGGCAATGCCACCTGGTCAGATCACGCACCTATCACTATGCGTTACTGCCTGTCGTCTTCCCTGACTACTAGGTCCAGATTTTGGAGACTCGACGAAAGCCTTTTACAAACACCAGAGGTCCTGACAGACATAAAGACTGAACTGCAACACTACTTCAAAACAAATGACATTGACAATTGTGACCCGGGCATCTTATGGGAAGCACACAAGGCTGTGATAAGAGGGGTGTTCATCAAACACCGGGCACATATCAAAAGAGAAAGAGAACACTTGCTACTCGAACTCCTTCAGAAGATACATGACGTAGAATTAAAACACAAAACGACACCGACCACATCCCTAGAAGTGGAACTGACGTCCCTTAGAAAACAAACAGTAGATCTGTTACAATATAAAGCCAAAGCGGCACTACAAATCTGCTGTAAACTTTCTTACGAGTCAGGCAATAAATGTAGGAAATTACTGGCCAAGGCGATGAGGAGTCACAGAATTAACACATATATTTCCCAAGTCATAGACTCATTAGGACAAAAGAAGACCACTCCAACTCAGATAGCGAAAAAATTCAGGGAGTATTACACATCCCTCTATAATCTCCCCGTTAGACCACCAAATGACACAACAATAAAGGATTACCTCTTAGCATCCCAGATGCCCCAATTAACACCAGAGATCAGTGCAGAACTAGAGGATCCCATTACTTTAGAAGCAATACAGCGAGCAATAAAAGGGATGAAACCTGGAAAAGCGCCAGGACCAGATGGACTTACATTGCAATATTACCAAACTTTATTAAAACACTTAGGACCTCGTATGGTATTTATTTAATGGTCTAAGTGAAGGAACCTCATTCCCCAGAGACACACTGAGGGCACACATATCCAGCATACTAAAAGAGGGCAATGACCCGACAGCATGTGGCAGCTATAGACCCATTTTCCTTTTGAACGTGGATCTAAAAGTTTTCACGAAAGTATTAGCCAACAGATTGACCCAGTTCATGCCAGATCTAATTCATCTGGATCAAGTAGGGTTTATCCCTGCCCGAGAAGCATGGGATAACACAACCAAAGTCCTTAACCTTATTCATATAGCTACCAAAAATAAAACCCCATGTGTCTTTCTCAGCACAGATGCTGAGAAAGCGTTTGACCGTGTCAACTGGGGCTTTATGACAGCAGTCCTCAAACAGATCGGTCTAGGAAGTAAAATGCTGCAATGGATCTCTAGTATTTATTCTATACCCACGGCCCAAGTCAAAGCAAATGGGATTCTCTCAGACCCCCTCACAATAGCTAATGGTACCAGACAGGGATGTCCACTTTCGCCTCTACTTTTTGCCCTAACCTTAGAACCCTTTCTGTGCACTGTACGATCAAACCCTGATATATCGGGGCGACAATAAAAGGTACTCATCACAAACTTTCTGCATATGCAGATGACCTTATGTTCTCCCTATCCAATCCAGTGATATCATTACCAAACCTCCTTAAAGAGTCCAATA
Organism: Aquarana catesbeiana; assembly: GCF_042186555.1. Classification (NCBI taxonomy): domain Eukaryota; kingdom Metazoa; phylum Chordata; class Amphibia; order Anura; family Ranidae; genus Aquarana; species Aquarana catesbeiana. The sequence goes on from NC_133330.1 coordinate 120,433,126, forward strand.
GATATGGAAATTTAGCCAATTTAAAAATCAATTTTGATAAATCGGCTGCAATGGGAATCAATATTCTACCAAGTAGACTGGACTCGCTAAAATCACAATTTAAATGGTCGGATGTTTCCCTCAGGTACCTGGGTACTTCAATTCCAAGCGACTTAAAATGCACTTTTGAACTCAACTTTCCACCCCTACTGACTGAGACCCCACTACTGCTAGAGGACTGGAAAAAGGGACTTCACTCCTGGTTCGGCAGGTGTAACTTGCTTAAAATGTCTATACTTCCAAAATTCCTATACTTGTTACAGGCCCTACCGATCAAAATCCCCCTCTAAATACTTTAAACAAATACACTCCCTGTTTATCCAGTTTATTTGGGCAAAATCAAGACCTAGGTTACGTAGACGTTATTTGACCTTACCTAAATATTATGGAGGAAAAGCACTCCCTGACTTAAAAAATTATTATTTGGCCGTACACTTAGGGAGAATAATAGATTGGAATCGCCATTATAAAAGTAAAATGTGGACACAGTTGGAACAGGCACAATCCGAGGCCAGACTGAAAGGAGCAGTAAGGTGTTATGACCAGATCTCTCCAACGTTGAAGTCACACCCAGTCATCGGCACTACCCTCCGGATAGGGGCATCCATAATATTCACAGCATCCCTCTCCAACAACAAATCCCCTCTTTATCCTATACTAGGTAAGCCTGCCTTCCCTCCTGGCCTAAAACATGAGGGATATGGGACACTTGCACTATAGGGTTAGGGATAGAGCATCACACTTCCTAGTAGACAATGCCTGGCCCTCCTTACAAACCCTTACTGCTGACGATGGTCATTTCCACATGTCGTTTTGGGAGGCAATACGACTACACCATTTCTTAAACTCACTCCCCAACTCAGCTCAATTTAATCGGAACTGGACGACTTTCGAAGAATATTGTAGTGCTGAGGGAATTTTACCTCAAGTATTATCTAAAATGTATAGTTTATTCAACTCCCCCATGGAACAACCTGACCTGACGTATATATACAAAAATGGGAAAGTGACTTACAACACCAGTTTACTAACACTCAAAAACAACTGATCATCAGATTTTCCCTGAAAACATCCATCTGCACAAAGACACAAGAACTTAATTACAAGGTACTAACTAGATGGTACTATATCCCTACTAGACTTCACAAGTTCTTCCCAGATACCTCTGACAAATGCTGGAGGTGCCAAACAGATAAGGGGACACTCCTCCATATCTTCTGGTCTTGCACTCTACTGCAAAATTTCTGGACGACAGTCCGAACGATCACTCAAAAATTCACGGACTACCCGATAAGCGACGATCCAGCTTTCATTCTGCTGCACGCCACTACCATCCCAACTCCGAAATACAAAAAATCAATAGCACGACATCTATTAAATGCAGCCAAATCTTGCATCCCACTATTGTTGAAAAAATGCTCACCCCCGACTATAGGGTTATGGCTGCGCAAGGTGAAAGAGACCAGGATATTGGAGGATTTAGTCCTTACGGCACAGAACAAGCAGGAACAACACCTACAGGCATGGACACTCTGGAGCATGTTCATATACTCAGATGAAGGAATAGCTATGTTAGCTACTTGATGACACAAGTAGCCCCCCCCCTCTACCTTCCTCCCCTCCCCTTTTCCCCTCCCTGATCCTCTCTCCTTTGTTCTCTATCACTCTATTTTCCTTCTATCCTTTTTTTCCTTGTTCTCTTTATAGGATCCTTACGTTCCCAATTGTTTGGTTTCTGGAATATTTCTGAGAGGTTTCTGAACACTGGGAACACATGGTTCAACTAGACATGCAAATACGAAGAAATAGTGCCAGAACCATTTTTATATACTCAGTTTCAGTTGATTTATATCAGCTAATGTTAAATACAAACACTGAATGTCCAACCATAAATATTGTGGTACTTATATACATTAGGTCATGTATTTACCTGTGAACATCAACTATGACGATGAACACTGTATTGTATTTTATATGTTGACTCTCTGTCTATGGAAAATAATAACATTTATATTTGGAAATCTTTTGCAGTCCTCTTTGCATGCGACCTTTAAGAAGCTGATGCATTGCCCAAAGTGGAAGGCATGTGCTTCGGGAAGTGAGAAGGTTTCTGCAATGATTGAAAAGGGTAGCGCACCGTTGCCGTGTCGCATAAGGAGGAAAATTTTGTAAGGCCTTTTTCTTGCCAGACGGTGAAGGGTTTGTGTTCCAATCCAGGGGGGAACTTGGGTTTCCTTGTAGTGGTAAGTGGCTAGACATGAAAGGAGATAACTTGAGGCTTTTCCTCACTTCTCTCCAGGCAATTGCTGTGTGTCTCAGCAGGAGGTTGTGTTGGTAAGATGGGGGATTGATTTCCATTTGCAGTGGAGAAGGGTCATTAAAAAATAGGGATGGGCTTTATGTTCGGGTCGAACATGAGTTCAACTCGAACATTGGCTGTTCGCCCGTTCACTGAATAGCGAACAATTTGGAACACCCTTTAAAAGTCTATGGGAGAAATCAAAAGTGCTCATTTTAGAGGCTTATATGCAAGCTATTGTCATAAAAAGTGTTTGGGGACCTGGGTCCTGCCCCAGGGAACATGTATGCAAAAAAAGTTTTAAAAATGGCCGTTTTCTTGGGAGAAGTGATTTTAATAATGCTTGAAGTGAAACAATAAAAGTGTAATATTACTTTAAATTTCGTACCTGGGGGGTGTTTATATTATGCCTGTAAAGTGGTGCATGTTTCACGTGTTTAGAACAGTCTGACAGCAAAATGATAATGAAAAAAAAGTCATTTAAAAGTGCTAGCGCTAGTGCCGGCTATTAATGAATCGTCGGTCCCGACAATACACATAAAAATTCATTGATAAAAACGGCATGGAATTTCCCCACAGGGGAACCCGGAACCAAAATTTTTTAAAAAAAGGAAGCGGAGGATGAAGCGGGGAAGAAGAAGATGGAGGAAGATGAAGAAAACCGAAGGAGGACCAGAAGAAAGAAGATGGAAGAAGAAACGGGGAAAGAAGAAGAAATTAATAATGGCATTGTCAAAAACCGTCTCTTGTCTTTTTTAAGATTTTTGACACTTTTTTGGTGAAATGGTAGGGGTACTTCTGTACCCCATTACCAATTCTCACAGGGGGGCCGGGGTCTGGGGGTCCCCTTGTTAAAGGGGGCTTCCAGATTCCAATAATCCCCCTGCCCGCAGACCCCCACAACCAACGGGCAAGGGTTGTGGGAATGAGGCCCTTCTCCCCATCAACATTGGGAGGGTGCTTTGGGGTAGCGGCCCCCCAAAGCACCCTCCCAATGTTGAGGGCATGTGGCTTGGTACGGTTCAGGAGGGGGGGCGCTCTCTCTCATCCCCCCTCTTTTCCTGCAGCCTGCCAGGTTGTGTGCTCGGACAAGGGTCTGGTATGGATTTTTAGGGGGACCCTACGTCATTTTTTTAAAATTTTGGCATGGAGTTCCCCTTAAAATCCATACCAGACCTGAAGAGCCTGGTATGGAATTTAGGGGGACCCCCACACATTTTTTTTTTTTTAATTTTGGTTTGGGGTTCCCCTGTGGGGAATATTCACTAGTGAATCCATCGGGTCCCGGGGCCTTGGAAGGGGTTAGGTTGGCAGTTGAAATTTCGAAAAGAGAGAGATGGGAGCATTGAGGGCCTCTAGTTGTAGTGGAGTGATTCTAGGCATGTCTACTTTCTCTAGAAAGGAGCGTGCTGTTTGTTTGTCTATGGGGTCTGGGGCATATAGTGCTGAGTAGTATTGAAGCGTGGCTTTGTTAATTGACTGTGGTGTGGAGTGAATGTTTCTGTTGGTGTCTCACAGAGAGGTAATATGGGTCGGGCGGAAAGATCCCTTACAAAGCCTGGCTAATAGTTTGCCTGCTTTATTTCCGAACTTGTGGAGGGTAGCGTGAGCCTTTTTGGTTAATTCAAGGGTGTTTGCCCAGATATCAAAAGCCCTCTTTGCTGCCTGGCATTAATTTCTGCTGTCAGGGGAGTCCATGGTATATAAGGAACGTTGTGCCTGATTTAGTCGTGCGCTGGCTAATTTTTATTTTGTTAAAGTGTTCCTTTTAAAGGAGGTGGCATAGGAGATGATCCGTCTCCTGAGGTATGCTTTGCCGGTATCCCAGAAGAGATTTAGGTCATTTGTGTGAGGTGCGTTGGAGTATTCAGTCCATGATTTTTCCATGAACTGCTGGAAGTCAGTGTTGTTGTGTAGGTAGGAAGGAAAGTGCCAAATTTTGGGGTGGGGAGGTAAGTCAAGATTGTCGAGTGTCACCTCTATAGGGGCATGGTCGGATATGGCAATGTCGTGGATGTCTACACCGGATAACATGAGGATTAGGTTATCAGAGCCAAAGAAATAGTCTAGCCTGGTGAGGACATTATGTGGGTTGGAGTAGAAGGTGAATTCCCTGTCAACTAAGTGTGAGAGGCGCCAAAGGTCTTGGAGGTGGATGGATTCCATGGTGGATGCAAAGTGTGTGGGGATGATGGGATCGGCTCTCGGCCTGGGGCATTTGGGGGATGATTTGTCGTCAGTCTGATGAAGGATGTCATTGAAGTCTCCTCCAATTAAGTGTGGAAGGTGGGTATTACTAAGTAACCAAGTAGATAGTTCACTATAGAACTGTTTAACAAGGTTATTGGGAGAGTAAATATTGGATATCACTAGGTCCTTGGATCCTATTTGGATATGTGCTGAGAGAAAACGTGCCTGGCTGTCTGATTTTACAGATTGGACTGTGCAGGGGAGGTTTTTGTGTATCAGCAGGATGACTCCTGCTTTACACCCAACAGCATCTGTGCCTACCCAAAGCTTTTCCATACGATGAAAATCAGGGGTTAATAAGTGAGATTCCTGGAGTAGGGCAATGTCAGTTTTAATTCTTTTGAGATGTCGGAGGATTTTCATTCTCTTGTTGGGGGATCTGAGACCTTTTACATTCCAGGAAACGATTTTCAATTGGGGTTGGTTGAGGAAAGAATTTGGGCTGATGTTGCAGATTTGTCACTGTGTAGATGGTATTGTGGGGTTATTGCTATAACAGGAGGTTCTCGTGGTTAGAGTGTGGTGCAGGGGAGTCTGGTGTTGTGCATGACCCCCGGAGCAAAAGGAGGACGGAGGGGGGGAGATGTTGGGGGGGGAACCTGAAAAGAAAACAAAACTTTCAAACATGTGAACTTCTCTTTTTTCCGCATGGAGTACTGTGTAGGTCAGCTCCCAATACATGACCCTGTTAGTATGGCTTATGAGAGCCCATTTCTAGAGAGAAGATTTTGTGTGGCTGTCTCAGGTCATATATAGGGGGAGGATGAAAAGGCTGTACACAGTGAGGCCAGGAGGGGAGGTAGAGAATACTAGAATAATTTTATAAAAGAAAGGCAATTATTAGCTTAACATTATAACATAGAACATAGGGGCTGATTTACGAAGCATTTGCGCCATGACTTGCGGTGCACGCCGATGCGCAAATGACATTTTCGTATTTACTATTCTCTTCCCGGTGCACAGGAAGAGGTGATCTATACGCCACTAAAGACATGGCGCACAGCATCTTTAACTTAAAATTTAAACAAGCTGGAAGTGCCAATATTATGGGGGTGATGTGGGGTGATGTGGGGAAGTGTAGTACTAACTGTCCAAGTCACAAATATGCCTAAAATAGAATGAGAAAGTGTCTTTTTCTGACAAGCCGGCAGCACCGGCAAATACATTTAGAGCTGCAGGAGGTGAATTTATACACTGCGCATGCTCAAACGGCATTTGCACTTGTTCAAATACTTTGGTTCACTGCACCGGCAAAATCTTAGTAAATGTCAAGCAACGTAAATGCATTTGCATAGGTTGAACGAGCGCACCTCTACGCTTTTTTTTTTTACACTGGTTCACTTCATGCGACTGTAAATAAATGTCGGACCGGCAATACACATAAAAGTTCATTGATAAAAACAGCATTAAGAAAAAAAACAAAATTCAGAAAAAAAAAATGCGTGGGGTTCCCCCAAAATTCAATACCAGGCCCTTCAGGTCTGGTATGGATTTTAAAGGGAACCCCACGCCAAAATTTAAAAAAAAAATGGCGTGGGGTCCCCCTAAAAATCCATACCAGACCCTTATCCGAGCACGCAACCTGACAGGCTGCAGGAAAAGAGGGGGGATGAGAGAGCGGCCCCCTCCTGAACTGTACCAGGCCACATGCCCTCAACATTGGGAGGGTGCTTTGGGGTCCCCCGCAAAGCACCTTGTCCCCATGTTGATGAGGACAAGGGCCTCATCCCCACAACCCTTGCCCGGTGGTTGTGGGGGTCTGCGGGCGGGGGGCTTATCGGAATCTGGAAGCCCCCTTTAACAAGGGGACCCCCAGATCCCGGCCCTCCCCCCCCTGTGTGAAATGGTAAGGGGGTACAAAAGTGCCCCTACCATTTCACCAAAAAAGTGTCAAAAATGTTAAAAATGACATGAGACAGTTTTTGACAATTCCTTTATTTAAAGTCTTCTTCTTTCCATCTTCTTCTTCTTTCTCCTATCTTCCTTCAGTTTCTTCTTTCATCTTCATCTTCTTCTTCTTCTGCTTCTTCTCGTTCTTCCTCCGGTGTTCTCGTCCGGCATCTTCAGCGACAAAAAGCGTCACACAGCAGGAGCCTCCCATGGATGCGGAGCGGCCCAAGCACGAAGAAGAAGGGAAGAAGACGCTGGTGCCACGGAGGAAGATGCCGGACAAGAACACCGGAGGAAGAACCAGAAGAAGATGAAGGAAGAAACCGAAGGAAGATAGAAGATAGAAGAAAGAAGATGGAAAGAAGAAGACTTTAAATAAAGGAATTGTCAAAAACTGTCTCATGTCATTTTTAACATTTTTGACACTTTTTTGGTGAAATGATAGGGGTACCTTTGTACCCCCTTACCATTTCACACAGGGGCGGGGGCCGGGATGTGGGAGTCCCCTTGTTAAAGGGGGCTTCCAGATTTCGATAAGCCCCCCGCCCGCAGACCCCCACAACCACCAGGCAAGGGTTGTGGGGATGAGGCCCTTGTCCTCATCAACATGGGGACAAGATGCTTTGCGGGGGACCCCAAAGCACCCTCCCAATGTTGAGGGCATGTGGCCTGGTATGGTTCAGGAGGGGGGGCGCTCTCTTGTCCCCCCTCTTTTCCTGCAGCCTGCCAGGTTGCGTGCTCGGATAAGGGTCTGGTATGGATTTTTAGGGGGATCCCACGCCATTTGTTTTTTAAATTTTGGCATGGGGTTCCCCTTAAAATCCATACCAGACCTGAAGGGCCTGGTATTGATTTTGAGGAGGACCCCACGCCATTTTTTTTATTTTGGTGCGGGGTTCCCCTTAATATCCATACCAGATCTGATGGGCCTGGTATGGAATTTCAGGGATACCCCACACATTTTTTTGCTCTTAATTTTGTTTTTTTTCTTAATGCTGTTTTTATCAATGAACTTTTATGTGTATTGCCGGACCGACATTTCATTATAGCCGCGAGTATTTTTAAATAACTTTTATTCCTTAAGGGCCAGTTCACACCACATGCAGTCCAGTGCATTTTTTTTCTGCATCAAAAACGCACGGAAAGTAGGTTTTCAATGGCATAGTTCACACCAGTGCTTGCAGTTCCAGTGCGTTTCCAGTTCCAGAAAAAAATGTAGAACATGCTGCATGTTTTATGCACTGGACTGTACTGGAACGCTGTAAAATGCCTCAAAAATGCACTGGAACGCATCAAAAATGTGCATGCAGAAAAGCACCTGGAACGCATCTGGACTGCGTTTCTATAGTGTGATCTGGACTCTAGGGCCCTTAGGGCTAGTTCACACCATAAAAAAGGCAGTCCAGTCCGGACGCGTTCCAGGTGCTTTTCTGCATGCACATTTTTGATGCATTCCAGTGCATTTTGGTGCATTTTTGATGCAGTCCAGTGCTTTTTTCCCCCCTCTTAACCTTAAATAAGGACAAGTGCATTCCAGTTCGTTTTTGATGCATTTTACAGCTTTCCAGTACAGTCCAGTGCAGAAAAAATGCTGCATGTTCTACTTTTTTTTTCTGGAACTGGAACGCACTGGAGCTGCAAGCACTGGTGTGAACTATACCATTGATAACCATATAACTGAAGTTCCATGCATTTTTGATGCATAAAATATGCACTGGACTGCATTAAGCAATTTGGCATATTTAAAGGCATTTCTCCTTGTTTCGTTTTTGGGGTTGTCCAATTGGTGACATTGATATATGTCCCTTAGGGTGGGACCTGGGCCCCATACCCATTTTAAGGCCAATAACTAGTAATACTAATACTAATACTAGTCCCCACTTGGCTGGCTTATGTTCTTAGAACATAAGCCAGCCAAGTGGGGACTAGTAAAATTGACAAGTCAGTTCCCTTAGACTGCAATAGTATTTGTTGTATAACTACTGCACATGTTAGGCTCTTTAGTTGCCCCCCTGAACTGGGGGGTGTTTTGTCCCATCTGTAATTTTGGTGCATGCTGGATGATGTGCTTAATTTTGGACAGGGGGGTGGCTTATTTTGTGCTAGCTGCATTTGGGTTGGTCTGGGCATGCTCAGGGACTTTGGTTTTTTTTTATCGAGTTTCTTACACATGTATTTTCTATTTGTATTTTGTTTATTATGTTGTTGCAAAACAGATGTGTTTTTATGCAATTTATTTGTTACTTTGGTTTGTTGTTTTTTTTTGGGTGGTGGTTATTTTACCATGAAATCTTTTTTATGTTGGCAATTTTCGTTGTTTTTACGTTGTTCACTTTGATGTAACTGTCTGTGCTGCCTTATTTTTAAATTCTTTCTCAAGATGTTGTGCCTAATGTTTTAATCCTTAATAGATGCCCATTTGTGGGTGCACTCCTTTTAACTCTTGTTAATTTACACTACAAAAGGGTCAAACCTCAAACATATTCTGTTAGTGTCTCAAATTAACATACATGTGTGTGTATTATGCTTTCCTTGCTTCTTTTCCAAGTCCTGTTTTTTTAGGACCAATAAAATTGTTTCAAATTTTTTATGTTTTATGTGTGTTCTTTTCATGCAACGGATTTCCCAGCTGCAGCTTAACTAGGCTGATTGGCATGTCTTAGACAAATCCCTTTTTATTTTTTTTTTAGTTTTAAGTTACTTTCCTGGTACCTTCATGGTAGCACATGAATGGATTGTGCGTATGCTGCCATGGATAGTGACCAGGAAAGTAACATTTCAGAGTGGTAAGTTTTCAATTTTCTTTTTGAGCAGTGGTTTTCAGCCTCAGTCCTCCTGTCCACATCCCCCCCGACAGGACATGTTTAGGAAATTGTATCTTATCTAAAATAGCTGTCCAAAATACAAAACCATTGACTTCGATTTAAAGCACCTGTGCAAGATGAAGGAAAACCTGCAAACATGGCCTGTTGGGGGGGTACTTGAGGACAGGGTTGAGAAGCACTGATCTAAAATCAAGCTGAAGACAATCCTATTCTAATTTTGGACATTTGAGGGAAATCAAGATTTTTTAATTTATTTTAAGGTTGGGCTTTGTGTGCCTTTTCTTAAAATTGGCTTAGCTTCCTGTCACATGGCCAAACAGGAAGTGAGAGTAAAACCCTAACAATATTTTTCCTTGGGGACACACAGGTCAATCTAACTAGTGCCCCCACTATGCAAATTGCATTCTAGCACTTTGTTGTGTACACCCCAAATTATTAGGTATTTTGGGGTTTATTAAAGGCAAATCCTTTCTGCAATACAAGTGTAGTTGATGAAAATCTGAGGGGAAGCACTGGTGACTTTATCATCCAATAATGTAGAGGCAAAGATGCTGTTTTTTTCTTTTCCTTGCTTGTCCCCCTCGGATCTCCAGCAACTGCACTTCTAAGTGCACTTGTAGTGCAAAGTGGATTTAGCTTTTAGTAAATAAACCCCAAGATACATAATAATTTGGGATGTACATGGCAAAATGCTAGAGTGTAATTTCCCAAATGGGGAAACTATTTAGATTGACCTGTGTGTCCCCAAGGACATACATTGGTAGGGTTCTACCCTCACTTTCTGTTTGGCTATGTGACAGGAAGTGAATAATTTTGAATGAGAAATTGACAAAATTTGGGAGGTGTCTTCACCCTATCAGGGGTGTAGAAATCTGACAAAACTTCTAATCCCTCTGCAGTCTATCCTCAAGCAAAAATAAGAAAAAAAATTAATTAGTTTAACTTTGCAAAGACACATTCCTAAGTTCAATTATGATGCATATTAATGGCTCATTTAGATCTTTAATAGAAAGTCATCAGTTGCCTTTGACTCTAAACATGATTTTTGGCCAGTCCTAGAAATCTGCATCTGTTTTTCTACTAACCACTTGGTGTCTGTGCTATAGCCAAACTACGGCCACAGCGTGGACCTGAATTTCTGGGAGGTTGTCATAGGACAGGCTCCCCGTGTGCTCCCTGCAGGGCATGCAGCGTGCACTGAGTCACTGAGACTTGTGCGATCACAGATCGAAGTAATGGCCGATCCCGGCTCCTTACCATGCGATTAGCTGTCAGCCAATGACGGCTGATCACATGATGTAAACTAAAGCTCGGTAATTGTTTATTTTTTCTCATCATGCTGACAGCATGAGGATAAAAATAAAAGCTCATCACCGGCTTAGGTGCAAGGGACATTAGTCCCAAAGAGGCAATTCTGCCTCATCTGTGCCCGCCAGTAGCACCTGCCAGTTCAACCTATCAATGCCCACCAGTGGTCCCAAGCAGTGCTGCCTATCAGTGTAACCAATCAGTGCCCATCAGTGCCGCCTCATCAGCGTACATCAATGAAGGAGACAAATTACCTGTTTGCAAAATTTAATATCAAAATATCCAAAAATATACAAAATTATTTTTACAAATCTGTCTTTTCTTTTTTTTTTGGAACAAAAGAAAAAAACCACAGAGGTGATCAAATACCACCAAAAGAATCCTCTATTTGTGGAAACTTTAAAAAAAAAAACATTTGGCTAAGTATGACCGCGCAATTGTCATTCAAAGTGCATCAGCGCTGAAAATTGGTCTCCACAGCAGGGGGGGTTAAGTGCCCAGTACGTAAGTGGTTAGTTTCCATGCCAAATATGGATTTCTGTAATAAAGATGTGTGCCCGCTGTGTATACGGCATGGGCGTAAGCAAGTTGCATACATATGAACAGTACTCATTGTAAATCATGGGGTAGAACTTGTGATGCAACTTTTCAGTCCCAAGTGGCCTTAGGCTGTCTTTCCACTACTGCGAGTTGTTTTGTGACTTGACACATGTGAAGTCGTAGGACAAGTCAAAACACATGTATTTCAATGTTCCCCCATTCTAATTGGTGCAACTCCAAAAAAAGTTCTTGCACTACTTTGTTCCAACTTCAGTGCGACTTTTTCTCCAATGTTTTGAACTAGTCGCATGACCTGGCATTAAGGCTCGGTTTCCACTATTGCAAGCCCAAATTTGCGTGTTTTTTGCCGCGAGTTTCCCGCAACTTTTTGCCAAAACTTGGAGCAATGCCTGTGTATTTTTGAGGTCTATGAACCTCAAGTCGCATCAAAGTGGGACCAAAGTAGTGCAGGGACTACTTTGAAGTTGCTGCGACTTGAAGTCGCAGACATATGAACGGTACTCATTGTAAATCATGGGGTAAAACTTGTGATGCAACTTTTCAGTCCCTAGTGGCATGACAAGTTGCAATAGTGGAAAACAAGCCGAAAAAGCACATTGTAAATCACGCAGCTTTGGGTTTGAAATAGTGGAAAGAGAGCATTAGGCTAAAGCGGTAATAGGAAGATGCACTGTAAGAATTACTTCTAATTGTAGAAAACCAAACAGGCTCTTGCACTGAATCTAATTTTTGGAAGATCTAACTGATTGCCAGTGTATGGTGACCTTTAAAGATATGAAAACTTGTATTTCTGGTGTTTAAGCTTCATACACATGATGGGACTTTGTACCCCGTGTACGGAGCCCGCTCTGCTCAACGGGGGATCACTCTGTCGATCCCCACTGGGTAGGCAGATGACAGGTCTGTCTCTGCACACTGTGCAGGGAAAGACCTGTCAGAGTGCCGCTCTCCTCTATGGGGGATCGGATGATGACGGACCGTAGAGTCCGTCGTCACCCGTTCCGATCCGCAGATGGATGGAAATATAGATTTTTGCTCCGTTACACTTTTTAGGATTGGAGTGGGTCAGATGTCAGCAGACATGTCACCACTGACATCTGACCCTCCATAAAGGTCTATGGAGTGTCCATTAAGGGCCGAGGTGGACCTGAAAGGTCCGTCCGTGTGAGGGGGGCCTCAGGCCCCTTTCACACTGGGGCGGTGCGGGCGGCAGCGGTTAAACGGCGCTATTTTTCGCACTGCTTTACCGGCAGTATTCGGCCGCTAGCGGTTTTAACCCTGCTAGCGGACGAAAAGGGGTTAAATCTGCACGCAAAACGCCACCGCAGCGGCGTTTTGCCAGCGGTATAGCTGCGCTGTCCCATTGATGCTCCAAAGATGCTGCTAGCAGGACTTTGTTTAGGCCCCTTTCACACTGGGGCATTTTAGGCACTACGGCACTAAAAATAGCGCCTGAAAAATGCCCTAAAGAACCGGCTCCATTCACTCCAGTGAGGGCTTTCACACTGGAGCGGTGCGCTGGCAGGGCGTCACAAAAAGTCCTGCCAGCAGCTTCTTTGGAGTGGTAAACTCACTGCTCCTCCCCATTAAAATCAATGGGGCAGCGCTGTGATACCACCAGCAAAAAAAGCCGATCCAGCGTATTTAACCCCTTTTTGGCCGCTAACAGAGGGGTTAAAACTGCCCCGTGGGGGGTTAAAACCGCCCCGCTAGCAGTTGAATAACGCCGCTAAAACGTCAGTAAAGTGGCGATAAAGATAGCGCCGCTTTACCGCAGACGCCCCCACCGCCCCAGTGTGAAAGGGGCCTTAGGCTCTATTCACACTAATGCATTTTTTGATGCATTTTGCATTTTGCAGAAATGCATGGGAATTTTTTAACATGGAACATGTTCACATCAATGCATTTTTGTGCCTCTGCATTTTTGGAAAGGGTCGGGGAATTTTTTCCCGAAAAATGCAGCGTTTTGCTTGTAATAGATTTCAATGAACCTGCATCCAATACGCAAATACCGCATTTTTACAGCGATTTGCGTTTTTTTTAATTTCTTTTTTTTTACACTGTATATAGCTGGTTGCTAAGAAGGGGGCCAGGAAGCCGGCCGCCGCATCCTTAACAAGCTATGAGTCATCAGCTATCAGCTGATATCCCACTCAATATAAAAAAAAAATGTCGGCTAAAAAAAAAAAAAAATTGAGAAAAAAAGCAGCGTGGGGTCCCCCCCAGGTCCATGCCAGGCCCTTGGGTTTCGGGGACCCCATGCCAAAATGTAAAAAAAATGGCGTGGGGGTCCCCCCAAAATCCGATGGGGGGCACAGAGCTCCCCCTGCCCCAAAGCACCCATCCCCCATGTTGAGGGCATGTGGCCTTGTATGGTTCAGGAGGGAGGGGCGCTCGCTCGTCCCCTCCCTTTCCTGACCTGCTGGGCTGCGTGCTCGGATAAGGGTCTGGTATGGATTTTGGGGGGAACACCAAGCCATTTTTTTTTACATTTTGCCATGGGGTCCCTTCCGAATCCATACTAGACCCAAGGGCCTGGTATGGACCTGGGGGGGGACACCACGCTGTTTTCTTTTCTTGATTTTTTTTTTTTTACATTGAGCGGGAAGTCAGCTGATGACTCATCGGTTGTTAAGGACGGGGCGGCCGGCTTCCTGGCCCTCTCCTTAGCAACTGGCTTAATACAGTGTAAAAAAAAGAAAAAAAACTGCAAATCGCAGAAAAATCGCGGTAAAATTGCGGTAAAAATGCCAGTCCAAAAACGCGGCAAGCACCACAAAAAGCACTGCAGAAACATTCAAAAGCAACATGCATATATATGAATCGAAAGTTAAAGAAAAAGAAATTGCACTAGGTGCATAAAAATTAATGAAAAATTAAAGAAGATTCCTGCTGCTGTGCACTATGACCCCGATATAAGGGCATAAAAAACAAAAATTAAAATATAAAGAGTGCAGCGCTGGACATGTGAAGTAGATAGTGAAGTTTGATAAACCAATTATTTAAATGGTGAAAAGGTGATTCAAAGTCAATATATCAAAATATATGTATATATATTGTAAATATTTTAGAACGTAGACATATGAATTAAAATAAGTGAAGAAAAAACTCCTGTAAATAAAACTTATGACAACACATGAAAGTCCACAGTGTATATAATGTGATGTAGATTTCAGGGATACATCTTCAATATTCAATGTTGCCCACCACCGAGTAGATGAATAAAAGGCTTACCAGAAAGCCTGTGACCGCCCTTATTCAGGGGGGTCAAAACAAGCTTAGCAGATATAGGGGAGCCACCACAGGAGTACTCCAGGGGACACCAACAGACCGATGCGTTAGGGCTCCTTGCCAGATAGCGAACCAGCCGACAACCGCTATAGATGCTCTCTCAGATCCTATCCTCTCATAGGGCAAACAGAACAGGACGACCCCCAGCTTTGCAGTCCAGGGGTCACTTCAGGCTTGTAAATTGTAGATTCCAATAGGAGGCTCTCAACAGGATACACAGGCACTGACTCTCCAGCTCTTCATAAACCTGGACAACTTTCCGTGGGCACCTTTGGTCCAGGGGGTGATTGACTGGAGCAGCTTTGGACGGGGTGTGTGGATGCGGGTCTGTATGCAGAGACCGTAAGAAGGCTTCCGCCTCAGAGAGGTCTTGGAAGGATAACTGTTCACCATTTGGGGTCTTGAGGCGGATAGTGGCCGGGAATGCCAACGTGAATTTAATTTGCTGTTTATAGAGTTGTGTGCAGACCTTCTGAAATGCTTTCCGTTGCTTTGAGACCTCAATTGAGTAGTCAGCAAATATCAGGACCCTTATTCCGTCAATTTAGAGGGCGCGGGTTAGTCGGAACTTTTGTAGGATAAGGGCCTTATCAGAGTAATTCAGATATTGGCGATTATTGGCCGGGGTGTTTTGCGTTCAGTGTTAAAAGGCCCCCTACGATGGGCCCGTTCCACTGTGCAGGGGCCTGGAAGGCCTAGTGCTTCCGGAATGTGCCTGGCGCAGAATTCAGAGCTGGTGTTTGTAGGGATTCTGGGATACCCACGAATCGCAGGTTGCTCCTTCTGGACCTATTTTCTAAATTATCCAGTTTTTGGATACTATATTGATTTGTCTTGTCCTGAGCTTGTTCCGTGGCCTGTGCCTGGTATAGCTCCTCTTCCAGGCTAGATAAGCAGTGCTCTAAATCGTTCAGCCTGGTGGTGTGCTCCCCTATTTGGGCCATGATTTGCTTCATCCCTGCATTTACTGCTTTCTCCACAGAAGCAGATATCATATGGGATAAGAGAGCTGCCACAGCATGTGCTATGTGCTCCGTGCTGTTGTTCCCAGTGTGCTGTGGGATGGAGGCACGTGGGGAGAAGGCCTGTGTGGAGGAGGCTTGTGGAGAGGAGGCAGGAGGAGATTGGGGATGTGCAGAGGAGGCATGCGAGGAGGAGTGAGAGGCCAAGCAGCCGCTTACCTCCATTTCTGCCGTCTGTGTGTCCGTATGAGGCTCCGTGTATGCTGAGACCGGGGCCTCAATTTGCGTCTGGGCCAGCGCCGCCGTCTGGGCCGTTTGCGTGCGGGAGCCAGTTTTCTCCACAAACCGGTCCATGTATAGGCAGATGTCACCCAGAGGGGGCTGTGGGTGATTGGGGCAGCTCAGGCTGGTTTTTAACGCCGATTCGGGTCGTGCTGCGCGAGCCGAGAAGAGGAGCAGCTACTCCATGCAGCGCCGGAACAAGAAGTGTATGATACCTTTTAATAGAAACAAATTTTTACTTTGTATTTTAAGTTATGTTGAAAGAGGTGGGCCATTTACCTGAAGAGGTGAAGGACACTGGGTGCTTTGACATCACACTTTTAAGCAAAGAAAATGTTTGTACAAATTTATTTCACTCTGTATTTTTTTTCACATATTGCACTTGATGGTGGGCATTAAGAACTTTGTTTTTGTTTATTTGGATTCAGGAATAATTGTTATGGACACATTGTTTGTGAATAGGGATGAGCTTCGTGTTTGAGTCGAACCCATGTTCGACTCGAACATCGTCTGTTCACCCGTTCGCATAATTGCGAACGATATGGGCCGTTCGCGCCAACTTCGTGTGGCGCGTCACGGCCCATAATTCACTGCGGCATCTTAGTGCATTGCTGGATGATGATTGGCCAAGCATGCACTATGACCCGCATGCTTGGCCAATCACAGCGCCGTCTGAACAGAGAGCTGTAATTGGCCAAAGCCAAGGAGGTTTTGGCCAATTATGGCTCAGGGGATTTAGTACACGCCCCACAATATATAAGGCTGCCTGCATGGCGGCCCTGTGTAGTGTGTTCCGGCATTGATAGATAGAGAGAGAGAGAGACAGACAGTGTCATTTGATTTAAGTTAGATAGATTAGGCAGGACAGTGAGTCAGTTAGCTGCACTTACAGTGTATAGTGTATTTATATGCATCCCAGGTGTTGTATATATATATATATATATATATATATATATATATATATACACTGTATTCAGTTTAGCTAGATCCGTTCCTGTTATCTTGCTACTGACAGGCAGGCTTGTGTTGTTACAGTATTTACAGCTACCTGAAGAAAATTGCTGGTGTTCTTTTGATCCTATTAGTACCACAGTCAGGCAGCTAGACTATTTACAGTTAGTGTAGTGCGTCCTCCTCACAGTGTTCAGCTAAAGCTACAAGTTAGTTTAGTGTGACCTCTGCACAGTGTTCAGCTAAAGCTACAAGTTAGTGTAGTGCGTCCTCTGAACAGTGTTCAGTTAAAGCTACAAGTTAGTGTAGTGCGTCCTCCTCACAGTGTTCAGCTAAAGATACAAGTTAGTGTAGTTCGTCCTCCTCACAATGTTCAGCTAAAACTACAAGTTAGTGTAGTGTGACCTCTGCACAGTGTTCAGCTAAAGCTACAAGTTAGTGTAGTACGTCCTGTGAACAGTGTTCAGCTAAAGCTACAAGTCAGTGTAGTGCGACCTCTGCACAGTGTTCAGCTAAAGATACCTGTAGAAGGTTGGTGGTGTTTCCCTGATCCTATCACTACCGCAGGCAGCTAAATAAGCTACAAGTTAGTGTAGTGAGACCTCTGCACAGTGTTCAGCTAAAGCTACCTGTAGAAGGTTGGTGGTGTTTTCCTGATCCTATCACTACCGCAGGCAGCTAAATAAGCTACAAGTAGGGATGAGCCGAACACCCCCCGGTTCGGTTCGCACCAGAACCTGCGAACGGACCGAAAGTTCGCACGAACGTTAGAACCCCATTGACGTCTATGGGACTCGAACGTTCGAAATCAAAAGTGCTCATTTTAAAGGCTAATTTGCATGGTATTGTCCTAAAAAGGGTTTGGGGACCCGGGTCCTACCCCAGGGGACATGTATCAATGCAAAAAAAACTTTTAAAAACGGCCGTTTTTTCGGGAGCAGTGATTTTAATGATGCTTAAAGTAAAAAAAAAAAAAAAGTGAAATATTCCTTTAAATATCGTACCTGAGGGGTGTCTATAGTATGCCTGTAAAGTGACGCGTGTTTCCCGTGTTTAGAACAGTCCCTGCACCAAATGTCATTTTTAAAGGAAAAAATCTCATTTAAAACTGCTTGCGGGTTTAATGTAATGTCGGGTCCTGGCAATATGGATGAAAATCAGTGAGACAAACGGCATGGGTACCCCCCAGTCCATTACCAGGCCCTTTGGGTCTTGTATGGATATTAAGGGGAACCCCGCACCCAAATTAAAATAAGGAAAGGTGTGGGGCCACGAGGCCCTATATACTCTGAACAGCAGTATACAGGCTGTAGGTTTGTTGTTAAGTAGAATCTCTTTGTAATTTTGAACGGGTACATTTTTAACGTGTTTAGCTCCAGCCAAAAAATCTTTTTTAAGCTTTTTGGAAAACATAGGGAAGGGTTATCACCCCTGTGACATTTGTTTTGCTGTCTTTCCTCCTCTTCAGAAGATTTCACCTCACTTTTTGTCCCAATGGATTGGAAAGCATCAGTGGAAAGGAGAAATGTTTTTCCCATATTAACTCTTACAGGAGAGAATTTCCCTTCCTAGGGGTAGATTTCACTTCCTGTTGTCTCCTTCCGTTTGCAAGTAGGAGTCGTTTGTAAGTTAGTTGTTTGAAAGTAGGGTCCTGCCCTATATACTCAGCAGAAATTTGGGCCTTAGGTGTTGCTGTGGCCACAACACTGTAAGCCCTCACAGGGCTCTGCTGTGAAATATTAGATCAAGAATTGTAATTACATGCCCCTGTTGAACAGGAGCTGAAAAATTAGGCCTTAGGCACTGGTGCTGGTGCCACAACACTGCAACCCCTCACAGACACTCTAGTTGGAATGCAGGAACGAGCCCTGCTGCAAAGTATTGCATCAAAAATTGTAATTACACGCCCCTGTTAAACAAGGGCTGAAAAATTGGGCCTTAGGCACTGGTGCTGGTGCCACAACACTGCAACCCCTCACAGACACTCTAGTTGGAATGCAGGAACGAGCCCTGCTGCAAAGTATTACATCAAAAATCGTAATTACACGCCCCTGTTAAACAGGGGCTGAAAAATTGTGCCTTAGGCACTGGTGGTGGCACCCAGAACCAAAAATGTTCTTACAAGCTATCAGCGTGATGATTGAGGAGGAAGAGGATAATTACTCAGGGATAGTCACTCAGCATCAGCATAGGCAGTCTTTGAAGGGATCTGAGATTTAAAAAAAAATTATTCGTTTACATCAGCATCAGGTGCTTGGTAGCTGGTGGTGATCCAAGACTCATTCATTTTTATGAAGGTCAGTCGATCGACCGAGTCAGTGGACAGACGCACCCTGTGATCGGTTACCACGCCTCCAGCAGCACTGAATGTGCGTTCCGAAAGAACGCTGGATGCAGGACAGGCCAGTAGCTCAATTGCATACTGTGCAAGCTCTGGCCAGTGATCCATCCTCAAGACCCAGTAACCCAGAGGATTTTCGGTGGGAAAGGTGTCCAAGTCTGATCTTGCCCCTAGGTATTCCTGCACCATGTAAAACAGACGCTGGCGATGGTTGCTGGAACCGATCATACCTTGGGGCTGCGGACCAAAAAATTGTCTGAACGCATCGGTCAGACGGCCACCTTCTCCACCGCTCCTTCTTTGACTGACCGAAGCCTCAGCAACACGTTGTCCAGAAACAGGAGTTTGTAACCTCCCAGTCTCTGGGAACGCGTTGCACAGACCTTTCTGCAAGGCCTCCCGAAGATGTTTCATCCTCTGCTCCCTCTGCGATGGCAAGATAAGGTCCGCAACCTTACCCTTGTAACGTGGATCAAGGAGGGTTGCCAGCCAGTATTGGTCCTTCTCCTTGATACCACGAATACGAGGATCCTTACGCAGGCTTTGCAGGATCAGGGAGGCCATGCAGCGTAGGTTTGCTGAGGCATTCGGTCCGGAGTCCTCTGGGTCACTAAGGACGACATGGTCCGCAGCCACCTCCTCCCAGCCACGTACAAGTCCATGTGTTTCTTGGGACTGATCCCTTAAAGACTGCTGCTGATGCTGAGTGCCAGGCTCCACCTCCATACTGACACAATCTTCCTCCTCCTCCTCCTCCTCTTCCTCCTCGTCCTCTTCCTGTGTGATCGGCGGGCACGCAGGAACACTGTCTGGATAAAGGGGGCCTTGAGAGCTAAGGAAGTCCTCCTCTTCCTGCCTCTGTTCTGCCTCAAGTGCCCTGTCCATTATTCTACGCAGCGTGTGCTCCAACAGGTGGACAAGGGGGACAGTGTCACTGATGCATGCACTGTCACTGCTCACCATCCTCGTGGCCTCCTCAAATGGTGACAGGACAGTGCATGCATCCCTGATCATGGCCCACTGGCGTGGGGAAAAAAAACCAAGCTCCCCTGACCCTGTCCTGGTGCCATAGTCGCACAGGTACTCATTGATGGCCCTCTGCTGCGTGTGCAGCCGCTGCAGCATGGCCAACGTTGAGTTCCACCTGGTGGGCATGTCACAGATTAGGCGGTTCTTGGGCAGGTTAAACTCCTTTTGGAGGTCCGTCAGCCGAGCACTGGCATTATATGACCGGCGGAAATGCACACAGACTTTCCTGGCCTGCCTCAGGACATCCTGTAAGCCCGGGTACCTGCCCAAGAACCGCTGCACCACCAAGTTAAGGACGTGAGCCAAACAGGGCACATGGGTCATTTGTCCCTGTCGGAGGGCAGAGAGGAGGTTGGTGCCATTGTCACAAACCACCATTCCTGCCTTAAGTTGGCGTGGCGTCAACCACCTCTGAACCTGCCCCTGCAGAGCTGACAGAACCTCTGCCCCAGTGTGGCTCCTGTCCCCCAAGCACACCAGCTCAAGCACCGCATGGCATCTTTTGGCCTGCGTACTTGCGTAGCCCCTTGAACGACTACGGAGCACCGCTGGTTCCGAGGAAGAGGCCATGGAGGAAGAAGAAGAGGAGGGGGTGGAGGAGAGAGGTGTGTCACAATCATTAGCATTTTGGAGGCGTGGTGGCGGAACAACCTCCAACACTACTGCACCTTGTCCTGCATCCTTCCCAGCTGCCAGCAGAGTCACCCAATGCGCCGTGAAACTTAGGTAACGTCCCTGTCCATGCCTGCTGGACCATGAGTCAGCGGTAATATGCACTTTACCGCTGACCGCCCTGTCCAGCGAGGCATGGACATTGCCTTCCACATGCTGGTAGAGAGCCGGAATTGCCTTCCGTGAGAAAAAGTGGCGTTTGGGTACCTGCCACTGAGGAACCGCACATTCCACAAACCCACAGAAGGGGGCAGAGTCTTCCAACTGAAAAGGCAGCAGTTGAAGTGCTAGCAATTTTGCCAAGCTAGCATTCAACCGTTGGGCATGTGGATGGCTGGGAGCAAACTTCTTTCGGCGGTGCAGCAGCTGGGGCAGGGAAATTTGCCTGGTACAATCTGACGTCAGTGTACCAAAATCAGATTGCCCACAAGTACGTGGCTGTGACACACCTAATTCTACACCTTCATTCCTCTCAGTGCAGGTCTCAGAGAGGACTGAAGGTCTAGTGGGGTTGGAAATCTCAGCTGATGAGGAGCAAGCGGAGGTCCTCTTTGTTCTTTGGTGTGGGTCTTTTAGATACGCTTGCCAACGAACTGCATGGCAGGTCAACATATGTCTGGTCAAGCATGTGGTACCCAAGCGGGAGATGTTTTGGCCACGCGAGATACGCTTGAGACATATGTTGCAAATAGCAGCGGTGCGATCTGATGCACTCGTCTCAAAAAAGGCCCACACCAAAGAACTTTTTGAATAACGCGCAGAGACTGCAGCGCCCTGCACATGTGGAGCTTTGGGGTGTGATGCAGTCAATGTGCTGCCCTTAGGCTGGCCCCTAGAGGGCATCCTGCCTCGTTGGTGATGTGCCGCCTCCTCCTCCTCCTCCTCTCTCCTATCAGGCACCCACGTTGAGTCAGAGACCTCATCATCCCCTCCCTCCTCATCACTGGAGCAAACCTGGCAGTATGCTGCAGCAGGGGGAGCATGACTGCCAGATTGCTGTCCTTCTTGGGCACCCCCTCTGTCCGTGCTCGTGTTACTGCCTTCATCGAGCTCAGTATCATCATCAGAGCCTTCCAAACGCTGGGCATCCTCCTGGAGCATGTACCCAACACTGTGGTCAAACAGTTCGAGGGACTCCTCAGGAGGACATGGTGGGGCTAGGGAAGGAGTCACTGATGACATTGAGCCAAGGGAAGAGGCCGCTGCTTTGCCAGACAAAGTACCCTGGGCATGGGTGAGAGAGGATGAGGAGGATGAGGACGGCTTGGTCATCCACTCGACCAAGTCTTCCGCATGTTGCGGCTCAACATGGCCAGCTGCCGAAAAAAAGGCCAAGCGTGTCCCATGGCCACGTGCTGATGAGGATGCACCGTCTCCACAACCAGCACTAGACACAGAGCCTGCTTGCCCTCTCTTATTGGCTTGTGACTGTCTGCCTCTCCTTCTTGGCCTTCCAGACATACTAATGGCCTGTAGCTGCACTAAGCTGGGATATATATATATATATATATATATATATATATGTACTGATGCTGCAGCTAGCAAAATCAACTGCCTGCCTGTAGTATGAGAACACCACCAACCTTCTACAGGTAGCTTTAGCTGAACACTGTGAGGTGGACGCACCCCACTAACTTGTAGGTTTAGCTGAACACTGTGAGCAGGGCGCACCCCACTAACTTGTAGGTTTAGCAGAACACTGTGAGCAGGACGCACTGCACTAACTGTAAATAGTCTAGCTGCCTGACTGTGGTACTAATAGGATCAAAAGAACACCAGCAATTTTCTTTAAAATACTGTAACAAGACAAGCCTGCCTGTCAGTAAGAAGATAACAGGAACGGATCTAGCTGAACACTGTGAGCAGGACGCACCCCACTAGCTTGTAGGTTTAGCTGAACACTGTGAGGTGGACGCACCCCACTAACTTGTAGGTTTAGCTGAACACTGTGAGCAGGACGCACCCCACTAACTTGTAGGTTTAGCAGAACACTGTGAGCAGGACGCACTGCACTAACTGTAAATAGTCTAGCTGCCTGACTGTGGTACTAATAGGATCAAAAGAACACCAGCAATTTTCTTCAGGTAGCTGTATTTACTGTAACAAGACAAGCCTGCCTGTCAGTAAGAAGATAACAGGAACGGATCTAGCTGAACACTGTGAGCAGGACGCACCCCACTAGCTTGTAGGTTTAGCTCAACACTGTGAGGTGGATGCACCCCACTAACTTGTAGGTTTAGCTGAACACTGTGAGCAGGACGCACCCCACTAACTTGTAGGTTTAGCAGAACACTGTGAGCAGGACGCACTGCACTAACTGTAAATAGTCTAGCTGCCTGACTGTGGTACTAATAGGATCAAAAGAACACCAGCAATTTTCTTCAGGTAGCTGTATTTACTGTAACAAGACAAGCCTGCCTGTCAGTAAGAAGATAACAGGAACGGATCTAGCTGAACACTGTGAGCAGGACGCACCCCACTAGCTTGTAGGTTTAGCTCAACACTGTGAGGTGGACGCACCCCACTAACTTGTAGGTTTAGCTGAACACTGTGAGCAGGACGCACCCCACTAACTTGTAGGTTTAGCAGAACATTGTGAGCAGAACGCACTGCACTAACTGTAAATAGTCTAGCTGCCTGACTGTGGTACTAATAGGATCAAAAGAACACCAGTAATTTTCTTTAAAATACTGTAACAAGACAAGCCTGCCTGTCAGTAAGAAGATAACAGGAACGGATCTAGCTGAACACTGTGAGCAGGACGCACTGCACTAAATGTAAATAGTCTAGCTGCCTGACTGTGGTACTAATAGGATCAAAAGAACACCAGTAATTTTCTTCAAAATACTGTAACAAGACAAGCCTGCCTGTCAGTAGGAATATAACAGGAACGGATCTAGCTGAACACTGTGAGCAGGACGCACTGCACTAAATGTAAATAGTCTAGAAGATAACAGGAACGGATCTAGCTAAACTGAATACAGTGTATATATATATATATATGCAACACCTGGGATGCATATATATACACAATACACTTTAAGTGCAGCTAACTGACTGACTGTCCTGCCTAATCTAGCTAACTCAAATGAAATGACACTGTCTCTCTCTCTCTCTAAGCACACCGGAACACACTGCACAGGGCCGCCGTGCAGGCGGCCTTATATAGTGTGGGGCGTGTACTAAATCCCCTGAGCCATAATTGGCCAAAGCCTCCTTGGCTTTGGCCAATTATGGCTCTCTGTTAAGGCGGCGCTGTGATTGGCCAAGCATGCGGGTCATAGTGCATGCTTGGCCAATCATCAGCAAGCAATGCACTGCAATGCCGCAGTGAATTATGGGCCGTGACGCGCCACACGAATTTGGCGCGAACGGCCCATATCGTTTGCAATTCGGCGAACGATCGAACAGCCGATGTTCGAGTCGAACATGGGTTCGACTCGAACACGAAGCTCATCCCTAGCTACAAGTTAGTGTAGTGAGACCTCTGCACAGTGTTCAGCTAAAGCTACCTGTAGAAGGTTGGTGGTGTTTTCCTGATCCTATCACTACCGCAGGCAGCTAAATAAGCTACAAGTTCGTTTTTTGCGACCTCTGCACAGTGTTCAGCTAAAACTACCTGTAGCAGGTTGGTGGTGTTTTCCTGATCCTATCACTACCACAGGCAGCTAAATAAGCTACAAGTTAGTTTTTTGCGACCTCTGCACAGTGTTCAGCTAAAGCTACCTGTAGAAGGTTGGTGGTGTTTTCCTGATCCTATCACTACTGCAGGCAGCTAAATAAGCTACAAGTTAGTGTAGTGCAACCTCTGCACAGTGTTCAGCTAAAGATACCTGTAGTAGGTTGGTGGTGTTTTCCTGATCCTATCACTACCGCAGGCAGCTAAATAAGCTACAAGTTAGTGTAGTGCGACCTCTGCACAGTGTTCAGATAAAGCTACCTGTAGAAGGTTGGTGATGTTTTCCTGATCCTATCACTACCGCAGGCAGCTAAATAAGCTACAAGTTAGTTTTTTGCGACCTCTGCACAGTGTTCAGCTAAAGCTACCTATAGGCAGTTTATTTTGCTAGCTGCAGTATCAGTATATATATATATATATCCCAGCTTAGTGCAGCTACAGGCCACTGGTATGTCTGGAAGGCCAACAAGGAGAGGCAGACAGTCACAAGCCAATAAAAGAGGGCAAGCAGGCTCTGTGTCTAGAGGCAACAGTGCTGGTCGTGGAGACGGTGCATCCTCATCAGCACGTGGCCGTGGGACACGCTTGGCCCTTTTTTACGGCAGCTGGCCGTGTTGAGCCCCAACATGTGGAAGACTTGGTCGAGTGGATGACCAAGCCGTCCTCATCCTCCTCATCCTCTCTCACTCATGCTCAGGGTACTTTGTCTGGCAAAGCAGCTGCCAACGCGGCCTCTTCCCTCGGCTTAATGACATCAGTGACTCCTTCCCTAGCCCCACCATGTCCTCCTGAGGAATCCCTCGAACTGTTTGACCACAGTGATGGGTACATGCTCCAGGAGGATGCCCAGCGTTTAGAAGGCTCTGATGATGATACTGAGCTAGATGAAGGAAGTAACATGAGCACGGACAGAGGGGGTGCTCAAGAAGGACAGCAATCTGGCAGTCATGCTCCCCCTGCTGCAGCATACTGCCAGGTTTGCTCCAGTGATGAGGAGGGAGGGGATGATGAGGTCACTGACTCAACGTGGGTGCCTGATAGGAGAGAGGAGGAGGAGGAGGCACATCACCAACGAGGCAGGATGCCCTCCAGGGGCCAGCCTAAGGGAAGCACACTGACTGGATCACACCGCAAAGCTCCGCATGTGCACGGCGCTGCTGTCTCTGCGCGTTATTCCAAAAGTTCTTTGGTGTGGGCCTTTTTTGAGACGAGTGCATCAGATCGCACCACTGCTATTTGCAACATATGTCTCAAGCATATCTCGCGTGGCCAAAACATCTCCTGCTTGGGCACCACATGCTTGACCAGACATATGTTGACCTGCCATGCAGTTCTTTGGCAAGCGTATCTAATAGACCCACACCAAAGAACAAAGAGGATCTCTCCTTGCTCCTCATCAGCTGAGATCTCCAACCCCATTATACCTTCAGTCCTCTCTGAGACCTGCACTGAGAGGAATGAAGGTGTAGAATTAGGTGTGTCACAGCCAAGTACTTGTGGGCAATCTGCTTTCGGTACACTGATGTCAGATTGTACCAGGCAAATTTCCCTGCCCCAGCTGCTGCACTGCCGAAAGAAGTTCGCTCCCAGCCATCCACATGCCCAGTGGTTGAATGCTAGTTTGGCTAAATTGCTAGCACTTCAACTGCTACCTTTTCAGTTGGTAGACTCTGCCCCCTTCCATGAGTTTGTGGAATGTGCGGTTCCTCAGTGGCAGGTACCCAAATGCCACTTTTTCTCACGGAAGATGATTCCAGCTCTCTACCGGCATGTGGAAGGCAATGTCCATGCCTCGCTAGACAGGGCGGTCAGCGGTAAGGTGCATATTACCGCTGACTCATGGTCCAGCAGGCATGGACAGGGACGTTACCTAAGTTTCACCGCGCATTGGGTGACTCTGCTGACAGCTGGGAAGGATGCAGGACAAGGTGCAGTAGTGTTGGAGGTTGTTCCGCCACCACGCCTCCAAAATGCCACTACTAATGATTGTGACACACCTCTCTCCTCCACCCCTCCTCTTCTTCTTCCTCCATGGCCACTTCCTGTGCTTTGTCCTCAGAACCAGTGGTGCTCCGTAGGCGTTCAAGGGGCTACGCAAGTACGCAGGCCAAAAGATGCCATGCGGTGCTTGAGCTGGTGTGCTTGGGGGACAGGAGCCACACTGGGGCAGAGGTTCTGTCAGCTCTGCAGGGGCAGGTTCAGAGGTGGTTGACGCCACGCCAACTTAAGGCAGGAATGGTGGTTTGCGACAATGGCACCAACCTCCTCTCCGCCCTCCGACAGGGACAACTGACCCATGTGCCCTGTTTGACTCACGTCCTTAACTTGGTGGTGCAGCGGTTCTTGGGCAGGTACCCGGGCTTACAGGATGTCCTGAGGCAGGCCAGGAAAGTCTGTGTGCATTTCTGCCGGTCATATAATGCCAGTGCTCAGCTGGGAGACCTCCAAAAGGAGTTTAACCTGCCCAAGGACCACCTAATTTGCGACATGCCCACCAGGTGGAACTCAACGTTGGCCATGCTGCAGTGGCTGCACATGCAGCAGAGGGCCATCAATGAGTACCTGTGTGACTATGGCACCAGGACAGGGTCAGGGGAGCTTGTTTTTTTTTCACCACGCCAGTGGGCCATGATCAGGGATGCATGCACTGTCCTGACACCATTTGAGGAGGCCACGAGGATGGTGAGCAGTGACAGTGCATGCATCAGTGACACTGTTCCCCTTGTCCACCTGTTGGAGTACATGCTGCGTGGAATAATGGACAGGGCACTTGAGGTAGAACAGAGGCAGGAAGAGGAGGACTTCCTTAGCTCTCAAGGCCCCCTTTATCCAGACAGTGTTCCTGCGTGCCCGCTGATCACACAGGAAGAGGAAGAGGAGGTGGATTGTGTCAGTATGGAGGTGGAGCCTGGCACTCAGCATCAGCAGCAGTCTTTAAGGGATCAGTCCCAAGAAACACATGGACTTGTACGTGGCTGGGAGGAGGTGGCTGCAGACCATGTCGTCCTTAGTGACCCAGAGGACTCCGGACCCAATGCCTCAGCAAACCTACGCTGCATGGCCTCCCTGATCCTGCAAAGCCTGCGTAAGGATCCTCGTATTCGTGGTATCAAGGAGAAGGACCAATACTGGCTGGCAACCCTCCTTGATCCACGTTACAAGGGTAAGGTTGTGGACCTTATCTTGCCGTTGCAGAGGGAGCAGAGGATGAAACATCTTCGGGAGGTCTTGCAGAAAGGTCTGTGCAACGCATTCCCAGAGACTGGGAGGTTACAAACTCCTGTTTCTGGACAACGTGTTGCTGAGGCTTCGGTCAGTCAAAAAACGAGCGTTGGAGAAGGTGGCCATCTGACTGATGAGTTCAGACAATTTTTTAGTCCGCAGCCCCAAGGTATGATCGGTTCCAGCAACCATCGCCAGCGTCTGTTTTACATGGTGCAGGAATACCTAGGGGCAAGATCTGACTTGGACACCTTTCCCACCGAAAATCCTCTGGGTTACTGGGTCTTGAGGATGGATCACTGGCCAGAGCTTGCACAGTATGCAATTGAGCTACTGGCCTGTCCTGCAACCAGCGTTCTTTCGGAACGCACATACAGTGCTGCTGGAGGCTTTGTAACCGATCACAGGGTGCGTCTGTCCACCGACTCAGTCAATCGACTGACCTTCATAAAAATGAATCAGTCTTGGATTACCACCAGCTACCAAGCACCTGATGCTGATGTAACCGAATAATTTTTTTTGAAATGTCAGATCCCTTCAAAGACTGCCTATGCTGATGCTGAGTGACTATCCTGTTATGCTGAGTAATTATCCTCTTCCTCCTCAATGTTAATGCTGATAGCTTGTAAGAACATTTTTGGTTCTAGGCGCCGCCACCAGTGCCTAAGGCCCAATTTTTCAGCCCCTGTTTAACAGGGGCATGTAATTACAATTTTTGATGCAATACTTTGCAGCAGGGCTCATTCCTGCGTTCCAACTAGAGTATCTGTGAGGGGTTGCAGTGTTGTGGCACCAGCACCAGTGCCTAAGGCCCAATTTTTCAGCCCCTGTTCAACAGTGACATGTAATTAGAATTCTTGATGTAATATTTCACAGCAGGGCCCGTTTCTGCGCCTACCAAGATTAACAGTGAGGACTTATGCTCCGTACACACGGTCGGATTTTCCGACGGAAAATGTGTGATAGGACCTTGTTGTCGGAAATTCCGACCGTGTGTGGGCTCCATCACACATTTTCCATCGGATTTTCCGAAACACAAAGTTTGAGAGCAGGCTATAAAATTTTCCGACAACAAAATCCGTTGTCGGAAATTCCGATCGTGTGTACACAAATCCAATGGACAAAGTGCCACGCATGCTCAGAATAAATAAAGAGATGAAAGCTATTGGCCACTGCCCCGTTTATACTCCCGACGTACGTGTTTTACGTCACCGCGTTTAGAACGGTCGGATTTTCCGACAACTTTGTGTGACCGTGTGTATGGAAGACAAGTTTGAGCCAACATCCGTCAGAAAAAATCCTAGGATTTTGTTGTCAGAATGTCCGAACAAAGTCCGACCGTGTGTACGGGGCATAACGGTGTTGTGGCACCAGCACCACCACCACCACCAAAGGCCCAATTTTTCAGCCCCTGTTCAACAGGAGCATGTAATTACAATTCTTGATAGAATATTTCACAGCAGGGCCCGTTTCTGCGCCCACCAGGATTAACTGTGAGGACTTACAGTGTTGTGGCACCAGCACCATCACCAAAGGCCCAATTTTTCTGGCCCTGTTCAACAGGGACATGTAATTACAATTCTTGATCTAATATTTCACAGCAGGGCCCTGTGAGGGCTTACAGTGTTGAGGCCACAACTAAGGCCCAAATTTCTGCTGAGTATATAGGGCAGGCCCCTACTTTCAAACATCCAACTTACAAACGACTCCTACTTGCAAACGGAAGGAGACAACAGGAAGTGAGATGAAATCTACCCCATAGGAAGGGAAATTCTCTCCTGTAAGAGTTAATATGGGAAAAACTTTTCTCCTTTCCACTGATGCTTTATCACCAATCCTTGTTTCACTAAAAACCTCAAATTTTCAAAAAACATTTGTCATTGGGACAAAAAGTGAGGTGAAATCTTCTGAAGAGGAGCACAGACAACAAAACAAATGTCACAGGGGTGATAACCCTTACCTATGTTTTCCAAAAAGCTTAAAAACAGATTTTTTGGCTGGAGCTACACTTTAAAAATGTTCCAGTTCAAAATTACAAACAGATTCTACTTAACAACAAACCTACGGTCCCTGTCTTGTTTGCACCTCCTGTATACTGCTGTTCAGAGTATATAGGGCCTGGGGGCCCCACGCCTTTCCTTTTTTTAATTTGAGTGCGGGGTTCCCCTTAATATCCATACAGGACCCAAAGGGCCTGGTAATGGACTGAAGGGTACCCATGCCCTTTGTCTCACTGATTTTCATCCATATTGCCAGGACCCAACATTACATTAAAGCCGCAAGCAGTTTTAAATGACTTTTTTTCCTTAAAAAATGTCATTTTGTGCAGGGACTGTTCTAATTTCAATTTTCAGCTTTCAGTGCTCTCATGTTTTGAATGACACTCAGTCATGCAACACTGTACCCATATGAAATTTGTGTCCTTTTTTTCACACAAATAGAGATTTCTTTTGGTGGCATTTGATCACCTCTGGGTTTTTTATTTTCTGTGCTATAAATGAAAAAAGACCGAAAATTTTGTAAAAAAATGAATTTTTCTTCATTTCTATTATAACAATTTGCAAATAAGTAATTTTTCTTCATAAATTTGGGCCAAAATGTATACTGCTACATATCTTTGGTAAAAATAACCCAAATTAGTGGATACTATTTAGTCTGTTTGAAAGTTATAGAGTCTACAAGCTATGGTGCCAAAGACTGAAAATTGATCACATATGATCACACCTGATGTACTGAGGCCTATCTCAATTCTTGAGACCCTAACAAGCCGGGAAAGTACAAATACCCACAAAATGACCCCTTTTTGGAAAGTAGACATTCCAAGGTATTTAGTAAGAGGCATGGTTAGTTTTTTGAAGTTGTCATTTTTTCCCACAATTCTTTGCAAAATGAAGATTTTTTTGATTTTTATTACACACCAAAATGTCATTATAACATGTTATTTCTCTCACATGGCATGTACATTCCACAAATTGCACCCCAAAATATATTCTGCTATTCCTCCTGAGTATGGCGATACCACATGTGTGAGACTTTTACACAGCCTGGCCACATACAGAGGCCCGCCAGGGAAGTAGCAACATTGAAGTAGCACATTCGGGCGTTCTAGGAGCATAAATTACACATCTAATCTCTCAACCACCTATTACACTTTTGAAGGCCCTGGAATACCAGGACAATGGAAACACCCACAAAGTGACCCCATTTTGGAAAGCAAACACCCCAATGTATAATCTATGAGGCATAATGAGTCTTTTGAATAGTTCATTTTTTTCCAGAAGTTTTTTGAAAATGTGGAAAAAAAATGAAAATGCATTTTTTTTACACAACGTTGTCCATTTCTAAGATATTTCCAACACCTAGCATGTACATAGCAAAAATTACACCCCAAAATATATTCTGCTACTCCTCTTGAGTATAGCAATACCACATGTGTGAGACTTTTACACAGCCTGGCCACATACAGAGGCCCAACACTGTGAAGTGGCACATTCAGGCATTCTAGGAGCATAAATGACACATCTAATTTCCTTACAATCTATCACATTTTTGAAGGTCCTTCATATTTCTAACACATAGCATGAACATACCAAGAATTACACCCTAAAATACATTCTGCTGAGCAAAGGGTAAACAAAACATTACTGTGGTTTTAGTAGTCCAGTTGTCCACAGGAGGAGAGCCCTGATCCAGGCAGCAGGCAGGGACATGGTCAGCGACAGTGAATGGAATTGTCCAGGCAGCAGGCAGGAATATTGTCCATAGTCAGCACAGGCAGGGATACTGTCCATATACAGTCCAGGGTCAGTGCAAGTAGAGACATTGCCAGCAGTGCCAAAATATTGGTCCTGGTAGTAAGCAGGAACATGGTCCAAGTAGCAGGCCTCCGAGTCTCCAGACCCCAATCTGGGAATGAGAAAACTAAAAAATTAAATTAGTTTTCTTCATCCAGAAAAACATTTCTGGAGCCCCTCACATATGTGAAACCCCTGTGTTCCTACTAGCATAGCAGGGTAAAAGATCAGTCCAAGAGGCAGGCAAAAAATGTAGTCAAACAGTCCAGGGTCAGTTCCAGAGCAGGCAGAGGTAGGTACAGTTTAGCGTTAGGCAGAAGCTTGGTCGTATAACAGGCCAGGGACAGTTCTGGAGAAGGAAGAGGTATGTTTATCGTTAGGTAGAAGCTTGGTCATATAACAGGCCAGGGTCGGTTCCAGAGAAGGCAGAGGTATGTACAGTTCAGTGCAGTGGCATAAGGGGTGTGGAGGAAAATGACAGGAAATGAGAATTACATTTACCATACTTCCCTAATAATGTAGAGAAGTATGGTAACAGCGGAAACATTCACCTATACAGAGGCCTGGTTGGCAAGGACATTGGGGACAATAATACATGGTGTCTCTTCTAACTCCTCCTCTGGAGCACACCCGGCATTTCTTCTGACGTCTGTGGCCTGTTTCATGGGGGGGAGGATTTTCTCAGGAAAGTGGTGTTCGTGGAGTCTGCTCACGGAATCCGAGCAGATATTTTCTGGTGGGCTTTCAGGGTACAAAAGGGCGGAGATTACTTGTTCCTGGTAGTGCAGATAGGATACAGGGGTCTCAGTAGATTTTTGGTAAATAACATAAGTGTTATACATGGCCAAACTGAAAAAATAAATGAACACTTTTTTATACCAATGACGGGATTTTCTTGTGGGAAGGTAGGGTTCAATCATCTGATCATTGAAGTCCACTCCCCCCATAAACAAATTATAGTCATAGATACAAGCTGGTTTCTGGATTGGGCTGTTTCTTCTGGAGACTTCCAGGTAGGTGTCATTATGGATTGTTGCAAGCATGTGGACGTTTCGTCTGTCCCTCCACTTGACAGCCACTTGCTCCTGGTTCCACAAAGACGCCGTCTCCCTTCGTCGTAGCCTTTCATTGATGAGTTTTTGCGAGAAGCCCTTTTTATTGGCTCCTACTGTACCACATTCTGGGGTGTCCCTCCGGTGAAGATTGTGGAAGAGGGTCAAGCTTTTATAAAAATTATCCACATAAAGATGGTATCCCTTTCCAAGGAGTGGATAGACAAGCTCCCAGACAACTTTGCCTCTGGCTCCAATATACTCTGGACATTCAGGGGGATGCAGTTGGGAGTCCTTCCCTTTGTACACCCGGAAGGCATAAATGTACCCCGTGGCTCGGTCACAAAGTTTGTACAGTTTAACCCCATATCGGGCCCTTTTGCTGGGGATAAACTGTTTGATTTCCAGCCTGCCTGAGAATTTTACAAGGGACTCATCAACAGAGATATTCTGTTTGGGGGTATATAACTGGGGAAATTTTTCAGAGAAATAATTTAGGAGTGGCCAAAATGTAAATAATTTGTCAAAAGCTGGGTCATTTCGGGGAGGGCACTGGGTGTTGTCATTATAGTGGAGGACCTGCAAAATCATAAGGTATCTTGATCTTGGCATAATCGATGAGAAGAGTGGCATGTGGTGGATGGGGTTGGTAGACCAATAGAAGTACAATTCGTTTTTTTTGTGAGTCCCATATTAAATGTTAGGCCTAAGAAAATTTTGAATTCCTCTACGGTAAGTTCCCTCCACTCAAGGGGACGGGCGTAACTAGAACCAGGGTTGCTTACCATGTGATGCAGTACATAGAGGTTGCACTGGGCCACAATGGACGATAGTAAGTCTTCGGTGAAAATCAAATGAAAAAAATCAAGCATGACAAAATCATCAGTGTTCACCTGAACACCTGGCTGGGCGCTAAAGGGGGGATATTTGCTGCTCTTGAATTAGGGGGAAGCCACAGGGGGTTTTTGAAGGGCATAGGGAAGGCTGGCATGGCCCCTATACCTTTGGGGCTGAGATGACACCCTACTGGTACCTGGCCTTTGTTGCAGTGGCACTGCGCTTAAGGTGGACGGCACTGCGCTTGAGGCAGACAGCACTGCGCTCGAGGCAGACGGCACTGCGCTGCTGGTAGTAGGCTGCTGCTTCACGCCATGGGCACATGTTCCTCTTCCGATTCTCTATCAGACCCACTGCTTGTCATGGGATCATAGGCCGAATCCAAATCGGACTGAGACTCAGAGAGCTCCCTGCTGCTCTCATCGGTCATCCTTAGACGCTGGTAGGCCTTCTTGCTAGTAAAATTTTTTTTGCCATACTGGTGACTGGTGAGGCTGCACTGCAGAGTATTGATGTGCACTATTGGGCACTGTAGTGGCACTAATGAGTTGCACTGATGGCACGGTAGTGGCACAGATGCGCACTGATTGTACTGTAGTGGCACCGATTGTACTGTAGTGACTAGGGATGAGCCGAACACCCCCCCAGTTCGATTCGCACCAGAACCTGCGAACGGACCGAAAATTTGCGCAAACTTTAGAACCCCATTGAAGTCTATGGGACTCAAACGTTCAAAATCAAAAGTGCTAATTTTAAAGGCTAATTTGCATGGTATTGTCCTAAAAAGGGTTTGGGGACCTGGGTCCTGCCCCAGGGGACATGTATCAATGCAAAAAAAGTTTTAAAAACGGACGTTTTTTCTGGAGCAGTGATGTTAATGATGAAAAAAAAGTCAAATATTCCTTTAAATATCGTACCTGGGGGTGTCTATAGTATGCCTGTAAAGTGGCGCGTGTTTCCCGTGCTTAGAACAGTCCCTGCACAAAATTACATTTTTAAAGGAATAAAAGTCATTTAAAACTGCTTGCGGCTTTAATGTAATATCGGGTCCCGGGAATATGGATGAAAATCAGTGAGACAAATGGCATGGGTACCCCCCCCAGTCCATTACCAGGCCCTTTTGGTCTTGTATGGATATTAAGGGGAACCCCGCACCCAAATAAAAAAAAAGAAAGGCGTGGGGCCCCCAGGCCCTGTATACTCTGAACAGCAGTATGCAGGCGGTGCAAACAAGACAGGGACTGTAGGTTTGTTGTTAAGTAGAATCTGTTTGTAATTTTGAACTGGTACATTTTTAAAGTGTAGCTCCAGCCAAAAAATCTATTTTAAGCTTTTTGGAAAACATAGGGAAGGGTTATCACCCCTGTGACATTTGTTTTGTTGTCTGTGCACCTCTTCAGAAGATTTCACCTCACTTTCTGTCCCAATGACAAATGTTTTTTCACAATTTGGGGTTTTTAGTGAAACAAGGATTGTTGATAAAGCATCAGTGGAGAGGAGACACGTTTTTCCCATATTAACTCTTGCAGTAGAGAATTTCCCTTCCTAGGGGTAGATTTCATCTCCCTTCCTGTTGTCTCCTTCCATTTGCAAGTAGGAGTTGTTTGTAAGTTGGATGTTTGAAAGTAGGGGCCTGCCCTATATACTGTGCAGAAATTGGGGCCTTAGGTGTTGGTGTTGCCACAACACTGCAAGCCCTCACAGTTACTCTTGGTGGGCGCTGGAACAGGCCCTGCTTTGAAATATTAGATCAAGAATTGTAATTACATGCACCTGTTGAACAGGGGCAGAAAAATTGGTCCTTTGGTGGTGGTGGTGCTGGTGCCACAACACTGTAAGTCCTCACAGTTACTCTTGGTGGGCGCAGAAACGGGCCCTGCTGTGAAATATTAGATCAAGAATTGTAATTACATGTCCCTGTTGAACAGGTGCAGAAAAATTGGGCCTTAGACACTGGTGCCACAACACTGCAACCCCTCACAGATACTCTAGTTGGAGCGCAGGAATGAGCCCTCCTGCAAAATATTGCATCAAAAATTGTAATTACACGCCCCTGTTAAACAGGGGTTGAAAAATTGGGCCTTAGGCACTGGTGCTGGTGCCACAACACTGCAACCCCTCACAGATACTCTAGTTGAAACGCAGGAACGAGCCCTGCTGCAAAGTATTGCATCAAAAATTGTAATTACACGCCCCTGTTAAACAGGGGCTGAAAAATTGGGCCTTAGCCACTGGTGGCAGCGCCCAGAACCAAAAATATTCTTAAAAGCTATCAGCATGATCATTGAGGAGGAAGAGGATAGTCGCTTAGCATAACAGGATAGTCACTCAGCATCAGCATAGGCAGTCTTGAAGGGGTCTTGATGATCATTGAGGAGGAAGAGGATAGTCACTCAGCATAACAGGATAGTCACTCAGCATCAGCATAGGCAGTCTTGAAGGGATCTGACATTTCAAAAAAAATGATTCGGTTACATCAGCATCAGGTGCTTGGTAGCTGGTGGTAATCCAAGACTGATTCATTTTTATGAAGGTCAGACGATCGACCGAGTCGGTGGACAGGCGCACCCTGTGATCGGTTACAAAGCCTCCAGCAGCACTGAATGTGCCTTCCGAAAGAACGCTGTGCAAGCTCTGGCCAGTGATCCATCCTCAAGACCCAGACCCAGAGGTGGGAAAGGTGTCCAGGTCAGATCTTGCCCCTAGGTATTCCTGCACCATGTAAAACAGACTCTGGTGATGGTTGCTGGAACCGATCATACCTTGGGGCTGCGGACTAAAAAATTGTCTGAACGGAGAATAAAAAAACCC
The DNA here is from genome assembly GCF_042186555.1 of Aquarana catesbeiana. NCBI lineage: Eukaryota > Metazoa > Chordata > Amphibia > Anura > Ranidae > Aquarana > Aquarana catesbeiana. The sequence continues at coordinate 120,469,221 of NC_133330.1, forward strand.
CAAAAAGAGTTGATGGGACTTTGAAGGCAACAGAGTAGTTACAAAAAAGATAATTTATTCAATACAAAAAGAAAAATATACAAAATAGCAATGAGCATGTAGACATATAAACAGAAAATTATAACAATAGAACCACTAAAAACCACGGTCTCGGCGGTGAGATTTCAATTGTGATATGTCTGGGTATGTTTCTCCTCTATGGGATTATAATACCGCATGTTGTTATGACACAGAGCAATTATGTAATATATCCATGTAACAGATTATCGATATATTCTTTTCTAACTCTGTGCGATTCTTCTCCACCGATTGCCCCTGATGAAGGGACGCCTCGTATAAGTCTCGAAACGCGTAGGGCCATGTGGAAGACTGCACAAGCATCATGACCACTTCATATCTATGTTTTTAGTAGTTCTATTGTTATAATTTTCTATTTATATGTCTACATGCTCATTGTTAGTTTGTATATTTTTATTTTTTGTATTTAATAAATTATCTTTTTTGTAACTACTCTGTTGCCTTCAAAGTCCCATCAACTCTTTTTGGGGGGCTTTTATTCTCTGAACCTACAGATGGTGGCAACTTTTATGATCAACTTGGATGGTTTCCTTCTTTGAACGCATCGGTCAGGCGGCCACCTTCTCCACCGCTCCTTCTGTGACTGACCGAAGCCTCAGCAACACGTTGTCCAGGAACAGGAGTTTGTAACCTCCCAGCCTCTGGGAACGCATTGCACAGACCTTTCTGCAAGGCCTCCGAAAGATGTTTCATCCTCTGCTCCCTCTGCGACGGTAAGATAAGGTCCACAACCTTACCCTTGCAACGTGGATCAAGGAAGGTTGCCAGTCAGTATTGATCCCTCTCCTTGAAACTACGAATACGAGGATCCTTCCGCAGGCTTTGCAGAATCAGGGAGGCCATGCAGTGTAGGTTTGCTGAGGCATTCGGTCCGGAGTTCTCTGGGTCACTAAGGACGACGTGATCCACAGCCACCTCCTCCCAGCCATGTAAAAGTCCATGGGTTTCTTGGGACTGTAAATGATCTCTTAAAGACAGGAACACTGCCTCTTCCTGCCTCTGTTCTGCCTCAAGTGCCCTGTCCATTATTCCACGCAGGTGGACAAGGGGGACAGTGTCACTGATGCATGCACTGTCACTGCTCACCATCCTCCTGGCCTCCTCAAATGGTGACAGGACAGTGCATGCATCCCTGATCATGGCCCACTGGCGTGGGGAAAAAACCAAGCTCCCCTGACCTTGTCCTGGTGCCATAGTCACACAGGTACTTATTGATGGTCCTCTGCTGCGTGTGCAGCTGCTGCAGCATGGCCAACATTGAGTTCCACCTGGTGGGCATGTCACAGATTAGGCGGTTCTTGGGTAGGTTAAATTCCTTTTGGAGGTCAGCCAGCCGAGCACTGGCATTATATGACCGGCGGACATGCACACAGACTTTCCTGGCCTGCCTCAGGACATCCTGTAAGCCCGGGTACCTGCCCAAGAACCACTGCACCACCAAGTTAACGACGTAAGCCAAACAGGGCACATGGGTCAGTTGTCCCTGTCGGAGGGCAGAGAGGAGGTTGCTGCCATTGTCACAAACCACCATTCCTGCCTTAAGCTGGTGTGGCGTTAACCACCTCTGAGCCTGCCCCTACAGAGCTGACAGAATCTCTGCCCCAGTGTGGCTCCTGTCCCCCAAGCACACCAGCTCAAGCACCGCATGGCATCTTTTGGCCTGCGTACTTGTGTAGCCACTTGAACGACTACGGAACACCACTGGTTCCGAGGACAAAGCACAGGAAGAGGCCATGGAGGAAGAAGAAGAGGAGGGGGTGGAGGAGACAGGTGTGTCAGAATCACCAGTAGTAGCATTTTGGAGGCGTGGTGGTGGAACAACCTCCAACACTACTGCACCTTGTCCTGCATCCTTCCCAGCTGCCAGCAGAGTCACCCAATGTGCCGTGAAAGATAGGTAACGCCCCTGTCCATGCCTGCTGGACCATGAGTCAGCGGTAATATGCACCTTACCGCTGACCGCCCTGTCCAGCGAGGCCAAGACATTGCCTTCCACATGCTGGTAGAGAGCCGGAATCGCCTTCCGTGAGAAAAAGGGGCGTTTGGGAACCTGCCACTGAGGTACCACACATTCCACAAACTTACAGAAGGGGGCAGAGTCTACCAACTGAAAAGGCAGCAGTTGAAGTGCTACCAATTTAGCCAAGCTAGCATTCACCTGCTGGGCATGTGGATGGCTGGGAGCGAACTTCTTTCGGCGGTGCAGCAGCTGGGGCAGGGAAATTTGCCCGGTACAATCTGACGTTGGTGTACCGATAGCAGATTGCCCACAAGTGCTTGGCTGTGACACACCTAATTCTACACCTTCATTCCTCTCAGTGCAGGTCTCAGAGAGGACTGAAGGTGGGGTTGGAGATCCCAGCTGATGAGGAGCAAGGAGAGGTCCTCTTTGTTCTTTGGTGTGGGTCTTTTAGGTACGCTTGCCAATGAACTGCATGGCAGATCAACATATGTCTGGTTAAGCATGTGGTGCCCAAGCGGGTGATGTTTTGGCCACGCGAGATACGCTTGAGACATATGTTGCAAATAGCAGCAGTGGGATCTGATGCACTTGTCTCAAAAAAGGCCCACACCAAAGAACTTTTGGAATAACGCACAGAGACAGCAGTGCCCTGCACATGTGGAGCTCTGCGGTGTGATGCAGTCAGTGTGGTGCCCTTAAGCTAGCCCCTGGAGGGCATCCTGCCTCGTTGGTGATGTTCCTCCTCCTCCTACTCTCTCCTATGAGGCACCCACGTGAAGTCAGTGACCTCGTCATCCCCTCCCTCCTCATCACTGGAGCAAACCTGGCAGTATGCTGCAGCTGGGGGAACATGACTGATTTCAGATTTCTGTCCTTCTTGGGCACCCCCTCTGTCTGGGCTCATGTTACTGCCTTCCTCTAGCTGAGTATCATCGTCGGAGCCTTCAAAACGCTGGGCATCCTCCTGCAGCATGTACCCAACACTGTGGTCAAACAGTTCGGGGCCGCGTTGGCAGCTGCTTTGCCAGACAAAGTACCCTGAGCCTGGGTGAGAGAGGATGAGGAGGATGAGGACGGCTTGGTCATCCACTCTACCAAGTCTTCCGCATGTTGCGGCTCAACACGGCCAGCTGCCGAAAAAAAGCACAAGCGTGTCCCACGGCCACGTGCTGATGGGGATGCACCATGTCCATGACCAGCACTGTTGCCTCTAGACACAGAGCCTGCTTGCACTCTTTGATTGGCTTGTGACTGTCTGCCTCTACTTGTTGGCCTTCCAGACATACTAATGGCCTGCAGTGAGATGTAGCTGCACAAAACTGCGCTGTATATATATACTGATTATACTGCAACTAGCAGAATGCCTGCCTGTGGTATTAATAGGGTCAGAATAAGCACACCAGCACTTGTCTCCAGGTAGCTATAGGTGCAACTGTGCAGGGGTACACAGTACACTACTGTAACTGTAAATACTTCAAGCTGCCTGCCTGTGGTATTAATAGGATCAGAAGAAAACCAGCACTTGTCTTCAGGTAGCTATAGGTGCAACTGTGCAGGGTACACAGTACACTAACTGTAAATACTGTAAAAACACCTGCCTGCCTGTCAGTATATTAGAAAGAGAATAACAGGAATGGATCTAGCTAAACTGAATACAGTGTATTCAGCCACAGCATACATAGTATTGCAAAGTTCCAGTTAGGCTCCATGCAAACAAGGAACAGAAAAAAAAGTCAGCGTTTTAGCTGGAAAAATGTGGCATAAAAAACGTTAATTGAGAGCATATTGTACAAAGTTTGAGTTTACAGGCGTTTTTTGCATTTAACAACACTCCCCTCTGCGAAAGTTAACTTCCAAATAAAAAAAAAATTGAAACTTGACGTGTACAAGAGATAACAGAAGTTTAGGAGCAATTGACGTTTTTACAGCTCCTAAACTTCTCCAGAAAACGCGATCGAGAAGGTTTTTTTTTTCTGCCTGTGAACATCCCTGTCAGAAAATGCCTGTAGTCGTCATGATGTGCAAAGACCCATAGAAGTCAATAGAAGTGCTTCTACGGACAGGGAAAAAAAACATCAAACGCCTGTAGAATCAACGTTTTTTTTTTTTGCCAGTGTGCATGGAGCCTTACAGGCAAGCTCACCCATCAGGTCAAAGTCAGAGTATGGAGGCTTCCAAGCAGCATCCAGGTCTCCTAACCACAGACAGAATACAGCCACCCCCCCAGCCTCTCTGACCAGCTGCTTAATAAACAGGTCTGAAGGGGAAGTACCTGCCCTCTATAATTAACCCCCTCCTAAGGCTAACCCAGGCTTTCTCTCTATGTTTGAAAAATAGAATATGCCTAAACGGTCCAAACAGAGGCAGCTGATGTCTCGACAAAACAAAAAAAAACCAAAACAAATCAGACAGAGGCAGGAGGGAGAGGGAAAAACACACGTGCATAATGCTTTAAACAGGAGACCAGGTCAGTGGAATAAAAATATAAGCAGTGAGCTTCAATGGTACTCAGAGCCAGATAACAATCCAGACCTGACTGTAAAGAGCTCAGGATTCTCCCCATAGAGATCTCCTAGGATGAAGTCTTCTTTCCTCACACCAGGCAAAGGATGATGTCCAAATGAGTGGATAAGCAATGCAGGAAGTAGACTCCCTAGCTTTACACAGTAAGGGAATCAGTAAAGCAGAGAGACCCCTGCCTCACAAGACTCAGGCTTGAAGCTACAGTTCTGTGGGAATGAAGTCAAGACAGTCAGGAAGAACTCACAAAGCATCTGCCAGTACACTGATTAGGCCAAAGAACAACATCTACCTAAAAAATCGAAATCTATAAATACAATTAGAATACCCACTATCTTGATACTGTGGAGCAGGCAAGGGAGGGGACATAGGGGAGAAAATGGGTATAGAAAAATTTGGACCGAACCCACAGAGCATCCACTGCTTTTGTCAGGGGAATCCTGAACCCAGCACCATTCTGTCCAGGTCATTGTTTCACGGAGTTCAGTAGGTCAATTTCTGTCATCTCTACCTCTGGCACAGGTCCCAAAACATCACTGGGTATAAGACACTTCCCTCCAACATAGGCTCTGATAGCAAAGGAAGCCTGCCTTCTCAAAATTACATAATTTATCTGTCGACCAGCTTAGCCAGCTAACATTCACTGCAAGAAACTACCAACAATTGAGATGAAGGATTTTTCCCACTCCAGAGTTTGACTGAGCCAGAGATAACCTGGTCCCCAATGTCAGATGAGCTAAAGCCAAAATTCTCACACATAAACACAGATTCAGACAGCTCCGAGATTGCAAAAATTTAGAACTACCCCTTGGGAAAGGGAAACTTGAGCTGAGCAGTATCTAGGACAAGTCCCAGATTTTTAAGGACCTGTATCACCCATATAACCATGTTATACAGAAATAGTGCCAATGATTCCCTTTATAGGTCATCCAGATATCCCACAAGGGAATGCCCTAAGAATCCTGCAAGACAGGCACAAGGTCCTATAACTAGATGAATAAGATGGGCCAAGATGGTGGGCTGCAAACTGGAATGCTGGGACCCACAATAACGAGTATATGTGCTGTTAAGAAAGCAATATGCCAGTATTCATCCTCTATATCCATATGGGGCTACAAAATTTCTCCTGTAAATAGAGGTTATGACAGACCAAGAAGATCCCAGCTGACTACTTGGTCCCAAATGAAAACATGTAGGGTCTGCAAGTTCAAAATGGGAGAACAGTTAAAGAACCTTAAAAAAAACGTTCTGCCCTAGGAACATAGGCAACAACACTTAGATTTGAAGATCTGCAATGCTGCATGAGTATCTGCTAGGCTGTGAGCCTGGATACTGATTGGAAGCACTAGTCTGGTGATATTGTACTACTGTAGAGGTGATCAGAGATGATGGCTGGTGGCATTGACATGTGCCACCAGAGATAATGGCTAGTGACACTGTGCTGCTTGGGGGGTCGGTGATCAGGATTTTTTTATTTTTTTAAAAACTTTGATAGCTTATACAGTGATGACCATGAAGAAAAGCCTTTAACTGTCTTTTGTATAATTTGTGATGCCATTGTTTATAATTGTGATTGCTGTGATTTGCCATGGCTATTACATGGTACAGGGCCTCTGTGACTAGCCCTGTACCATGTGATTTCTGTGGCCAATCATAGAGATCACAGTAATAAGCAACTGCATCATGAATGACAGCCATTGTTTAATTACCTCAATACCTGGCACTTTTACCCCCTTCCTGCCAAGGCCAATTTTCAACTTTCAGCGCTGTAACACTTTGAATGACAATTGCGCAGTCATGCAACACTGTAATCATACAAAATTCTTATCTTTTTGTTTCACACAAACAGAGCTATTTTTTGTGGTATTTAATCAATGTTATATAATTTTGCAAATAAATAATCTTTCTTCATACATTTAGGCCAAAATGTATTCTGCTACATTTTTTTGATGAAAAAAACCCAAATCAGTGTATGTTATGTAGGCTGCAGGAAAGTTATAGAGTCCACAGACTAAGGTATGTGTCTGAAAATCAATCAATCCTGATGCACAGAAGGCCTATCTCATTTCTTGAGGCCTGAAAACACAAGGACAATACAAATACCCCCATATGACCCCTTTTTGGAAAGTAGACAGTCCAAGATCTTTAGTAAGAGGCATTTTTTTCACAAATTTTGGGAACTGATTCAGTCTGTTTTGTTGTGATTGGTCACATCTAATCACATGGTACAGATTGGCTGTAATTGGCCCTGTCTGTACAATGTGATCAGTGTGACCAATCACAGCTAGCAACACAATTGTAAACAATGGATGGCATGAAAGGAAGCCATCCATTGTTTACAACTGTTATGTAACCTGCTATGATTGGTTACAATGGTCACATGGTGTCGGCTGCAGCAGGCTGTGCTTTGTTTTTGTTCCTAGTGTCCTACTTCTGAAGTTGGCGCTATAACTCAATGTTCAGTGATCAAGATCTACTCTGCATATTTCAATGAACGAAAGAGAAAATGTCAGTACTCCTGAAACACAGCAGTGGATGACATGGTTGATGTTGCTATGCCTGGTCTACCATGTTGGTCTGCAGCATTTTTTTACTTTTATTAAAACAGCAAAAAAGAAAGAAAGGTAAATTAAGTCTGGTGGGTTTCTAAAACTTTATGTGTAGTACAACAATATTTGACAACTAAGAACTATGTGGGAGAGGTGGGAGTAATATTCTGATATGCAGTGTTACACTGAGATAATGGAAACTGTGTTTTGATGTGGACAATTACTGTCAATGTGGCCTAATTAAAAAATGGTAATTGGTTGTATAATAGAATAGACCTAAAAGAGACTAAACAATTGTGGTATATTTTGCTGTAATAATAAAGGTAAATAGAATGAATGGGATTGCTATTATATGTTGTAATGACAATATCATAACACAATTAAATTGTATGTAAAGCCAAAATGTGTTTGTTTGCTTTTTTATTAAGTAAAGAATGGTAAAGCCCCCTATCAGTTTTTTCTGTGTCCTGTTTGAGATATTCGCCTTAATTTCTTTTGTTAAGAGAAGCAACAGAGTGACTCTCTCCAGAGCGGCAAGGCAGTTGTGATTAGAACAGGATTCTCCAATGGACAATTTCCCTTCACCTCCTGCTCCAGTGACAACTTAAAAAAGTATATTTGTTTATTTCTTTCTGTGCAGGAGGCAATGGTCATCATGACAAATAGTGAAGGTGAATCACCCCAGCAGGGACACAAGCATAAATAAAAACCTATTAAACCCAAGATAATATTCATGCACTTGCAATAAAAACAAATGCAATAAAAACTCAATTAGATCAAACTGACGGCAGCATCTAAATCACCAATCCAAGTGCAACCAAACAATAAAAAGTGTGCTATTGTCACAAACTATGAATCAGACTGAGACAGAAGTACAGTTTAATCACACTTGTTTAATACTAATAATAAGAAGGTAAACAGAGTAAACGTAGTCAAAACATAGCCAGAGTTCAGGAACCGGAATGGATAGTCAGACAAGGTCAGGGAGCCAGAAGGAATATCAGCCAAGCAAGTCTTTAACAGGAACACAGGAGAGTGTCTCTAGAGATATGTGACCAAGGCGAAGGCAGAGATCATTTGAACTGGACTGTTTAAGTAGGCAGGACCGATGAGCAGGATCACCAACAGGTGAGTCACTGTGGAGAGATAGGAGCTGACAATTAGCCGACAGCTGAGCGGCCAGCTTAGAGAAGAAAGGACTGGGCCCAGCCCTGACAATACCCCCTTCCTCAATGACCCCCTCGGAGGACCACCAGGCTTGAGGGGAAAACGTATATTGAAATTACGGAGGAGGACAGGGGTATGTACGTCCGAGGGTGGAGCCCAAGAGCGTTCCTCTGGACCGTACCCTTTCCAATGCACCAGGTACTGTATGCGCCCACAGAACCTAAGGGAGTCAACAATGGACTGTACTTCATACTCCTCGTGGTTCTCAATCTGAACAGGGTAAGTACGTGGCACCGAGGTGGTAAAGTGATTGCAGACCAAAGGTTTTAATAAGGAGACATGAAATACATTTGAGGTACGTATATTAGAAGGAAGGTCTAATGCGTAAGCCACTGGGTTAATCCTGCGAAGAATACTGAAAAGCCCAATAAACTGGCGCATGCGCGGCTCTCGATCATGGCGGACGTCTTCTGAGAGAGCTCCGGGCTTCGTCCGCTCTCCGTGACCTCCGTGCAGCGCAATTAGCATCCAAAAGCGACAGGGGTAAGCCTGATCGTACGCTCTTCACCTCATGGGAAAGATTAGCCAGCAGCACCACTGCTATACTCCTCTATTTGGACCGCGCCAGGGTTCCGACATGGATCGTTATGTCACTAGGCCGCAATCCTCGGCCTCGAGTTCCCCCGCCGATCCGTTCGCAATGATGGATCCCTTGCTGGAGACAGAGGACGCAGAGAATCTCCCTCCTTCTGCAATACAGGCTGCAACACAGGCCCCAGGCCTCCTACCCTCTTCTACACCAGCAATTTTAACCCCAGATGTCCTGGATGCCAAATTGGAAGCTAAACTGCAGCTTCTGCTCCAGCAAATTACCCAATCTATCTCAGCTGCTGTAAGCAAAATATCTGCAGAATTGAGGGGGGGAAATCACTCAAATTGGGGAACGTACGGACATGCTGGAACATAAATTTGACGAAATGGTGAATTATGTGCAGGCCATAGAAGATGAGAACTCCGGCCTTAAACACTCAGTCTCCCAGCTACAGCTACAGCTACAGCAGGAGGACTTAGAGAACAGGGAAAGAAGACAAAATCTACGATTCCGTGGTATCCCTGAAAAGGTGGATGACTTGGCCTTACCCCCCCTATCTTTTGGGGCTCTTAACACTTTGGCTCCCTCAGTGGTGGATGTGGATTGGCGCCTAGACAGGGCTCATCGTTCTCTGGGTCGAAACCCCCGGCTGGAGCTAGGCCCAGAGATGTAATTGTGAGATTCTACTTTTATGATAGCAAGGAAGCCATGACATTGGCCACACGCAACAAATCCCAGATCACGTACCAGGGGGCTAAGCTGCAGATATTCAGTGATCTCTCCCCCATCACATTGGCAAAATGGAGAAACCTGCGACCAATAACAGCACATCTGCAACACCACCGCGTCCAGTACTACTGGGGATTCCCCTTTCGTCTCATCGTGTCCAGAGATGGGGTCCAACACAGTCTGCGGGATCTTCAGGAAGGTGATGCCTTTGTGAAAAGTTTAAAACTCCCCCCATTGCCTGAAGAAGATTTGTTGCCTCCTCCTGGACAGACCCGTCTGTTTCCTACTACTCCCAGCTGCGTTTGGACCCCTGTAAGGGGCCAACCAAGGAAGCAAGCCTCCACTCCTCAACGCTCACGTCTCTCCAAACAACCTCCTTGATCCTCCTAGCCGGATCTTTTGGCTCATTTATGTCTTTTCTACTTCTGAAATTTACAGGGTCCACAAAGCTAAGTGCTGGACTTCAGGTATTTTGAGCTTTCTTGATAATTTGTTTCAGGGGCTCTCCTTTGCCATGCCCATGGGGTATTATAGATAAAGTTACTGTTATTGTTCAGTTGCTTGTTAATGACTGGTTCTTGAAGAGTTAACTTTCCCAGATTGTTACAGTGACTGCCAAGTTCTTAAGGGGAGTGGGCGGTCCCCTCTCCCTTTATCCTGGACCTTCCTTGCTGGAAACCCCCATGTGCCCCTACACGGTCTCTGCCATGATGCGAGACCTTCTGAGATGCCAAAGGATCTCAGGTCTCCAAACTTTGTTTTTCTTTTTTTTACCTAAATATTTTTTTGCTTCTATGTTTATTCTCATTTATACTTTTATTTTTGTTTTCTTTTTTTTCAACATGTCCACGCCTATGTGCCAGCTTTGTAGGTTGAGGTCACAAGGCTTTGTTCTGTCCTTACTGTTAAGGGTTTTTGTTCGAGAGATATATATGTTCTTTCACAGATATCATTGGGCTAATTTCCTTTATTATGCTCCTTATTGCTCATTCAATAGTTATCATGCTTTTTATGTTTTGTTTTTTCACAGGGTCTACACACCAATGTTAGCTACCATTGATGATTTGTACTCATGGCGTTGAGAATCATGTCATATAATGTAAAGGGTCTGTGCTCCATTCGGAAGTGTTGGATGGCTCTGAAGGAGTTCAGATGCTCGGGGGCGGATGTGGTCATGCTCCAGGAGAATCACTTTCGAGCGGGAGGTATGTTGAAATTTGCTTCCAGATTTTTTCCCACCTCCTTTTTAGCTTCAGATTCCACAGGAAAAGCTGGGGTGGCAATTTTCATTAAAAAATCATGCCCTATTAGGGTTCAAAAAGTACATGCGGACCCCCCATGGGAGGTATCTTATCCTGGAGTGTTGCTACATGGCCTCTTCTTTTACCCTAATTAATTTATATGCTCCTAATGCTGGACAGGTTGATTTTCTCAATAAGGTTTTTGACTCTCCTCAATATCGCTCTCAACCCTTTATGATTGTAGGGGGAGATTACAACCTGATCATGTCCCCCTCTAGAGATAGACAAGCTTTAAAGTGGATGTAAACCCAATGTCATCCTTTCCAAACTACTGCCATAGGGGTTATCTATAAGGATATACATGCCTCCTGCATGTATCTTTACCTGTCAAATGTCTTCCCTCTGTCTGTTATTAGACCCGAAAAACTACATATTCTGTGGGTGGGTCTGTTGTCTGGAGCTCGTGGGTGGAGTCGTGATGTCAGTAGACTCCCCACCCACCTCTACACTCCCCTTGTCAATATGCATTTTCTCCTGTGTATTTCTAACACTGAACTTCTTCTATGATCTCTAACATCCAGTGAAAAGACAGGAAAGTAACTACATGAATTCAGCATGCCAAATCATGCTGAGATGTGGAACAGCCAATCCTTGCAGAGCTGCTGCAGAAAGGAGTGGGAGGGAATTAAAAAATAATGCATGTGTCTTAGGCTGGTGCACGAGATATGTAAATCACCTGTCACTCACAGCAAGGGGGAGTATTTGACAAAGTTTTTCTCAGTTTGTCAAGATTTATCTCACTGAACAATAAAAGAGGATTGCTCAGAGATGGATTAACTCTATGTGGCAAGACTGGGCTCAAATGATAGGAAATCTTATACTCTACAGTATGATAAAAAAAAAAAAAAAAAATTGGGGGTTTACATCCACTTTAACTAGAGAAGTTCCCTCACGGAGGGTCATTTCCCAGGCTAACTCTTTTCGCAATTGCATTAGGTCACACCAACTTTTTGACTCCTGGAGGATTAAACACCCCATGGCTAAACAGTATACTTTCTTCTCCATGGCCCACAAAATGTACTCTCGCCTAGATCATTTTCTCATTTCTGCCACACTCATAACTTGCGTTGTAGATTCCAACATACTCCCCATTACATGGTCAGACCATGCCCCTATTATACTGGATATTATGCTATCCCAGACCCCCACCAGGACATGTCACTGGTGCCTTAACAACCATATTCTACAATTCGAGATCTCACGCACAAAATTGGCTACAGACCTAAAGAAGTTTTTTCAATTCGATCTAGGGTCAGTTTCAGATTTTTCCACACTATGGGAGGCGCACAAGGTGGTCTTCCTTGGTGCCTGTATCGCGGAGGGTTCCCGCTTAAAAAAAAGATGAATGCTAGCTGCTGCGTGCACCCACAATGTCGAAATTGCGTAGGGTGACCTCCCTCAGGGAACAGATAAAGTCCTTACACCTTGGTAAAGCAGCCAAATCCATACTCTGGATGAAACAAAAATTCTATGAATTTTCTAATAAGCCACACATGATGCTGGTTAATAAACTGCGTCCACGCCCCTTCAGCTCTTTTCCTGACTATCTTCTTTGGGCGGATGGGTCTAGAACGCATTGTCCCATGGAGATGACCAGGATTTTTGGCAATTACTATCGCCAGTTATATAATTGTCTTACTCCTGATAACCATTTTAACTTCACCCAAGTGAAATTTGACAAATTTTTCTCTGCTTTTAAACTTCCAAAACTGTCCTCTTCCAATCTGACTGATCTAAATTCAGCTATAACTGCAGAGGAACTTCAAAATATAATTAAAGATCTCCCACTTAATAAATCCCCAGGCCCAGATGGACTGCCTTATTTTTATTATAAGACTTTTTTGGAAATTTTATCCCCCCACGTGCTAACTTTATATGGTACCCTACTTAAAGGACAACCCCCACATCCCCAGTTTTCATATTCATATATCTCAGTTATCCATAAATCGGGTAAAGACCCTTCCGTCCCAGATAATTATAGGCCCATAGCCCTTCTAAACTCAGATTACAAAATATTCACAAAAATTCTGACGTCTAGACTCTCCAAATATATACCTAAATTAATTAACAGGGACCAAGTGGGTTTCGTTTTAAATAGGCACGCTGGGGACAACACTCGTCGCACTATAAATTTGATTGATTTATTGAATAGATCTCCCCGCCAGGCTCTGGTTCTGAGCCTGGATGCTCAAAAGGCCTTCGATATGCTGAGTTGGCCCTATATGTTTTCCACTCTACGTGAATACGGATTAAAAGGCCCTTTTTTCAAAGCTTTAGAGGCCCTATATTCACAAGTCATGACTCAAGTTCAGATGTCATCCTTTTTGTCGCCTAGCCTCCCCATGACTAATGACACTGGGCAGGGGTGCCCCTTGCTCTGCTCTTTATTCTGTGTCTGGAACCGCTTGCCAAGTCCATTCGTATCCATCCTGATATTCGTGGGGTGGTGATGCGACAAAGGGAGTACAAGCCAACATTGTTTGCAGATGACATCTTGCTAACTATTACGAATCTGTTGTTGTCCCTACTTTCACTACACAAACGTCTGTCCTCATTTGGTGCTATTTCTGGCTATAAAGTTAACACTACAAAAACTGAAGCCCTTCCTATACACATACCACCGCATCTTCTATTTCAACTCAAAGAATACTATCCCTATAGATGGTGCTCCACCTCTCTAAAATACCTGGGAATTCATATTACTCCCACCTACTCCTCCCTTTACTCGGTAAACTACCGTACCCTTGATTGCAGATATCAATAAGTCTCTACAAAGTTGGACTGGGTACTTTCTCTCCCTCCTTGGCAGGATCAATGTACTGAAAATGTCCATCCTACCTAGACTCTTATACTATTTTGAAACCTTACCGGTTGCTATCCCCCTTTCCCAACTTAAGGCTATTCAGAGGAATTTTCAGAAATGTATTTGGAATGGTAAGGCACATCGCATTGCAGGTTCGGTGGTCCTTGCTGGGAGATCTAGGGGGGCCTGGGAGCGCTGGATATTGCTAAATATTATTATGCCTCACATTTAAGGGCCATTGCCTCCTGGTCCAACCTACAGGCTTTTAGTCACTGGGCTGACATAGAGAAGGGGTTATTGTACCCGGCTCATCCATGCTCCCTAGTCTGGTCTCATATGCCCAATATAGACCCCATTTTCAGACGCCAATGTACGGCTCCAATGAATTTCAAAGAATTTCACCAATGGGCGGCACAGTGGTGTAGTGGTAGCACTCTCGCCTAGCAGTAAGAAGGGTCACTGGTTCGAATCCCAACCACGACACTACCTGCTTGGAGTTTGCATGTTCTCCCTGTGCCTGCGTGGGTTTCCTCCGGGTACTCCGGTTTCCTCCCACACTCCAAAGACATGCTGGTAGGCTAATTGGATCCTGTCTAAATTGTCCCTAGTATGTATGAATGCGAGTTAGGGACCTTAGATTGTAAGCTCCTTGAGGGTAGGGACTGATGTGAATGTACAATGTATATGTAAAGCGCTGCGTAAATTGACGGCGCTATATAAGTACCTGAAATAAATTTCACAATATCCATATGGCGTAAATGCCTAAAGAATTTTTCTCTCTCTTCCCTGTGTTCTCCTCTTACGAATGTGTTATTTAACCCATCTATTCCTGACAGTTTGTCCTTGGGACGTATACTCCCTTGGATAAACAATTCCCTATTTCAGGTCCACCCAATCTCCCATAGGTTCCATTCTTTTGATTACCTCCGCGAAAAGTTTGACATACCTCTGCACCAGTTTCATTTTTATTTGCAAATTAGGCACTTCTTCCACTCTAGGGCCTCGAACCTGTCTCTTGAGAAACCCACCCTCTTTGAATATATATGCGCACAGGGTCCTTGCCAGTCACATCTAGTCTCATTCATTTACCACATTTTCCAGGAGTCAACCCCCCTCACTGAGGACACACATTTGTACGTGAGAAGATGGGCCGACCTGATAGGTCGGCCCATCAGTTCTCAGATGTGGTATAGGATATGGTCCTCTGTTTTCAAGTCCTCTAAATGTGTCATACAGAGAAAGACATCCATTAAGATCCTCATGCACTGGTACAGGACACCAGAGGTCATACATAAATATGATCCTTCAAGCTCAGCTAATTGCTGGCGATGCGGAAAGGCTGTGGGATCTATATTTCATATCTTTTGGCAATGTGACCTGATACAGCCCTTCTGGCAAGAAGTGATGTTGTTAATACAGAAAGTGGTGGGGGTGTCTCTACCGCTTGACCCATTACATTATTTACTGGGCCTTCCTTTTTCTGGTATTACTAAAAAAGGTAATAGGCTAATCTCATATATCCTCCTTGCTGCTAAGAGACTGATTCCTTCATGTTGGTTATCCAATTCCCCCTTACCATGGCCTAGACTTCTTCAGCTTATTGCAGAGATTCATAGAATGGAATATATGACAGCCATTATGCAGGACACCATACCCCAATTTGACAAAATTTGGGAGCCTTGGGACAGTTCAGAATATGGAACGCGAATTCAGTCCATTGAGTCCTGAAATCTACAGGTCCCATTCTCTGACTCTACCTTCAGAGACCCATTTTCTTACCACTCGTTCCAGGTATATAGTAGTTTGACTTCCTCTGGAGTTTCTGATCATACTTACAGTATATACTCTAATTTAGATTTTCTCTATACGTATGACCTCTGTATATGTTCTTGCTACCCTTATAAGTTGATACATACTCTTGTATTGAGATGTGCAGTACACTTTTGTGTCCTGCCTTTGTGGACATTTTTTTTCCTTGTGTTTTGAACTTTTGTTTCACTTATGTACTGAACTAATGTTCTGTAATCTTTTCATTGGAAAAAAAAAACTTTAATAAAAATACAATTATAAAAAGCCCAATAAACCGAGGTGCGAACTTAAGAGAGGAAACACAAAGTGGGAGGTTGCAAGATGACAGCCAGACCCTGTCCCCAACCTGGTAGGAAGACGCAGGCGTCTGCGGTCAGCGTGGAGTATGTACCCATTAGACATGTGCATTCGTTGTCGTCCGAATGTATTTTCGTCCGAATTTCAGGTATTTTCTTTATCGTTTTAACAAATGATAACGAAAGTGCAGAATCCGAAAAACGAAAGATCCGACATAAACAAATGCTTTATTTTTGTTTTCGTTGTGACAACAGTTCGATATAGATAGGAGATTCAACATGATGCTAACAATAACAATCTGTGTCCATCGAACCTGTGGTTGAATGTGCCTAACCTTAGCTCCATTAGTCCAAGATTATTCTACATAGAGAGAAAAGATTCGACATAGAGAGAAAAGATCGCTGCTGGAATTGGGTGGGGGAAGTAAAATAAAAATAATGATAATGATTAATGTTATTGGCTGATTGTAACCAAAGAGGAGGAGCAGTAAAATAGCTGGAACTAAGTACACACGTACAGCCAACTTACTTTCACTTATGATTTGCTAGCAGAGAGAGACACACACACTGAATCATTTCAGAAGACAGTCAATCTTAGCTGGTCAGTTTGTCAGAGAACCTGAATTATTTAGCAATTAAGCATAAGCACAGCAGCAGAACAATAGTGAAGTAAGCTACAGTTCAACTTTTTTCATAATAATCTGCTGCTATTGTGTTAGTGTTGTGAACTTGATAGTGATACTAGTGTTGCTAGTGTTGTGATAGGTGAGAGGCTGCCCGTGTTGTGGGGGGGGGGGATTTATTATTATAGATTCTATATTATAGATTGAGATTCTATATACCCTATCTTGTTACCTGTCTGATCAGTGATCACTATCACCAGTCCATTTTCTGTTTGAACTATATACATTCAACATGCAAATTAATTAAGGTCGAATCTGTCATTGAAGGCTTCTGGTGTCTGTCGAATGTTTCGACAGACACCAGAAGCCTTCAATGACAGATTCGACCTTAATTAATTTGGATTTTGGGATTAATGTAATTTTTAACGAAAAATTAAATAAATAAAAACGAATTTCGGGAGCAACTAAATAAATTTATTTTTCGGATGAAAACAAAATTCCGAGATGAAATATTTCAGTGTGCACATGTCTAGTACCCATCATTAGCATGTTGCAAAGCCTCCTGCACTTGTAGAACAAAGACCGGAACAAAAGAGTCAGGCAACATGGAAGTATAAATATATATTATTTATATTTATATTCAAATACACGGAATGAAACGTGGTGAAGTGTTTGCTTCTTTAAATATAGTTGTTTTACTCCTTAGAGGCATTGGTCCACTTGTGGCTCGCAAGAACCCCACCTGTTTGCTGGCAAAATGGAAGGTTGGAAACCATAGTTCACCATAAACGGGGACAATTGGGAAGCAGAATTCAAGGCACTATTGTGAGCAAACTCTGCCCACGGTAAAAGGTGTGACTGGTTGTTATGATGGTCAGAAATATAGCAACATAGGAATTGCTCCAAGGACTGATTGGCTTGTTCTGCGGCCCCATTAGACTGCGGGTGATACGCAGAGGTGAAAGCAAGCTGAATTCCCAACTGTGCACAAAAGGATCACCAGAACCGGGACACAAACTGACTACCCCTGTCTGAGACAATCACCTTGAGTAGCCCATGTAAGCGAAAGATCTCCCGAGCAAAAATGGAAGCCATTTCCTTAGAAGTGGGCAACTTCTTAAGTGGAATACAATGAGACATTTTCGAGAACCGGTCAACCACCATAAGGATAACTGTGTTGCCCTGGGAGTTGGGTAACTCCACAATGAAATCCATAGACAGGTGGGTCCAGGGCCTCTCTCCATTGGGTATGGGTTGTAGGAGGCCCACTGGAAGGTGTCGTGGAGTCTTACTCTGAGCACACACAGAACAGGCAGCTATGAAGGCAGTTACATCAGCACGTAGACTAGGCCACCAGAATTATTGGGAAATTGCCCAAAAGAGTTGATTCTTCTCAGGGTGGCCAGCAGCCTTGGGAGAATGGTAAGTTTGAAGCACGCAGTATGGAGACTCTCTGGGACAAAGTTGCTGTCGCAAGGTTTCTCAGGAGGAGCATGGACCTGAGCAGCAAGAATTTTGTCACCCAAAGGAGAAGTGAGACTGGTGCAAATCTTAGCCAGAATACGATCAGGAGGAATCACAGGAACCAGCACCGACTCCAACTTGGAAGTGGAGGAAAATTGTTGTGACAAAGCGTCAGCCCTTACTTTCTTAGTACCGGGTAAGAATGAGACAATGCAATTGAAACTTGACAAGAAAAGAGCCCATCGCACCCTTCTGGGAGAGAGGCGTTTAGCCTCAGACAAGAATGTGAGATTCTTATGGTCAGTAAGAATGAGAACCGGCACAGTGGTACCTTTGAGGAGATGTCTCCATTCTTTCAGGGCTAAAATGATCGCTAACAGCTCTCTGTCACCAATCTCGTAATTGCACTCTGCAAGTGACAATTTCTTGGAAAAGTAGCCACAATGCATGTCTCAGAGGTAGGACGTTGAGACAGAAGGGCACCAACTCCAGACTCAGGAGCATTAACCTCAAGGATAAAAGGTAACATATGATCAGGATGTGCCAACACAGGAGCAGAAACAAAGGCAGCCTTGAGACTCTCAAAGGCCTTAAGGGACTCCGGAGACCAACTCTGTGGGTTACCGTCCTTTCTGGCCATATCCGTCAGGGGCTCGACCAGAGACGAGAAGTTACGAATAAACTTCCAAGAATAGTTGGCAAAGCCAAGAAAACGCTGCAGAGGACGTAAACCCACGGGGGCCATTGTAGGACTGCTGCAAGTTTCTCTGGGTCCATCGAAAAACCAGCAGTGGAAATTACATAACCCAGGAACTTAACCTGTTCACAATGGAATTCGCACTTCTCCAATTTACAATGGAGATTGTTCTCTCTTAGTTTCTGAAGCACACAACAGACATCTGTGTGGTGGCTCTCCAGGGACTTGGAAAATATGAGGATATCGTCGAGATAAACCACCACACATAACTGCAACAAATCTCGGAGGACATTGTTAATAAATTCCTGGAAAACTGCCGGGGCGTTACAAAGGCCAAAAGGCATTGCAAGGTACCCATAATGGCCTGTTCTGGTATTAAACGCAGTTTTCCACTCGTTGCCCTCCTTAATCCTCATGAGATTGTATGCCCCTCTCAAATTAAGTTTTGTGAAAATTGCTGCTCCCTTGAGGCGGTCAAATAACTCCGTAATCAACGGAATTGGATAGGCATTCTTAATCGTGAAACAATTGAGACCCCTATATTCAATATACAATGTTAATTATCGGTAAGTGTCTCTGAAAAGTGCCACATCTAAATAGCTAAACAGAAAGAAGAAATATCCCCGACTGGACTTTTAAGACACAAAGATTCCATTGTAATTAGAAAAGTATAAATGTTATCAATAGCGTGCATACATCATAAGATACAGAATAAAACAGTTAACAATAATGCATGTAAGTTTTGACAGTCACCACAACGATTGACAGAATTTTCGTATGATTCACCCAACACATTTCAGAGTTTTCAAAATCTCCTTCTTCGGGGGTACGTAAGAGTCAATCATGTGTATGTTTTCTGAAACTGTCATATGCACAACATTCCACAAAATATTAAAAACAACAAGAAAGTTGAGCAGAATTGTGTCTTGGATATGCCCGTCTATGGTTTTTTGGTGTCACACTAAGTGTGGAAGTAATTGCTGAGGAGTGGCCAGATCAGCCCGGGAAGAGATTAACACCTAATAATGCTGAAGTCAAAGAGAGGCGTGACCCTCATAATAAGAAGATTAGTGCTGTTCATTCACAGGTAAGTGAAGCACACTGTCAAGCAAGTGGCCACTTGTGTAATATAGACGATCGTGTGAAAACACATTCCGGCATTCGATCTGGTGGTGGAGCAGTAGCAGGGACGGCCTGCAACACAGGTTGTACAGGAGCAGCCACAGTTGGAGATTCCAGGTGAGCGGTGCGACTCAGGAGCGTTTGTAACGACATGGCAAACTGATCCATGTGGTGATCCTGCTCATCCAATCTGGAAAAAATATTACCAACAAGTGGATTGACTGCATCTTCTGAATTCATGGCCTTCACCTTTGTGGCATCAGAGGTGGGCGGGGTCACCCATTTACGTCACCGGGTGGCCCCACCCTCAGCTATATAAGAACTGTCACCCAGAAGAAGCGTCAGTCAGTGGGAGCCTCCCATGGAGGCAGAACGGTTGCGGCTTTTTTTTTTTCTTTTTGAGTCCGTTGTGAAATGGTAGGCCGTTACCAATTCACATAGGGGGGAGTCCGGGATCTGGGGGTCCCCTTGTTAAAGGGTCTTCCAGATTTCTGATAATCCCCCCACATACCCCCACAACCACCGGGAAAGGGTTGTGGGGATGAGGCCCTTGTCCCCATCAACATGGGGACAAGGTGCTTTGGGGGGCTACTCCAAAGCACCCTCCCCATGTTGAGGGCATGTGGCCTGGTATGGTTCAGGAAGGGGGTGCTCTTTTGTCCCCCCTCTTCTCTTGAGGCCTGCCAGGTTGCTTGCTTGGATAAGGGTCTGGTATGGATTTTGGGGGGGACCCCTACGTCATGGTTTTTTTTTTGGCACAGGGTTCCCCTTAAAATCCATACCAGACCTGAAGGGCCTGGTATGGATTTTAGGGGGACCCCCATGCAATTTTTTTTTACATTTTGATTTGGGGTTCCCATTAATATTCATACCAGACCCAAAAGGCCTGGTAACGGACTGGGGGGGCACCCCATGCCCTTTTTTTAATGAGTTTTATCTATATTGCCAAGACCCGACAATTCATTACAGCCACGATCAGTTTTAAATGACAATTTTTCCTTTAGAAATGTCATTTTGCTGTGGTACTGTTCTAAGCATGGGAAAAATGCGCCAATTTACAGGCATACTATAGACACCACCCAGGCACGATATTTAAAGGAATATTTCATTTTTATTGTTTCACTTTAAGCATTAAAAAAATCACTGGTCCTGAAAAAACGGCCATTTAAACAAAAAAAATGCATTGATACATGTCCCCTGGGGCAGGACCCGGGTCCCCAAATACTTTTTATGACAATAACTTGCATATAAGCCTTTAAAATGAGCACATTAAATTTTTCATGTTCATGTGTTCTTCCAAATTTTTTGCCTGTTCGGTATGTTCTGGTGAGAACCAAACCGGGGTGTGTTCGGCTCATCCCTATTTTCCAATTTGTAGGAGATTTGCGTGGCGAGTCTCTAGCAAGAGCAAAATTGCATTGTGAGCAGTGGTTGCCGATCCATTAGGGGCCCCCTAATGGATGCTTTTTTGAAGCATGTGATTGGAGCCATGGGCTCTAACAGGCTTCAGAAGAGGGTTGGCTCAGGGTGCAGACCACTGTGGCCCGAGCCCACCCAGTTGTGTGACAATAGCAAATGAATATTCGCTATTGCCACACTGATGCTCCTCCCGGCCAATTAGAAAGCGGGTCTTGAGACCCAATTCCTGATTGGCCAAAAGGAGAAGTGATCCTATTGGCCGAGGAGGAGGGAGGAGATTCATGGCCGCCGTGATGCAGGGGAAGCAGCTGCCCATCACCTAGAGGGAAGCGCTGTCAGTGCCATTGATGGGGTAAGTGCCGGGCTGGTAAACTGACCGACCAGGGGGGCGGAGATTGCGATTGACCCAACCGACCCACGGGAGGGGTGCATTGTTTGCCGCCCCCCCAAAAAAACACCAGCCGCCATTGTTGGTGAGTGTACAGCAAGAGCTCTGCAAGTCTACAACATGAAAATTCAACCACAGTAACCCCTGTGACTAGTGCACAACATAACTGAACCAGAACTTGCAACAGACTTGCAGAATGTTTGCAAAGAAAGTGATCATTGATCATTAATCTGGAGTCATGCAATGCAGACTTCAATTGTCAACAAACTTGTGAAGCCTGGTAAGTCTACCAATAGCTTAGCAAGTCATTTTCAAAACTTGCAGCACAATTGCTTGATATCTGGGCATTAAACCCAGTAAAGTGTTCACTTCCAGTAATTTTATAAGTACATGCCTCAAACCTGTACATGATGTTGGGGAATAGTATGATTTTCATAGAATGCCTCAGTGACTGCATATTCTGGTGGCACATGTTTGAAAGTGAAAAAAAAAAGAGGTAGTTTTAGCATTGACACAATCGACTGTAGAAACTGGCCTGTGGATTACTGAGCAGTCCCTCTTCTCATTGATTTAAAACTGTCCTGCTACTGTCCAATTTCTATCAAACTCTCATTAACAATTGTAAACCCGCAGATGATACAGCAGTGTAAAATTGACTAGCAGCAGGACAGTTTTAATAAGCAAGACTGGCCCAAAATGTACCAGAGACACAGGCAAGTATGAGCCTTCAAAAATTAAGACACTAAAGATGATAAGGTAGTGTAATATTGACCAGTGGCAATACTGTCAAGATTAGTAAGACTAGGCTGAAACATACTAGAAACAGGATACAGGAAAGTGTTTTAGTGCAAGAATTAGGAGATCGCAGTCGATAAAGTAGTGTACAATTGGTCAGCGGCAGGACAGTTTTAAAGCCAAAATGTCAAAACTACTCTTACTTGGACAGAGCACCAAATGAGAAGTGGCTTCAGGGGACCTGTCGCATGTAGAGGAGGAAGCCTGTGGGATCGAGGGATAAGGTAAGTAAAACTGATTTGTAATGGAACCCTGAAAAATAAAAACATAACAAAAATAAAAATTGTATTTATTGCTTGCAATAGGAGGGGATCCCCAATGCAAGGTCGTTTTAAAAATTCATATTGTCATCATGGAAAATAGACCTAGCCAGTGTTTTCCCAACTTTCATTTTTACTATAGGGATAGCAGGATACATTGCACTTACACTTATTTATTTTAAACAAAAGCATTCAGCAGACAAAATGCAGCTCCAATTACAGATGAGGTGACAACAAGCTAATGATGTGCTTTTGCTCCCTAAATTTAAAAAAAAGGAATAATCTATGTAGAAAAATAAACTCTAGCCATAAGTATAAATTAAAGACAAAAAGCCCCCAATAAAATTAAGCTTATCTACTCTCCCTATGAAGTTTACTAGCTTTCCCTATCCTCTCAATACATCAGCTTTATAATACACATAGCTGTTTTGTCCCTTCTAAGCCTACTGCCCACGGTTCAAAGGTCATGCAGTGCATTCTAGTTAAAAAAATTCACTGTGGTTGCAAATTTAGAACCAAGAATTCACCAAGAATCCTTGGTTGTGGCAACTTTAAATCAAATTCCTAATTTATAATAGCAAAGCACAATCTGTCAAAATAATCAATTATATCACGGGTCTACGTACTGTGAAACATTTTGGAAACATAAGCAGACAGCCAAATCATCAGCCACTGCAGATCCTTATGCTGCTGGGAGTAAAGACAACAGCCGTGCAGCTTCTTTGCCGATTAGTGACTTTAAAAGAACAACTGGTAAATAGATTAGAAGGGGAAACAGCAGACATGAGTCAATAAACTGGATACATATCTGTGTGTATCCAAGGCCTCAAGAGACTTAATTCATTCATTCCTTTTGAAACAAAAATCAGCTATAGGAGAGCTGATCTGATTTGAAATTAAACTGTTTTAGTTCTCTTTTTAATGGTCACCTATTTAAAACTTACATTAATAAGGGTCACTCAGAAGATTGTCACAAAGCTAATTACACCTTCTGTCATTCCTAACTCTTTCAAATGAAATGGGGAATCAGAACTTCAAATATATTTCAAATTGAAGAGTAAAACTTTTCCTTATGTCAAGGAAATGATTCCCAAATATTATGCAAACATTCTCTGAGTGTACAAAGAAAGAGTAAAAAGAAAGTAAATTTGAAAAAAACAAATTAAAAAACAAAGTATTTTTGGTTATACAATCTTATTTATTATAATAGTCATAATAAACTGTGGTGCACACAAATGATTTTTGCTATACAGCTCATTGTTGCAATGATGCATTTATTAGTGTCAACGAAAATTGGAGCTTTGTGCTACAATTAGTGATTAACCCCTTCCCAATCCCTCACTGTAAATTAACATCCTCCTGGCAAGTTTCCTTACAGGGAGGGTGTTATTTGAAGTCTTGTCAGTTTCAGTTGTAGCTGACATCAGATATTGCTTTGATATCACATTCCAGAGATCCTAATTGATCACTTTAAAGCTGGCCATAGATGAATTGAAAATTGTCTGGTGCAGCAGGACTCTTATGCCGCGTACACACGGTCGGACTTTTCGTCTACAAAAGTCCAACGGACGCCGACGGACTAAAGCTGGCTGGTAATCCGATCATGTGTGGGCTTCTCCGGACTTTCAGCAGACTTTTTCAGCCTCAAATCCGACGGACTTTAGATTTGAAACATGCTTCAAATCTTTACGTCGTAACTACGACGGACCCCGAAATCCGCTCGTCTGTGTGCTAGTCCGACGGACAAAAACCCATGCTAGGGCCGCTATTGGCTACTGGCTATGAACTTCCTTATTTTAGTCCGGTGTACGTCATCACGTACGAATCCGTCGGACTTTTGTGTGGTCGTGTGTAGGCAAGTCCGTTCGTTAGAAAGTCTGCTGCAAGTCCGCCGAAAGTCCGCCGGAAGTCTGTCGGACAGGCTGTCGGACTTTTGTAGACGAAAAGTCCGACCGTGTGTACGCGGCATGAGTGTTGACAGATGTGATGTGATCACCATGAGTGATGGGAGGAGAACAATTATAATTACAATTTCAGCAATTACTACCAATGGGAGCCCATATGTACAATATAGCAACACTGATGACAACTGTTCCCAACACCAGGAGACTTCTGGAAAAACTTCATCAAAGCATCGTTTGGACAAGGATAAAGATCAAACTATTTCCACTGTCAGGGAAAAATTATGGAGTAAAGATTATTTATTGATGGAACACCTGTTCCAACTGTTTTAGAGATGCCAGTGGAGAGCTTGGCCTGATGGTATGATGCAAAGCTCATAGACACTGAGCAATTTAAACAACCTAAAATGGATACCATCATGTATATATGGATTGTATCAACAAGACTTTGCTGCCAGGAAAATCCAAGCTGTTGTGCTTTCGTCATACCAATATTTGTCCTCTTAACACTGTATGAAATCACAATCAATTAAGTGGAAAAGCTGGAAAGCGTAATCAGCACACACGTGAAACAGTGGCTTGTACACCCGAGATGTTTAAGCACTGTCGGACTGTATGGTAATGGCAAAATAGAGCTACCAATTGTGAGAACAATTCAAATTCACCAAAGCAAAGTTATTTCACCTTCACTGAATCTGAAAATAATGTTATTTTACCAGCACCCTGTGGTAACAAGGAGGAAGTGGACTATATCTGGAGCACCTCAGGGTATAAATTCTGTTCATCACTTCAGACACTTCAGTGAAATGCTTGGCCAAGTTCAACATGGAAGAGTCAGTCTCAGGCTTGTGCCTCTGCCACACAAGGTAACATTAGTTCACAAGAGAATGCTCAAGGTATATTAAGTTGAGAAGACAGGTGGAGGCAGATTGCCATGCCAAGCCTATCTCAATGGCTAAACAGGGCTAATGGACTATGAGAGCCTGGAAAACAGGAAACACAGCTGGCTAGACATCAGGGAGTTAGAGGGATTTAAGCAGAGCTACTCGTGACCTGCTATCTACACCCCTGAAGATCCTGCTTGCTATCTTTGTCAATGTTCTGCATCAGTAAGGCACATTCTAATAGCATGCTTAGTGAGCCTCACCTAAAGCCTAAATCTCTGTAGTCTTTGCACAAGCCACACACACAATTGTATCAAGGTGTTTTGGGGTTTTTCTGCTGTTTTGGTTCCTTTTTTTTTTTCTGCACTGTTGATATGTTCTGCACATTGTCCAGGTGGGCTGCTTCTGCGTGTGATAGACCACCTGTTTTCCCCTGTAACATTGAAAATTCAATAAAATGTTTTCTAAAAAAAAAGGTGTTACATTTTGCAGCATAATCACGTTCTCAGAATGCTAGTATTTATCTTGGAACTAAGACAAACCATCATAAACATTAGCAGGGAATGTCTACAGGATTTGTATGAGTAGACCAATCTCCAGAGCACCAGATAAGATCAAAGGATAGAAATACAGACTGCATAGCACTGGAAAATGGATGTGGGTCTAGAAAAAAACTGTAATTCCCTAAAAAGCTGGAAAGAGGGAATTAAAAAGCTTACAAGAGGAAAAAAAAAGTACTTAAAACTAACAACTGATGACCACACTGCCTAGAATATTAGGATTCTCTCTATAGAAGTAGACACAGGAGTTTTACAACCAGCCTTCTGAAAAAGATGGAAGTGAGAGGTTGGTTGCCCCCCAAAAAGCAGTCAAATTCTTATCAAATGTACCAGACAAAAGTAAAAATTGCAATTGGATTAAAAGGGAAGACAACTGGGCTGCAATATAAGTCGAACGTTGTGAAACTACGGGGGTGGGGGGTTGTACCTGGGTCATCAGGGATGACCCATGAGCAGGGTTCAGTGACCTTCAAATAAGACCTTCAGTGACCTTCAAAGAAACAGACAGGTTTGTATCAGGAGAGCACCCTAGAGTGGCAACCACGGCTCCCTCCGTGGATACAATGGAGGAGTGACTTAGCCATCCATTGACAAGAAAAGTGTTATTTACAGGATTACCAAGTAAAAATAATGCAAAAAGTTTGAAAAAAGAAAACAAATGCAGCCACCATACCAAAGACAAGTAACAATATACTGTATTGCATTTTTTAGTTTTGGGTACACTTTAAGAGCTCAGCTTCAGTATGTAGGGGAATAAATTAGGCACAGGATATTGCTTCACTACAGGAAGACTTTGTTAAAATAGGGGGTTGGGCTGCTACATGGCAGATAAGGTTCAATACTGAGAAATGTAAAATTGCCATCTAGATAAAGGAAGGCCCGTAGACGTGGTATATCTGGATTTTGCAAAAGCATTTGACACAGTTCCCCATAAACGTTTACTGTACAAAATAAGGTCCGTTGGCATGGACCATAGGGTGAGTACATGGATTGAAAATTGGCTACAAGGGCGAGTTCAGAGGGTGGTGATAAATGGGTAGTACTCGGAATGGTCAGAGGAGGGTAGTGGGGTTCCCCAGGGTTCTGTGCTGGGACCAATCCTATTTAATTTGTTCATAAACGACCTGGAGGATGGGATAAACAGTTCAATCTCTGTATTTGCAGACGATACTAAGCTAAGCAGGGCAATAACTTCTCCGCAGGATGTGGAAACCTTGCAAAAAGATCTCAACAAATTAATGAGGTGGGCAACTACATGGCAAATGAGGTTCAATGTAGAAAAATGTAAAATAATGCATTTGGGTGGCAAAAATATGAATGTAATCTATACACTGGGGGGAGAACCTCTGGGGGAATCTAGGATGGAAAAGGACCTAGGGGTCCTAGTAGATGATAGGCTCAGCAAAGGCATGCAATGCCAAGCTGCTGCTAACAAAGCAAACAGAATATTGGCATGCATTAAAAAGGGGATCAACTCCAGAGATAAAACGATAATTCTCCCACTCTACAAGACTCTGGTCCGGCCGCACCTGGAGTATGCTGTCCAGTTCTGGGCACCAGTCCTCAGGAAGGATGTACTGGAAATGGAGCAAGTACAAAGAAGGGCAACAAAGCTAATAAAGGGTCTGGAGGATCTTAGTTATGAGGAAAGGTTGCGAGCACTGAACTTATTCTCTCTGGAGAAGAGACGCTTGAGAGGGGATATGATTTCGATATACAAGTACCGTACTGGTGACCCTACAATAGAAATAAAACTTTTTCGCAGAAGAGTGTTTAACAAGACTCGCGGCCACTCATTAAAATTAGAAGAAAAGAGGTTTAACCTTAAACTACGTAGAGGGTTCTTTACTGTAAGAGCAGCAAGGTTGTGGAATTCCCTTCCACAAGTGGTGGTCTCAGCGGGGAGCATTGATAGCTTCAAGAAACTATTAGATAAGCACCTGAATGACCGCAACATACAGGGATATATAATGTAATACTGACACATAATCACACACATAGGTTGGACTTGATGGACGTGTGTCTTTTTTCAACCTCACCTACTATGTAACTATATGTAACTATGTATTTGGGTGCCAAAAATAAAATATAGGAGGGAATCTCCTGAAAAAAAATCAGTGATGGAAAAGGATCTTAGGGTGCTTGTAGATCACAGGTTTAGCAATAGCATACATACAAAAATAGGATTTTTTCTTCATACTTACCTGTAAAATCCTTTTCTTTGAGTACATCATGGGACACACAGTCAGGCTAATATTCATTATCTGCTGGGTTATACGTCATCATCAGGTGAATGGACACTGGTAGACCAAAGGTCTTCAGACAAGAAGTGATCCCCTATATAAACCCTCCCATACAGGAAGTGCTTTAGTTTTGTAGCAAGAAAAAAAGAGGGGAGGGATCTCTGTGTCTCATGATGTACTCAAAGAAAAGGATTTTATAGGTAAGTATGGCGAAAAAATCCTATTTTCTTTTTCATACATCATGGGACACAGAGTCAGGCTAATATTCATTACCTGCTGGGACGTCCCAGAGCAATAGCCTTGAGGGGAGGGAGACACCCTGCCAAACAATAGCCATCAGAACTTATACGGCAGCCCGCAGTACACTGCAGCCGAAAGCCGAATCCTCGGCTGCTCGAACATCCACTTGATAAAATTTTGTGAACGTATGCACTGAAGACCAGGTAGCAGCCTTACAAATCTGGGCCACAGATACCTGATGGCGAAAAGCCCAGGAGGTTCCTACACGCCTGGTAGAATGAGCTCTCTCCCTAAAGGGAGGAGCTTTATGTTTCAGACCGTAGGCCTGAATGACCAATTGACGGACCCAATTGGCAATGGAAGCTTTGGAAGCTGCCTGCCCCTTCTTGAGTCCCTTTGGTAAATCAAAAAAAATAGTCTTATCCTCAGATCTCTGCAGACCTAGACAAATATACCTTGACTTCCCGGACAACTTCCAAAGAATGCAGTCATCTCTCTTCCGCCGAACAAGGCTGAGAGAAAAAAGAAGGCAAAATAATGTCCTAATTTAAATGAAAGGCCGACACCACTTTTGGCAAAAAGAATGGAACAGGTCGTAACACGACTCTGTCATGGTGAAGGATCAAGTATGCTTCCCTGCAAGAAAGGACCACCAACTCCGGCACCCTTCTAGCCGAGGTGATATCCATCAGGAAGGCTAGCTTACATGATAGCAAGTCTCATGGGATTTTCTTAATAGGTTCAAATGGTTGTTTCTGTAACACAGACAGCACCAAGTTCAAGTCCCAAGGACACATAGGTGACCTAATGGGGGGAAGCAAGCGAGTTGCCCCTTGCATAAAGGTTTGGATCAGTGAATGGGAGGCTAAAGGCCTTTGGAAGAATACTGATAGGGCCGAAACATGACCTCTGATTGTACTCAAAGCCAATTTGATTTCCACAGCTGACTGTAGAAAAGAGAGAATTCTCCCAATCACATATTTCCGAGGATGCCATTTTCTGGCTTCACACCAAGCAATATAAGTCTTCCAGACCTTATGATAAATCTTCCTAGTGACAGCTTTTCTAGCATTCACTAGAGTAGACACCATTGGTCCCGAGATGCCAAGGTCCTTTAACACCCTGGCTGCAATAGCCATGCCGTCAAATTTAGAGACTGTAAATTGGGGTGGAATATAGGACCCTGAGACAGTAGATAGGGGCAACATGGAAGTGCCCATGGTCCGTCTATTGTCAGTCTCACAATCTCTGGAAACCAGGGCCTTCTGGGCCAGGCTGGTGCCACCATAATGACTGGAACCCCCTCTCTCCGAATACTGTGCAACAAATGTTAAAGGAGAGGGATCGGAGGGAAAGCATAAACCAGGGAGTACTGGCTCCATGGAACTATCAGAGCATCTGCTCCAATTGCCAGAGGATCTCTTGTTCGAGACAAAAACTGTTGTAGCTTGTTGTTGAACCTGGATGCCAGTAGCTCGACCTCTGGCCATCCCTAATGTTGACAAATTTCCTGGAACACCTCTGGGTGTAGGGACCATTCCCCCTTGCAGATCTGCTAGCGGCTGAGATAATCTGCCTTCCAGTTCTCTACTCCCGGGATATAGACTGCCGATATAATTGGCACATGTCCCTCTACCTAGGCCAGGCTTTGTGAACACCTGGGGAGCTGTAGCAAGCCTGAACGGTAGAGCCACAAACTGAAAATGACGTTCCTCTACTGCAAAATGTAGGAACCTCTGATGAGGCTGAAAGATAGGTACATTTCAATACGTGTCTTTTTTATTGATGGAGGCTAGAAAGTCTCCCCTCTTTAGTGAGGTTACTACTTTAGTGAGCGGACAGACTCCATCTGAAAGGACTGTATCAATAGATAACTGTTCAGGGACCTTAGGTCCAAAATGGCCTTGTGACCCTATTTGGTTTATTAACCGTAAACAGGTTTGAGTAAAACCCTGTGCCCCTTTCGAATACAGGAACTTCTACAATCACTCCTTGATGCACTAAATAATGTAGAGCCTGAAGCAGTAAGTTTCTTTTTGGAGGATCCGAGGGAACGCTGGATCTTAGAAACCTCTGAGGGGGAACCACCCACAACTTCAGCTTTTAACCGCGAGACATAATTGAGGTGACCCACTCGTCCTGAATTGTTGTTTTCAAAATGTCCGCAAAGTGCAGCAGCCTTTCCCCCACCCAATGGAGTGGGGGCATCCCCTCAAAAGGAGAGCTTGGTGCCGGGTTTAGAAGAATTTCTGGCTCTGACCTTGCGGCTTGCCCCTAGGCCTAGCGCATTTTTGGCGGCGGAACCGCCCTGACGCTGAGACATATGAGGAAGCAGTCCCTGGGTTTTTAAATGAGGGATGCCTGGTGCTTTTCTTCACAGGAAGTAGAGAACTCTTCCCTCCGGAAATCTTTTGGATATATTTGTCCAAGTGATCACCGAATAAACGTTCCCCATGAAACGGAAAATCTGCCAATAACGTTTTACAAGGAAGCTTGGCTGACCAGTTCTTAAGCCATAAAAGTCTGTGCATATGTACAAACAAGAGAGCCAGACGAGAAACTTGCTGTTTTGAATCCTTTAAAGCATCAACAGCAAAACACAGCACTCGAGGAATATCTGTCTTACTTTCAGGCAGATCATCCTCCTGGTTAGGCCTATCAGGCCGTTTGACCTGATCCTTTACGGACTGGGAAATACCAATTGCTGCAACAGCTGGCTGAATACTGTACCTGAACTGGCCAAAGAAAAGGAAGCCTTTAATAATAACTCCAATTTCTTGTCAAAAGGGTCTTTCAAGCCCTGTGAGTTATCTACTGGACAAGTTAAGTTCTTTTTTAAGGAAGAGACTGCTGCATCTACGGCTGGCATGCTCCATTTTTTTTTTTTTTTTTTTATCAATAATTTTTATTCAATGTTGTCATTATACAAAAGGTTAATAATATTTACCATATATTACTAAACGTTACAGATGTTGACATCAATGACCAAAGAAAAAACGCTCAGGTCCATGTTAACATTGGTATACATGACAAATGATATTTGTAGTGCGAGAGGTGCTGTCACACTCCCCCAGGCACCCCATTGGGAACTTACTGTGCTCTGATGGAGGGACAGCACCTACAGGCACCTTTCAATGTAATATCCATTACAGATGAGATATATAATCAATTGTTTTCTCCTGTTATAGATTAGATTCAAAATGTTTTTATTATATTAGTAAACATTCACCGAGAGCTTGTAGCTCTAACTAGGGCTGGGGAAAAAAACAATTTAAATCTTGAATCGAGTTGAATCAAATCGAATCAAAATTTAAGCTAATCGATTTTTTTTTCACCTTGCCGGTCCTGAGGAGCTGTGGGCAGGAGTTTTTAGGCGAGGCCGCGGCTTTGGCCTAGTCCGTGGTGTTCAAAAAAAAAAACTCGATTCGAATCGTGAATCGAGTTTTTTTTAAGAAAGTTTTTTTTATT
Source organism: Aquarana catesbeiana (assembly GCF_042186555.1). Classification (NCBI taxonomy): domain Eukaryota; kingdom Metazoa; phylum Chordata; class Amphibia; order Anura; family Ranidae; genus Aquarana; species Aquarana catesbeiana. The sequence goes on from NC_133330.1 coordinate 120,501,092, forward strand.
TTTTTTATTTATTTTTTTTTTTAGAAAATCTCCCAGCCCTAGCTCTAACTCAAAATAAAATAAGTAAGAAATAAACTTAGAATCTAAGAAAGAAAAAAGAAGGAACTTGGACCCTAAATAGGGTACCATTGCTTGGGACTCCACTGGGAATGATCAAGATATATGTTAATGAGCTCAGATTGGTTGCTAATGAGGTTTATTTTAGCCTTGTCGTGCCTTGTAGAGTAATACCATTCTATCCATGATTGCCAGTGGGGGAGGAAATTTGTGTATTTTCCCTCTATTGTCATTAACATACTTTCGTAAGTGTAGTGGATTGTTAGTGTGCTTATGGCCTCTGCTACCTCTGGGGGGTTTGGGGATCTCCATAATCTGAGTATTACTCATTTAGCCGCTAGGAATAGGTGGGTGGTGAATTTCCTATGGGGTGGTGGTATATCTTCAATGCCTATATTTAGGAGGGCTAGAGAAGGGGAAAATTGTATAGGTAGGCCTGTTACTTGGCAGAAGATTGTGAATACACTAGACCAAAATTTAGCCAGTCTGCCACATGTCCAGAGTATATGAAAGATGGTGCCTGATTGTGTACAATTCCTCCAACACAAAGGGAGTGTGGAGGGGTCAAATTTGGCGATCATGGCATCAGGTACCATCTTTGCATGGCCTTGTGGGAGCGTTCCCAAAGATTGGTGCATTTAGTAGCTGAATGAGTATGTTGTAGAGCTTTGTGCCATTGTTCTTCCGTGAAGGAGGCATTAAAGTCCCTTTCCCAGGCTAGCATAGAGTTTGTTTTCACAAGTATAGATTTGTCATTGAGGAAGTTGTAGAATAATGAAATGCCGCCTCTGTGACCTTCTCTAGCAGTAAGATATGTGTGGATCTGCCATAATAAGTTGTATTTGATAGTATTATTGTTTTTAAGGTAGGATGCTAGGCGAACATAATTAAATTGTTCAGATGCCAGTAGGCTGTATTCTAGTTGCGAATGACTTCATAACTGTGCCCGTATATAGATCCAAAACCCATTTTATTCCCCGAGTTTCCCACCTGTTTAAGTTTAATTCAGGGATTATCAATGCTATTGTGGCTGTGGGTATCGCAAGGGGGATAGTTGGGGTTGATAAAGATTTGGACGACACCAAATTTTTCCAAGAGTTCAAAGTTGCTAAGACTTGGAGAGGGAAATCTATGGGTTTGGATGTAAGATAAGGGTAAGCTAGGGTGTAATCATGTAAGCTGCCTCCTGGTATTTGAGCTTGTTCAATGAACCCCCATAGTGGCGTGGATTGGTTGGGGAACCATCCTCTGATCTGTGCTAGGATTGCAGCTATATGGTAGTCAGCAAGGACTGGTAAGCCTACTCCTGCTCTTTTTGTCCTGCTAAGCTTGGAGAAAGCACTTCTAGCTTTTTTATCTTCCCATCAAAATCTAAATAGTATAGTTTGTAAGGTGTGAATTTTTTTTTTCGAGGGATAAGTATAGGAACAGTACATATACTGTTCAGTATATGTACAGTAATTGGGGTAAAAGTTGCATTTTGAAGGCTGCCAGCCTTCCTGACCATGATAATACATGTTTGCTTAAGATTTGTATTCCTTCTTTTAATTTTCTTGCAAGCAGGAGGTAGTTAGCTTTGAATAGCTGTTCAGGTTGGGAAGTGAGACTTATCCCTCGGTAAGTTATTGCATAGTCGTTCCATACATAAAGGAATCTGGTTTACAGGTTCAGTTTCTCTTGCGGGGATACACCAAGATCTAAGATTTGGTGTCGTTCACTTTATAGTACAACACCAAACCATATTCTTGAAGTAGACAAGATACATGGTCCAGGGAAGACACCGGATTTGTAAGCATTAAAATCATGTCCTCAGCGAAAAGGCTTATGACGTGTTTACAGTTATTAATCACAAAGCCCTGCATTTCAGATTTTTGTCTAATGCTGGCAGCTAATGGTTCCATTAGAAGATTAAATATAAGGGGAGATAGCGGACATCCCTGTCGGGTGGCGTTTCTAATCAAAAAGGGTTTGGACAACATACCCAACGTATATACTCTAGCTGATGGGGAAGAATATAGGGCAAGAATTGCAGAAAGCAAGCGGCCCGTAAAGCCGAATTTCTCCAAAGCGTTAGTCAGGTACAGCCAATGCACTCTGTCAAACGCCTTCTCTGCTTCCAAAGCTAGAAGCAGAGAAGGCGTCCGCTCTTTCTTGGCAAGGTGGATTATATTTATTAGTTGTCTGGTGGTGTCCGACGTTTGCTGCCCTTTGTAAATCCCAATTGGTCTGGGTCAATTAGAGTGGGAAAAATAAAACTCTTAATGTTATCATTTTGGCATAAATCTTTAGGTCATTGTTCAATAAGGAAATAGGCCTAAAGTTTTGGGGTGTATCCGGGGTCTTACCTGGTTTTGGCAGTGTTACTATCAGCGCCTCCAACATCTCGGGTGGAAAGGAAGCAGAGGCAGCCGCGGCATTGTATACCCTGAGGAGGTGCGGCCCTAGGATTGTTTTAAAGTTTTTGTAATATTCCCCTGTAAGTCCATCCAGTCCTGGGGATTTGTTGCTCGGGTGTGTGTTTATAATCTTTAACAATTCGGTCAGGGAGAAGGGGGAGTTTAAATCTTGGATTTGTAAAGGGGAAAGTTTGGGTAGTTTGATATCTGTCAGAAAACTTGCTATGTCTGTTTGAGAGGGTTGTACAATTAGATCGTCTTGGTTTAAATTATAAAGAGATCCATAATAGTCGCTAAAGGCATCTGCGATACTTTGAGGGTCAAACACCTTTTGTTTAGTTTTAGGGTAAATAAGTTAGGCTATTTTAGTCTTAAAGCGTTGTCCTTGCAATTTGCGAGCTAGTGATTTCCCTGTTTTATTGCTGGTAGAATAGAAGGCCTTTTTTATCCTTTTTTCCTTTTGTTCAAAGGTTTGAAGTAAAGCTAGTCTAAGGTCATGTCTCAAGGTGGTAAGGTTTGCGCTGGTGGAAGGGGAAGGGTTCTTTTTATTATGAGCTTCTAGGGTGTCAATTTCTGAGAATAAGGTAGTGAGTCGCTGCTGTCTCTGCTTTTTGATCCTAGCACCTAGTTGGATAAATATACCCCTGATGTACGCCTTGTGGGTGTTCCATAGTACAAATGCATTGTCAGTAGAGGAAGAATTGATCTGAAAGTAAATCGGTCAAGTGGCCCTCTAAGGTTTTTTTAGTGGTTGGGTTTTGTATTACTTGGGAGTTAGAACACCACACATATGCATTGGGATATGAATCCCTTAGTGTGAGAAGGACAGAGGCATGGTCCGACCATGTTATATTGTTAATTTTGTCTTGAGTCACCTTCTGTAGGAACCACCAGAGGTGGGGGACTCGAGTCACATGACTTGACTCAAGTCAAACTCGAGTCACCTGTTTGAGGACTTGCGACTTGCTTGACAAAATTAAATAAATGACTCGACTTGACTTTGACTTGTCACTAATGACTTGCGACTTGACTTTGACTTGGGCTATTTGACTTGCAATGACTTGGGACCACCAGTGCTTGCAGTGTTTGCAGCCGCCGCAGAAATTTTTTTTTTTTACGATGACTGCAGTCTCTCCTCCTAGGCTGTACAGGTCTCTGTATTCCATTCGGCCGGGCCACGGCGCCGCCCCCCTCCTGACTCCTGCTACGGAGTGATCTCTGAGGGAGGGGCTGGGCTTCTGTGCAGAGCCAGCAGCGTGAGTCGCGGGCCTCACGGTGGGGGAGGAAGGAACTGGAAGGCAGCTCAAGTTGCCCAAGGAGCCGACTGACTGAATCTGAGTGGAGTCCAGCAGCCATAGAGTAAGTCATGGCAGTGTGGACTCTTGTATTATTATTCTTCTGACTGAGGGGGCACTGGAGCAGGGACAGGTCTGGGAATGGGGGTCAGTGCAGTGGTCGTCGTAGTGCAGAAGAAAAAGCACAGAGCCGAGGAGAAGGAAACAGATTTGCAGAAGCTGCAGGTTTGTTTGATGCAGTGCCAAGCAAATGCTTCCCTGAAAACTTCCCTGCAAACTTTGCAGGGAAGCATTAGCTTTGCTTGGCACTGCATCAAACAGACCTGCAGCTTCTGCAAATCTGCACTAGTGATGTAGCAGCTAGCAGGGCCCTGGCCTGTACTGATGATTGCAGGATGCAGATATGATTGCAGATGCAATCATCAATATCATTGCACATGCTAAAACACCTAGGTAGGTACCTAAACCAGCAGCACCTTCTTTCCTTGTTTTCTCCTCCTCCTCGGCTCTGTGCTTTTTCTCCTGCGCTGCGACGGCCACTGCAGTGACCCCCAGTCCCAGACCAGTTCCTCCCTGAGTCCTTCACTAATTTTTGAAAATGCCTGGTCCATGCCTATACCTGAGTATGTGCCTGGGGGTTGGGAGCGACTGACACCCCCATAAAACGGCAGGTGACTGGCCAGACCAGGTGCACGTAATTAAACTGGTGGAGCCTAATGCTCCGCCTACCCTTCTCCACGTGGCATCCTTACATTACATCTTCTGCCCGGTGCTGGTCTCTCTGTGATGATAAGAGAGAGGGAGGAGGATGATGATAACCCCCAGGCAGCATTTTCTTTAGCACTGGTCACTGTATTGGTGTCACAGGTGCCCAAAAATTGTCACTATGAGTCACTAATGTAATGAAATATTCTAATCTGGAATGATAAACGTGTCCTTGTTTTAAACAAGCTTAGGTTAGGACCGTATATAATACGTGAAAAATAGTTCTGTAAGTAAACAACACCTTATTTTCTGGCAGTGCCCCTCCCGACAGCAAAATCTGGATCCGGTCCGCCCCTGACAGACCAACGCACAAGGCACCTATAATGGAGGGAGCGATTCCAAAAATAATTAATTTTGGATTTAAGGATTATGTTTTAGATGTTGGTGAAAAGAAGAGAACGGCGGTCTGCAAGGTCTGCAACTCAAAAATAAGAGACACGTCCACCACAACATCCAACTTCATCCGTCACTACAAAACCCACAAAGAAAGGTAAGTACAGTAACGTGTATGTGTAGCTGATTTTTAATTTTAACTAAATAATTGTCTCCTCAAACGTTAGCTAATGTTTTAATTCAAGCTAGGTTCAATTTGAAATCTATCATGTATTTTGTTGAAAAGACCTTGTGAATGTAAGACAGGACTGTAAACTTGAATTAGAGTTTTGACTAGGTGAAATGACATTGCAAATACTTACTGTATATGCAAATTAGGCCTACATCCCACTTTAGGTGGGAGCAGAGTGCATTGTTGTTCAAATCAATAAATCACATAGCTAACTTTTTTTTCTATCTCTCTTCTGTTTACTCTATAGATATGAAGAGTACATCCATAGCAAAGGGACTTTTGATGTTAGCCAGCCTCAAATCTCACAATTCATCGCACAGGGGACTGTGCAGCTATACCACTGCAGCCACCAGCAGCAGAAGGCAATTACAAACTCAATCCTGTCAGACCTCATTATAAACTGCAACATGCCACTGTCCATCATTGAACATCAAAGCTTTTGTCGCTTTTTGTCAATAGTAGACAACAAGTACTCTCCAGTAAGTAGAAGAACAATTACTGGCAAGCTTGACAATCTGGTGGCAGATAGAAAAATTAAGCTGAAAAATGAACTTGCAGTGGTAGATCATCTGTCAGTGACTGTAGATATATGGTCAGACTGCAGGATGAGAGGCTTTCTTGGAGTCACAGTGCACTGGATCAACATTGAGGATGACCGTCTTCAGTTGAAATCACAGTTGCTTGCGTGCAACCGCTTCAAAGGTCCCCATACAGGGGAAAGAATTTGTGAGGAATTTGAGCATATATGTGAAGAGTACAAGATTAAAAAAAAGGTAGACCACATCATCTGTGACAACGCCGCAAACATGAAAAAAGCATTCACTACATGTTTAACAGGACAGCTAGATGTAGACGATGACCTTGATGATTCAGATATTTGGAATGGCCTGTCAGTGGAAGAACAGGAGATGTTTGACAATTATTTGAGTGCAAAAACCCAGACTAGACTTCAATGTTTTGCACACAGGCTTAAATTGGTAATAGGTGATGGACTTAAAAAGACTAAATTAGTCAATGCAGCTCTCGTCAAAGCTTCCAGGTTGAGCTTACACACAAGCAGCTTTCAAGGAAAAATTTGAGGAGGAGTTTGGACAGCGTGGAATCCCTGCCTCTGTTACCACACGCTGGAATTCCACACTGAGGCAATTGAAATCAGTGGTCAGCTGTGACCAGCTGAAACTGACTAGAATGCTTGAAGATGGGGGACACAAAGAGACTGTATTCACAGCTAGAGAGTGGAATCAGATTAAAGAACTCGATGTCCTTCAACCTTTTGGAGAAGCCACAGGCCTCTCACAGGGAGAAAAACTTGTGACAATAAGTGCTGTTGTACCCTGTATCCTTTCTCTGAATCACCACTTGGAAAATCATAAAGAGAGCGTGTGCTACCTTGGTGGCTTGATCCGTAGCCTGCAAGAATCACTCCAAAGATGATTCGAAGGGATCTTTGTCAATGTGAGGATGGCAGATGAACAGAATGATGTAACAACCTTACCCTTCTCTGACCCTCTATACCTAAAAGCTGCTCTGCTGGATCCTTCATTTGGCACCATGTGGTTGACCCATGATGTTTTGGCTCCCGAAAATGTCAAGGAGGCTGTGTCTGCGATGATATAAAGTATGTTATGTTTTTGGTAATAACCAGCTTGCAGTAATAACACCTGAGTGCATTGAGTCACTGTTTTATGCTTGTGTTTTTCAGACTTGATTCTCAAAGAGGACTGCAAGCCCACCCCAACAACCACCGATGAAGGCGAGCAAATGCCAGTGGCAGAGCCAGAGAGTCAGTCTGGGCTGTTCTCATCATACCACAAAAACCAGAAGAGAGATTCATGTTCCAGTCCCCAAATTCAGCTGAACCAGTATTTAGACATTTGTGATGGACAGAGCTGCCTTCAGTTTGGGCCATGAACAGGCACATGCTCCCCTCTTTGTTCAGGGTAGCGGTAAAAGTTATGTCAGTCCCTGCATCAAGCATACCTGTTGAATGTGTGTTCAGCCATGGTGGGGTGATAATGCGACCCCATCGCTCACAACTGAGTGAGAAAGTTCTTTCCAATTTAATTTTTTGCAAATGCAATGCATTTTAAGTGGCTATTCTCATCACCATTCAAGTGTCCAGATGTTGGCATTGTGTCAAGTTCAAACTTTGAGCTTAGTTATTTTCCCCCTCGGCAAGGCTACATTTTTTCAGGCTTGTTGGCCATTTAATTGCTGAGTGTTCTGCTCCTTGTCTGCTGTTTGGGCATTCAAAGTGTTTCTTTAATATGCCAAGAAAAAAGCACTAAGCAGTTTTGTTAATGTTGAAAATAAAAAAAAACCTTTCCTGAAAACTGACTTTTAACTCATTTAAAGGTAGAAATGTGGTAGATCAGTATTTTTACTTAATTTGTGACTTGACCAAAATAAATGACTTGACTTGACTTGCTTGACTTCTAGCAGGGACTCGACTTGACATGCTTGCTTTTCGCCACAGTGACTTCGGACTTGCTTGTGACTTGAAGGTTAAGACTTGAGACTTGCTTGTGATTTGCACATGTGTGACTTACTCCCATCACTGGGAACCACTTGTCCATCAAAAACAGATCAATCTTCGTTTATGTACAGTGTTCATGAGAGTACAACGAATAGTCCCTTTCGCTTTTTGCGTGCGTACAATGCCAGGCATCGTACAGGTCGTGTGATCGCAGAAAGGATGTCAAAGATGGTGTCCTTTTCGAGGGCAATGTAGTGGAGTCCATTCGTGGGTCTGGTACAATATTAAAGTCCCCACACACTATAAGGGATCCTTGCTGTATCCGCTTCACTTTTTTCAATAGTCCATTAAGAAATCTAATCTGATGTTTGTTGGGGACATAAACGTTCACTAAGGTATAGTGCATAGTGTTAATATCACAAACTATAATAAGATAATGTGTCTGGCGTTTCTGAAATAGTTGGAAGGAGACTGAGTCCTTGATTGCAAACATTACAAACATTGCAAACATTACCCCTCTTCTTTTTGCTGTCATGTTGGAAGAAAAGTAATGTTGGAAGGATTTACGTATGAGTGCATTTAGGCAGAGCCTTGTGGTGAAAATGTGTCTCTTGGATGCATAATGTGTCACAGTGGGAAGAATCAGCTTCTCTCCAGAGGAATGCCCTTTTGGCTGGATGGTTTAGTCCATGTGCGTTTATTGAGAGTATTTTAACCAGCATGGCACTTGTTGGGTGGTACGTTGGGTGTCAAGTGTTGAGTGCACTTACATTTGGGTTGATTGGCAGTTGACCGGTGGAAGATAAGTATCCGTTGTTCCAAGGTATTCGTGGTCCAGAAGGCATCTTGAGTCACTTGCATATCTGGAGGTTCATAAAAAAAGAGTCCCGAGTGTAGTAACAAGTACAGTTTCTGAAAAGGTAACAGGTAGAAAAAAAGGAAAATAACATGAACTTAAAAAGAGAGTATTCAGAACCCAGGTGCAGAACATTTCTGCTCAGGTGTGTGGGAGCTTGTGTTATGGGATAGCGCTCCAAAAGGCGGGGCCCTGTGTTAGGGCATATATTGTAAGACATCAGGGCATTAAGGTATGATTCCTATGGCTTTAAGAGTCAGAAGCCTGGTGCCATTCAGGAGAAATTCTGCTGGGGCTACCTGCATTTGGAGATGTGGGAGGTTCGTCCGGTATGATCTTCCATTTTTGGAGAAGCCAGAAACCTTTGGTGGGGGAGGTGATCACATGAGTTGATCCATCCTTGGTAGTTAACAACTTAATTGGATATCCCCAACGGTAGCTGATATTGTTATTTCTCAATGCTTTTGTGATGTTGTTTAAATTTTTGTGGAGTTGTAGAGTAAATTGTGATAAATCCGAATAAAAGTGCAGGCTGGAGTAATCAGTAGTGCGGTGTTCCCCTTTACATGTTATTTGCATCAGACATTTTTTCATTTGATAAAAATGCATACGGAATAGAACATCTCTAGGGGCATGTTCTGGTATGAATGAGGGCTTTGGGAGACGATGAATCCTGTCTATGGAGAGCTCAATAGCAGGAAGATCTGGCATTAGGGTTGCAAGCATTGCAGTGGTATAGGAGTGCAGTTCAGAAGGTTGTACTGTTTCTGGTATGCCCCTTATTTTAATATTGTACCTTCTGGACCTGTCTTCCAAATCTGCTAACTTTGCTTTGATCCATGTTTGTTCCTCTTCTGCTTTATCGTGTGCATCTACCAAATCATTAATTGTTGTTGCATATTCCCCCATTTTAGATTCAATGCGGTCAACTCTGTCCCCCACTGCAGTAAGCTCAGAGCTGAATCTCCTCATACATGTCATCATAACAGTGTGGATAGTGCTTCTCAGATAAGCATATCCTTTAATGTTGTGGCCAGAACTGACTGGTTCAGCTAGGGGAATGAGACTATGAAGTCAGGGAGTTATCTGGTATCCTCCTGTGAGTCTGCCTTAGACCTTACCTTACATTGCTGCAGCCCTGGGTCTTCCATCCTGTAGCAAGCTTTAGCTGGGCTCCTGTTGAGGGGTGAGAAGGTCTGGGAGGTCTCCCCAGAGATGTAGGCATTCATGTATGCAGGATCGTCATGGCTCTGTGGAAGTCTTAGAGCCATTCACAGGGTGGATGAGGAGCCGGTGCCATCTTGCCCATGAGGCTGTGGTGGCTGTGTGAAGTATGCCGTCAGCTTTTTAGGGCAATGTTCCACCTGCCGTCTTCTGGGCATGGTGCAGGGATGCTGGGGAAGCAATCCCCTGTGCAGTGCTCTCTGTTCGGTGCCTTGTGCTGCTGTGAGCCGCTATGTTAGCCCGCCAAGTGCCGGAGCTCCGGGATTACACCGCCATCTTGGTGGAGTCCAAGTCACGCCCCCGCATGCTCCATTTTTTAACAAACTTTTCATCCATGGGGTAAAAAAGGTAAACTTCTTAAGAGGAACAAAAGTCCTGTCAGGATGTTCTTAATCAGCATACAACGCCTGTTCCAACAGAGGGTGTAGAGGGAAAGTCTGTGCGACTTGAAGAGGCCTCAGAGATCCCAAAGAGGACCAGGGGGGCTCAGTCACCTCTGCAAGAGGCAACATAAAAGGCAGAACGAACCATTTCGGTCAGAGTCAGGATCAAAAGCCTCTGCGACTGAGAGGCAGACATTAATTGGATATCTTCTTGTCCAGATTGCTCGCAAGCAGACTCATCTGCCTGGCACTCCACTGAATCCTGAGCTTTAAGCTCCTCCCTATCCTCAACCCATTCCTGCTCCAGACTAGGAGACTCCAGGGAGGGGGATCGGTCACGCTTCCTGCCAACCTGTGGGATGGAGGAAATCATGCCAGCAATCCTATGCTCTAACCTGACAAGGGCTGAAGACAGTTCATCCTTAGTGATAAAGGGTGAAGCAGCAGCATTGACTGTAGGCACAATACCAGATAGGCGCAGTGGCTCAGATTGCCTGGAAACCCCTGGTCCTTCAGGGAATACAACACTAGGGATACAACTAGGTTCATCAGGAACTACTGACGACATAGGTGTGCCCTTCCCTGTGGTGTTAGTCCCACTCCTCTTTTTGGAAGACATTTAATAGCCACAAACAAAGGGTACTTGGGTGTAGTATTAAAACACCTCAGAAGGGAGACCCTTTAATAGGGCTCACCAAGCCCCTATGCAACAATCCTGCTAAGCACCTTTAGCCTGCCAAGCAACACCTGGTGACTCACGTGACCCAGGTAAGGAAAAATGAACCACTGCAAGTGTCTGTTCAGAGCCTGCTCTGTGTCCCACAGCTGCTGGAATGCTGGAAGCACCACATGCTTGGCCTACACAGCTTAAAATAAGCTGGGTGTGCGCCGGAGCTGATGATTGACTGATGGTTGACTGATTGTTACAATCACTGGGACACCCCACAATAATAAAATAAAGGGATTTCACTTCCCTGTCCAAGCGCAGGGCCACTTAGAAACTAAGGGCCCAATCTTCACCCCTCACAGAGGGTTCCTGTCACTTGGACCTTCAAGGACTGGGTACCCTTTTTGTGTTTAGGGTCCACTCCCTTGGACCTGTACAGCACCCTGCAGGAAATGCCTTAGCGCTGTAGTGTCCAGGATTTCCACTCCGCAGGCTCCAGCGCCCAGAGGCCATATTACAGGCAAAACCTTGCAGGATCTTGAGTCTTCTTTGCGAGGCTCTGGTACCATTTATCTAAGCATAAAAGCCTGTGTCAAATGGATCCAATTGGTCAATCCCTTGATTCATTTTGGAACCATTTGTGGGACTAAAGACCAGGAGCTCAGAGAGCTCAAACAAACCGTGCCATCCACCTTGTAGACACTGGTAAAAAACTAAAGCACTTCCTGTATGGGAGGGGTTTTATAGGGGATCACTTCCTGTCTGAAGACCTTTGGTCTGCCAGTGTACATTCACCTGATGATGAAGTATAACCCAGCAGGTAATGAATATTACCACTGGGCATAGAACTAGCACATTAAACCTAATTTCCTGGACCTTCCCATGTCAGCCTACTATGGGTCAGCTCCGCCCCCTCTGACCCCTCCAGGACCACCTCTTTTCTAGCCCAGAAAGGGCGGCTGGCTGCCCACACCAGTGTTCTTTTTTCGTCCTCGCTCCAGACGCCTTTTAAAGTTTATTTTTATTTATTTATTTTTTCTTTATTTTTTTTTCTCTTCTCCATCCATCCATCCATCCTGTCGGGTTCAGCCTCTCCCGATTCAGAAGACCCCCCCATATAGGCTGTAAATCTCCTGAGGAGGTGGGTTCCCATGGTGCTGGGATTGTATGGTACAGTATAAATGACTGTGTATTACTGGCAAAGGTCACTGGCAGTATAAATGACTGTAAATACTTTCGTTAGGCAGGTGCTGGCACTCTCTCCTTCCATGTTTTTGTGTGTTCAGGCAGTGGTTTGGCTCGCTGGGTAGTTCACCTCCTCCACATGTACTCCTTTCAGGAAGCTCAGAGTTGTGCAGGTGAGGTCAGAGGTAGCTTCCTCTTTGGGTTGTCTAGCAAAAACCAGAATGCTCACTGCTGATTGCAGCAGCCTCTGTCCTCTAGGCCAGTGTTTCTCAACTCCAGTCCTCAAGGCGCCCCAACAGGTCATGTTTTCAGGATTTCCCTCAGATGAAACCACTGTGGTAATTACTAAGGCAGTGAAACTGATCAAATCACCTGTGCAAAATAATGGAAACCCTGAAAACATGACCTGTTGGGGCGCCTTGAGGACTGGAGTTGAGAAACACTGCTCTAGGCTGATCTCAATCTCCAGCTGGTCAATCTGCTTCTCTGCTCTGCTCTGGTAAGCCTCCTTCCAGGTACTTTCTGCTGTGTTACTTGTCTGTCAGAGCTTTTTTATTATCCTGTACCTTCTAGGACTGAGGAATTATGCCTGCCTGCCTAGCTGCCTTAAGCACCGAAGATTTGGATGGAGAAGTTTATTTTAATAGTAGTTAATTATTTATTTATTTTAAAAGAGAGCACATCCTCTGTGTTTTACAGAGAGAAGGGCCCACTGCGAGATAAACTCCCGCGAAGAGGTTCCAAATCATCATTCCAGCCTCAAAAGAGTAAAGAAGGGACTAGACATGACAAATTGCAGAGTCGCATGCAGCTGGATAGATGCCTGTTGTCACAGCATTCCAGATCTCCCTCACTCTTACCTTACTTTAGTCACTTGCACCCAAGCCAAGAGAGGTCAAGACATCAGACGACTCAGGACAATACTGCGAAAGCACGCCAGGTTAAATCCTACATTAAGCACGCAGTCAGGAGAGGGTTAGAGTGTTTCAAGGAATCCTGCTCATCCTGCTGTATCTTCACCATCTGCAGATTCAGATCATGTGTTTTCAGTGCGTTTTAACTCTGAAGTCGATAGCGATTCAGATCCATCTGAGGCTGAGATGGTCTCAAAATCGCATACATTTGATTTTTGCACTGGTTCCCCCCTTGGTGGAGGCTGTTAAGGTAAAGAGATCGTTACCCTCCTTCCCATTTAATTTCTGAAATTAAAAAAGTAATTGACGATGAGTGGGTGGGCCTGAGAAGAAGCTCAATGTGCATAATGGAGTATCGAATGCTGTACCCCTTGGGACACTACGCCTAAGGTGGATGCTTCATTACGTATATTCGCCCGCCACATTACGCTTCCGCTGGAGTATTCGGTCTCTTTTAGGAATCCTATGGATCGATGGATGGATAAGTAAACGCAGACCTAAAAAGGTTATATAGTTTGGACAACAGCCTGCATACCGGCGGTAGCACTCCTGTGGCAGTAGCACTTGGGCTGGGTTCGCACCTGTGCATTTTTTGGTGATCTTTGCGTTTTGCGGATTTGCACTACCGTTCGTTTATCATGGTCTCCTATGGAACACGTTCTGTGGTGCGGTTCTGCAGAATGCGCTGGGAGTGCATGGGTGTGAATCCAGCCTTAGAGTGTGGGTAGCGGAGTTGGTGGATGTTTGGATGAAAGTCTGGGAAGTGGCAGTTCTTCTCCTTTGCAGACTGCTGTAGAGTTGTGGCTGTCGACAAGGTCAAGATGACAGCAAAGATAATGGCTTTTTAAGACACAGTAGCCCTTTCGGTTTAACAAGAGATCCAGACAGTGGAGGGGAGCTGGTTCAACCTTCCAAGCCCAGGGCCAACAAAGCTCCTGGGGCTGTTTCCACTGCTGCATCCCCAGAGTCGCGTGATTTACACTGCGACTTTGCTGTGCGATTTGTGATGCAATATCATTCGACCTGTGAAAACCATGTGAGAACAAATCGAACAAATGTCGGAACAAAGTAGTGCAAAAACCTTTTTTGGAGTCGCTGTGACTTAAGTCGCACCAATTAGACTGGGGACCATTGAAATACATGGGTTTTGACTTGTCATGCGACTTCGCATGTGTCGCACAACAACTCGCAGTAGTGGAGACAGAGTCTAAGGCTTCAAATAAGTCCTTCTGAAGCTGTCGCCGCTTAACCCTCTCAAGTAGGAGCAAGACTAGCCCAATTCAGGGGGGGGTTTGGGCGGACAAATGACATGATGCCTGGATTGTAGCCATCATTCGATCACGTTATTATCTTGAGTTCAGAACAAGGCCCCCTCAGACCTTGTTCATAGAAACTGGACTTCCTACGGATTTGGAAAGGAGGCAATGTTTGCAAGGATATATAGTGGAGCTGTTGGCAGCAAGGGCTATCCTTCCGGTTCCAAGGCACGAATTGGGTCAAAGAGTATGTTCCCCCTCTGGTTTTGGTCCCAGAGGCTTCAGGGGGTTTCGGACCAGTTTTTGACCACAAAGTCCTGAATTCTTACATGAAGGTTCCACCATTCAAACTGGAGTCATTGGAAACGATCGTTTTGATTGTGGAGTCAGGAGACTGGATGGTTTCCATCGATCTGGCGGATGCGTATCATCATGTCTCTATAGACGCATCTCACCATCGCTTTCTCAGGCCTTCCCGTGGAAAGCTTTAATTTTCATTTTTAATCTCTCCCATTCAGTCTCTGCACAACTCTGAGAACGTTTTTTTAAAGCTACTGTCTGCTGTCGTTGCAACTCTCAGGGTCAAGGGAGTGCAAATATTTCATTATCTAGATGACATGCTACTTCTGGGTCCGTCAAATGAGCTCCTCCTAGTTCATGTGAATTCACCTGCAAAACACTAACTTGTTTCGGTTGGTTGATCAACTTTCGGAAGAGCCAGATGCATCTGACCCAAATGTTGGAGTGTTTAAGAATACAATTCAACACGGATCGGGGTTGTTTTTTTCTTCTTCAGTGGAAGGTCTAGGGGATTCAGTCTCAGACAAAGCAGTGATGGCCAGGCCTTCTGTGATGCTGAAGGAATCCATGCAGTATCTGGGGGTTTTATCAGCCACAGTTCCAGTAGTCCCATGGGTCAGGTGGTGCAGAAGGAGGTTTCAATGGAACTTTCCTCTTCAGTGGGATCATCTGCCAATTCCGATAATCTGGTCCCTGGTTGGTGGTCAGTAGCTCGTAATCTTTCCAACAGAGTTCCGTTGAAGGCCTCAGAACCAATAGTGGTGTCAACCAATGCCAGTCTGGCAGGCTGCAGGGCACACTGCCTGGGACAGCAGGTTCAAGGCCAATGGTACCTTTGTGGAGCGAAGAGTTCAAATTTCCTGGGATTGGATGCTGTCAGACGCGCTCTTTGTGTTCCAGCCTACGTTGCAAGGTCGAGCTGTCAAGATTCTTTTGGACAACAAAACTACGGTGGCTTATGTGTCTCATCAATGGGGCACAAGAAGTCACCCTCTTCTTCAGGTGGCATGCTAATCATCCTCTGCACAGAGAAGAATCTTAGCTCACTTACAGCATCTTAACTCCCAGGGCCTGACAATGTTTTAGCAGATCGCTTGAGTCAAGGCTTTGGGGATCACAACAAATGGGGCCTCAACCCCAAGTACCTACGCAAGATCTGCAGGATCTGGGGGATGCCTTCGATAGATCTTATGGCATTGGAGAATTGTCAACTGCCTTGCTTCTTCACCCGGACCTAGCATCCACAGGCATTGTGTCAGGGGCTCTGTCCAGGTCTTGGAACTTCCCCTTGGTGTATGTGTTCCCGCCGCTTCCATTGGCTCTCAAAATCCTGCTGAAGATTCAGCAAGAAAGGGTCACAGCAATAGTAGTCCTACCTTACTGGCTCAGGGAGCTGTAGTTTCTTCTGGCTTGGAGGATAAAGTTGGGTTCACCAATCCCTCTGCCTCCTTGTCAAAGTCTCCTTCTGCAGAGTGGGGCCTGACACCCAAACCGCAGGAGGATAAAGTTGATGACATTATTACAGGATCGTCAGAACGACGGAAAGGGGTTGGGACCTTGGATCTCCTTCAGTATCTAACATTTTGGAGTTTATGCAGAGTAGTCTCCAAGGGTTAGCTTATAATTCCCTGAAGGGTCAAATCCCTGCCTTGTCGGCTATGTCATATACAAGATGTGCTTTACATCCGTTGGTGATCTGATTTTAGGGGGCAGCCATAGAAATCAGTCCTTCATTGAAATCGTTTTTTCCAAAAGAGGACTTAACACTAGTTTTGGGAACATAGCTGGTTCCTCCGTTTGATCAAGCTTTCTCTTGTTCATTATTTCTTTTAACAGTTTTTTGTTTTTTACTAGCCGTGGCCTCGGCCAGAAGAGACTCCAAGTTGTGCGCCTTCTCATCTAAAGAACCATATTGTTCAGACAAGATAGTCCTTAGGCTATACCAAGCTTTCTACCTAAGGTGGCCACATAATTTCATAAGAACTAGGAGGTCATTCTCCCAGTCTTTCCGGTGGATACAGCTGATGAGTGGAGTAGGTTACACCTGGTCTCTGCGGTTTCAACCTACCTGAAATGGACTAAAAGCTTTGGCAAACAAGATCAGCTGTAGGTTTTCCTAATGGGGCCTAAAGGGTATGCCAGCAACATCCAGAGTTGGGTCTTCCTGGTTTGTCAAGAGCATGCATATTGCATACAAAAGGCTGGGCCTTCCTCCTCCTTCAGAGATCAAAGCACATTTCAACGAGGGGTATGGCAGCATCCTGGGCATACGCAAAGGTCGCCCCTGAGGTAGTTTGCAGAGCAGCAAGCTGGAGCGTGCCCAACACCTTTTTTAGGCATTACAAGCTTAAAATGGCTTGGCCGCCTGAGGAAACATTTGGCTCTACAGTATTACGGTGGCTGTTGCCCATTAAAAATTTTTGAGTAACATTGCATTGAGGGTTTGCCTTATTTTTTATTTTTTGTTTGCCCTCCCTTCTTAATATTGCTTGGTACATCCCATTGTAGGCTGACATGGGGAGGTCCAGGAATAAGGAAAATTGTTGTCCATACTTACCGTAATTTTCCTTTTCTGGATCCTCCCCATGTCAGCGGGAGGATTCCCACCCAGTTTATCCGTTGTGAGGCGGGGTTTTTTTGAACACTGGTGTGGGCAGCCAGCCGCTCTTTATGGGCTAGAAAAGAGGTGGTCCTGGAGGGGTCAGAGGGGGTGGAGCTGACCCATAGTAGGCTGACATGGGGAGGATCCAGGAAAGGAAAATTACGGTAAGTATGGACAACAATTTTCCTTAATTAGGAAGTCTACATTTCTGGTAAGTAGACTGCATGCTTTACATGAGTGATGGTGCACTGAAGTTGATGCAAGAGCCCGCAGTGGATTTTCTGGTAGAATGGTTTCATGGAGTCTTGGGACTTTCTTTATGAAATGTATATATGAACTTCATTTATTGAACATACACTTTATGTTTATTGCACTTAATAGTTTATTGCACTGAAGTAGCTGTTAATAGCAGGCAGTGAATCTGCAGAGTTTCTCTACATAGATTATGTTTATGCTTTCCATATTCTGGCCCATTTTCATGCATTGGCTGGTTATTTAAGTCTGAAAAAAGAAAGAAGTGTATTGAGCAGCAGTTTCTCCAGCCCAGCATGTACATAGCAGCTGAAGAACATTGTAATCTTGCACATGTCAAATGAATGCATCCCAAACACATTTTTAAGTTTTCTGTTATCTTGACTACAATTGCAGCCCCTTTTGAGAGGGATAATATGGATCTGGTCGAGCTACTGCTGAACTGTTTAAGGATTGTCATTTTTTACATCATGCCACCTTCAAAGTCATACAGTATTAAAAGTTCCCTCTCCCCGTTATGGCTTTTTTTTTTCTCTTTTTTTGGGGTCACCATAAGCATTGAAGATGCTACTTGTGCGAGCCAGTTTTTCATAATGCACCTCCTGGCTTTTAACAGACAAATATAGATCAATTGTGTAGTTGTGGTTTGATGGTAATTGGATAAAGGTGAGTTATAGCACACAACGATCATGTAAAACCCTATTCATAACCTATGATCCAGTAAAGGATCATAGGGTATGAACACATGTGTTATTGTCATACCTTCAGCCTATAAGGAAAAAATATCTTCTGGACTTGCAATACCAACATTGTTCACTAGATGCCACTCTTAACAAAAGACTATTGATGGGCAGTATTCTATGGTTAATACACATTTCCTGTCATATCACTAGGAACTAGCTCCACTTCCTTTACAACTCTTTCATCTTTTCCATTGGGACAGACTGCATGGAGCCAACTAAGCCTGCACCACATGTTTCAGAGGAAAATCCTGATTCTAAGGCAGCATCCCTGGTATGCTAAAGATTGTTTACCTGTATACCTAGTAGACATTTGTTTATGTTTATGTAGTTCTTATATATGTTCATTTATCTGTTTATTTCTAGTTTTACCATATCATACATGCACGTGTACATCCTATTCTTATATGGTCATCATCTGTTCATTGTAATAAAGATCCAAAGTTACAGACAGTCTGGTTATTTTAGGATTCAAGGTTTAAACTGTATGTTGAGCTACATACATGCCAGGGGCAAACGTGTAGCGAGAACAGAACAGTGAAACAGTGGCTATCCAGCAAGTGGGATTTAAGACAGCGACTACACAGAGGCCTGCTACCCTGTCAGCGCAGTCATCTGCATATGGCAATACAGCAAGTCTCTACACAGTTAAGCATTCCTGCAAGCAACATGTCACATAGCCAGGCATCCTCACTCAAGACAAGGTCCCAAGTTTTGGGCTCCTCTAGATCTTCCTCTGTAAGCAATGCACTCACTATCGCACGTGCAAAAGCTGAAGCCGCCAAGGCCCGAGCAGCCTTTGCTGAGCAAGAAATGCAAATTAAAAAGGAGAAAGTGAAGCTAAAGACACAAGAGGCACAGTTAGAGGCAGAGGAAGCCCTCCTAGAAGTAGCCCTAGAGAAACTCACTGTAGAGAAGGAAGCAGCAGCCACCATAGCTGAAGCAGAGGCCTTAGAATTAGCTGTATACCCGAGAAGTGAATGCAGCAGATGCAGCAATATTCTCGACCCAGAAGCTGAAACTCAAGATTCTCTACACCAAACTTACATCAATCAACATTTTAAGTCAAGCAGTGACAAAGATGATGTCAAAGAGACAAGCCAAAGACACTACATGGTACCGCCGCAAGTCAGCGACAAGTCTCAAGCCTGCAAACAGGAGAAATCCATGCAAAGTGACGCCTCCTACGAAAGACTCCCTACACGTGAGCTAACAGAGCCTTCTAATCGTCCTCCAGAATGAACGTCCAAGTCAGAATGATATGACAGAGGTCGGCTTGACACCCTCAAAAGGTATGACTACACACAGCCATCCCACCATGGCAACACACAGCAAGCTAACCAAGTCACCATAGACTTTGCAAGGTTCTTTGCATGACGTTAGTCACCAAAGGACTTGAAAAGTTTAATGACTGCCCTGAAAGCTACAGAGCCTGGCGGTTTTCCTTTCAAAATGCCATCAGAGACTTAGATTTGTCTTGCAGTGAAGAGATAGACCTCCTGATCAAATGGCTTGGAAATGAGTCTGCCGAGCACGCCAGGCAAATCAGGACAATAAATATAAACCACCCAGACACAGGTCTTAAAACGATCTGGGATAGACTTGATGAGTGTTATGGTTCAGCAGAAGCAGTAGAAAGCGCACTATTCAAAAGACTTGATAACTTCCCCGAAATACCTAACAAAGCCTACCAGAAACTTAGGGAGCTAAGTGACTTGCTAATGGAACTTCAAGTAGCTAAATCCGAGGGGGACTTGCGTTCCTTGACACAGCCAGAGGTGTCAACCCCATTGTACAAAAGTTACCCTATAACTTGCAAGAGCAGTGGATTACACATGGATCCCGATTGAAAAGACAGCATGATGTTCCATTCCCTCCTTTTTCTGTTTTTGTGGACTTTGTGTGTCAGCAAGCTAAAACAAGGAATGATCCAAGTTTTGATTTGACATTGTCATTAGCTGCTCCTTCGGGACTTAACACTCGCAAACCTCCAGTAACAGTACACAAAACGAATGTGACGCCTCCAGATTCTTTTCACAGGTCTGCCAGCTTCTCTAACTCAGACACAAAGGTCAAAGATCCTGGTAAGCAGTGTCCCTTGCATCGGAAGCCACATCCTCTCCTAAAATGCATAGCCTTCAGAGAGAAAACCCTGCAGGACCGCAAGGCCTTCCTCAAGGCGAACCACATCTGCTACAGGTGCTGCTCTTCAACATCTCACCTCGCCAAGGACTGTAAGGTCAGTTTAAAATACACAGAATGTGACAGCTCAGATCACAACACAGGTTTACATCCTGGGCCAGCTCGATGGACTTTATAACACACTCTCAGCACTAGTGAGCATGGCGGGGAGGAAGAGCACACCATTACAACTACACCAGAGATTACTTCACAATGTACAGAGGTCTGCAAAGCAGCGGCAGGTCCTGCTCCAAAATCTGCCTAGTCAGAGTCTACCTAACTGGCCAAAAAGACAAAACTATTAAGCTTTATGCAATTCTGGATGACCAAAGTAACAAATCATTAGCCAGCTCAACCTTCTTTGGCACTAAAGGCCCCAGCATCCCCTACTCCTTAAAAACTTGTGCAGGAATAGTGGAGACAGCGGAGAGGAGAGCATTTGGCTACCAAGTTGAGTCCATTGATGGACAATCATGCTTGTCTTTGCCAACTCTTATTGAATGCAACCAGATCACTGACCATAGATCTGAAATTCCTACACCAGATGTGGCTGCTCATCATCCACACTTGAAACGCATAGCGCATCTGATACCAAAACTTGACCCTCAGGCTCAGATTATCCTACTCCTTGGGAGAGTTATCTTACGAGTCCACAAATCAAGAGCTCAAATTAATGGTCCCAACAACGCTCCTTATGCTCAGAGGTTAGACCTCGGATGGGTCATCATCGGAGATGTCTGTCTAGGAAGCGCGCACAACCCAACTTCGTTAGCAGCATACTCACAAATACCCTAGAGAATGGGCGTCCCTCTCTTTTCCAGCCATGCCAAAACAATTTCCTTGTTAAGGAATCAGCCTACACAACCCAATTGTCTTGTCCCTTCACAAGCCCCACTAGTGACAACTTTTCCTGTGACAGTGACCAAGACCATTTAGGGTGCACAGTCTTTCAAAGAACTAAAGATGACAATCGTGTGGCAATCTCTATTGAAGACAAACTCTTCTGAGAAATAATGGAGCAAGGACTAGTCAAAAATAGCACAAACAGCTGGGTTGCACCTCTTCCCTTCAGACCACAGAGACAACGCTTACCCAATAACAGGGAACAAGTGCTACAACATTTCACTTCCCTTAGACGTAATTTACAAAGAAAGCCAGAGATGAGAGAACATTTCTTTTCTTTCATGGGGAAGATCTTTGAGAACGGTCACACCAAGATAGCTCCCACCCTTAAAGACTCTGAAGAGTGTTGGTACCTCCCTATATTCGAAGTGTACCATCCTAAATAGCCAGGTCAAATCAGAGTAGTGTTTGACTCTAGTGCCAAATTCAAGGGTGTCTCCTTGAACAATGTCTTCTTGACAGGCCCAGACCTCAACAACAAACTTCTAGGAGTGCTCTTAAGCTTCCGCAAAGATTCTATTGCCTTCATAGCTGACATCCAACAGATGTTTCATTGCTTCCTGGTCAGAGAGGAAGACAGAAACTTCCTAAGGTTCCTTTGGTTCAGACAATGACCCTTCCAAAAACATCTCAGAGTTTTGCATGAGGGTACACATCTTTGGCAATAGCCCTTCACCTGCAGTCGCTATCTACGGACTCAGACATTCCGCCCAAGAAGGCGAACTTGAGTATAGCTCAGATACAAAACAATTCATAGAGAAAGACTTTTATGTAGATGACTGTTTGCAGATTCATTGGTAGGTAAGGATTTCAATCTGTCTTCTTAAAAGAGCACAGGAAATGCTTGCTGGTTCTAATCTCAGGCTTCACAAGATTGCTTCCAACAGCAAATAGGTAATGGAAGCTTTCCCTGCTCAAGACCATTCTAACGATCTAAGGGATTTAGATCTAGGTACAGACTCTTTACCTGTACAGTGCAGTCTAAGTCTACTTTAGGGATGAGCGTTCTGTTCGAGTCGAACATCGGCCGTTCGATGAAGAACGAAAATTATGAGGCGTTTGTGACAAATTTGAGCTGCGCATCATGCCCCATAATGCACTGCGTCATCGCAGTGCATTGCTGGCTAATAATTGGCCAAGCATGCATATGACCCACATGCTTTGGCCAATCACAGTGCTGTCAGCAAAGAGAGCCATAATTGGCCAAAGACAGGGTGCCTTTGGCCAATTATGGCTCGGGTGGTTAAGTCCACGCCCCACACTATAAGGCCGCCTGCACGTCGGCCCTGTGTAGTGCGTTGCTGGCATTAGATTGAGCAGGCAGTCCGTTCCTGGTGTACTGTTTCTAATCTACTTCAGGCAGGCAGTTGATTCAGTTAGCTGCAGTGTATTTAGTATATATATATATACATCCCGGCTTTGTATATATACAGTCAGGTCCATAAATATTGGGACATTGACACAATTCTAATCTTTTTGGCTCTATACACTACCACAATGGATTTGAAATGAAATGAACAAGATGTGTTTTAACTGCAGACTTTCAGCTTAAACTTGAGGGTATTTACATCCAAATCAGGTGAACGGTGTAGGAATTACAACAGTTTGTATATGTGCCTCCCAATTTTTAAGGGAACAAAAGTAATGGGACAATTGGCTGCTCAGCTGTTCCATGGCCAGGTGTGTGTTATTTCTTCATTATCCCATTTACAAGGAGCAGATAAAAGGTCCAGAGTTCACTTCAAGTGTGCTATTTGCATTTGGAATCTGTTGCTGTCAACTCTCAATATGAGATCCAAAGAGCTGTCACTATCAGTGAAGCAAGCCATCATAAGGCTGAAAAAACAAAACAAACCCATCAGAGAGATAGCAAAAACATTAGGTGTAGCCAAATCAACTGTTTGGAACATCCTCAAAAAGAAAGAACGCACCGGTGAGCTCAGCAACACCAAAAGACCCGGAAGACCACGGAAAACAACTGTGGTGGATGACCGAAGAATTCTTTCCCTGGTGAAAAAAACACCCTTCACAACAGTTGGCCAGATCAAGAACACTCTCCAGGAGGTAGGTGTATGTGTGTCAAAGTCAACAATCAAGAGAAGACTTCACCAGAGTGAATACAGAGGGTTCACCACAAGATGTAAACCATTGGTGAGCCTCAAAAACAGGAAGTCCAGATTAAAGTTTGCCAAACAACATCTAAAAAAGCCTTCACAGTTCTGGAACAACATCCTATGGACAGATGAGACCAAGATCAACTTGTACCAGAGTGATGGGAAGAGAAGAGTATGGAGAAGGAAAGGAACTGCTCATGATCCAAAGCATACCACCTCATCAGTGAAGCATGGTGGTGGTAGTGTCATGGCATGGGCATGTATGGTTGCCAATGGAACTGGTTCTTCTCTTGTATTTATTGATGATGTGATTGCTGACAAAAGCAGCAGGATGAATTCTGAAGTGTTTCAGGCAATATTATCTGCTCATATTCAGCAAAATGCTTCAGAACTCATTGGACGGCGCTTCACAGTGTAGATGGACAATGACCCGAAGGATACTGCGAAAGCGACCAAAGGGTTTTTAAGGGAAAGAAGTGGAATTTTATGCAATGGCCAAGTCAATCACCTGACCTGATTCCGATTGAGCATGCATTTCACTTGCTGAAGACAAAACTGAAGGGAAAATGCCCAAGAACAAGCAGGAACTGAAGGCAGTTGCAGTAGAGGAATGGCAGAGCATCACCAGGGATGAAACCCAGCGTCTGGTGATGTCTATGTGTTCCAGACTTCAGGCTGTAATTGGCTGCAGAGGATTTGCAACCAAGTATTAAAAATCGAAAGTTTGATGGATGATTGTTAATCTGTTCCATTATTTTTGGTCCCTTAAAAAGTGGGAGGCACATATACAAAACTGTTGTAATTCCTAGACCGTTCACCTGATTTGGATGTAAATACGCTTAAATTAAAGCTGAAAGTCTGCAGTTAAAGCACATCTTAATTTCATTTCAAATCCATTGTGGTAGTGTATAGAGCCAAAAAGATTAGTATTGTGTCGATGTCCCAATATTTATGTACCTGACTGTATATATACACTGTATCCTGTGTAGCTAGATTTGACTGCAGGCCATTCCTGGTGTACGTATTCAAATACACTTTCAGGCAGGCAGGCCAGGCAGGTTATTCAGTGATCTGCAGTGCATAAAACATATATACAGTCTCCAACATATATATATCCACTGCATTCTAGTCTAGCCAAGCCTATATCTGACTGCAGGCCATTGCCAGTGTACATTTTCAAATACACTTTCAGGCAGGCAGGCAAGTGATTCAGTGATCTGCAGTGCATTAAATATATATACTGTCTCCTACATATATATCCACTGCATTCTAGTCTAGCCAAGCCTATACCTGACTGCAGGCCATTCCTGGTGTAATTTTTCTAGTAAACTTCAGGCGGTGTTTTGCTAATCCAATTTTACAGCATGTCTGGAAGGCCACCAATTAAAGGCAGATGCTCACAAGCCACTAAAAGAGGGCAAGCAGGCTCTGTGTCTACAGCCAACAGTGCTGGTCGTGTACACGGCGCATCCTCAGCACGTGGCCGTGGGGCACGCTTGTCCTTTTTTTGACAGCTGGCTGTGTTGAGCTACAACATGCAGAAGAGTTGGTAGAGTGGATCACAAAGCCGTCCTCATCTTCCTCATCCTCTGTCACCCAGGCTAAGATAAGTTTGGCTGCCAATGCAGCTGCCAAAGCGGCCTATTCCATTGGCTAAATGGCATCAGTCACTCTTTCCCTAGCCCCACCATCATGTCCTGAGGAGTCCCCCGAACTGTTTGACCACAGTGTTGGGTACATGCTGCAGCAGGATGCGCAGCATTTTGAAGGCTCAGATGATGGTACCCAGTTTGAGGATGAAGGCAGTAACGTGAGCCCAGAGAGAGAGGGGGTGCCCAAGAAGGACAAGAAACTAACAGTCATGTTCCCCCAGCTGCAGCATACTGCCAGGTTTGCTCCAGTAGCAAAGAGGGAGGGGATGATGAGGTCACTGACTCTACATGGGTGCCTGATAGAAGAGAGGAGGAGGAGGCACATCTCCAACGAGGCAGGATGCCCTCCAGGGGCCAGCTTAAGGACAGCCAACTGACTACATCACACCTCAGAGCTCCGCATGTGCAGGGCGCTGCTGACTCTGCGCGTTTTTTCAAAAGTTCTTTGGTGTGGGCCTTTTTTGAGACATGTGCAGCAGATCACACCGTTGCTGTTTGCAACATATGTCTGAAGTGTATCAAGCGTGGCCAAAACAGCAGCCACTTGGAAACCACATGCTTGACCAGACATATGTCGAGCTTCCATGCAGTCCGTTGGCAACAGTACCAAAAAACAAGGTGGACCTCTCCTTGCTCCTCATCAGCTGGGATCTCCAGCCCCACTATACCTTCAGTCCTCTCAGAGACCTGCACTGAAAGGAATGAAGATGTAGAATT
Organism: Aquarana catesbeiana; assembly: GCF_042186555.1. Taxonomy (NCBI): domain Eukaryota; kingdom Metazoa; phylum Chordata; class Amphibia; order Anura; family Ranidae; genus Aquarana; species Aquarana catesbeiana. Next base: position 120,526,592 of record NC_133330.1, read on the forward strand.
AGGTGTCCGAAGCACTTGCGGGCAATCTGCTAGCGGTACACCTAAACCTGATTGTAGCAGGCAAATTTCCCTACCCCAGTTGCTAAACCGTCGAAAGAAATTTGGTCCCAGCCATCCACATGCTCAACAGCTGAATGCTAGTTTGGCTAAATTGATAGCACTCCAACTGCTGCCTTTTCAGCTGGTAGACTCTGTGCCCTTTCGAGAATTTGTGGAATGTGCGGTACCTCAGTGGCAGGTTCCCAAATGCCATTTTTTTCTCAGAAGGCCATTCCGGCTCTCTACTGGCATGTGGAAGGCAAGGTCTTGGCCTCGTTGGACAGGGCGGTAAGGTGCATATTACCGCTGACTCATGGTCCAGCAGGCATGGATAGGGACATTACCTTTTTTTCACAGCGCACTGGGTAACCCTGCTGGCAGCTGGGAAGGATGCAGGACAGGGTGCAGTAATGTTTGAGCTTGTTCTGCCACCACGCCTCCAAAATGCTGGTAGTGGTGATTCTGCCACACCTCTCTCCTCCATCCCCTCCTCTTCTTCTATGGCCTCTTGCTGTGCAGATTTGTCCTCGGAACCAGCGGTGCTCCGTTGGCATTCTAGGGGCTACGCAAGCACTCAGGCAAAAAGACGCCATGCGGTGCTTGAGTTGGTCTGCTTAGGGGACAGGAGCTACACTGGGGCAGAGATTCTGTCAGTTCTGCAGGGGTAGGTGCAGAGGTGGTTGACGCCACGCCAGCTTCAGCCAAGAATGGTGGTTTGTGACAATGGCACCAACCTCCTCTCCGCCCTCTGACAGGGACACTTGACCCATGTTTCCTGTTTGGCTCACATCCTTAATTTTGGTGGTGCAGCGGTTCTTGTGCAGGTACCCGGGCTTACAGGATCTCCTGAGGCAGGCAAGGAAAGTCTGTGGGCATTTCCGCTGGTCATATAATGCCAGTGCTCAGCTGGCTGACCTTCAAAAGGAATGCAACCTGCCCAAGAACTGTCTCATCTGTGACATGCCCACCAGGTGGAACTCAACGTTGGCAATGCTGCAGTGGCTGCACACGCAACCGAGGGCCATTAATGAGTACCTGTGCGAGTATGGCACCAGGATAGGGTCAGGGGAGCTCGGCTTTTTTTCGCCACGCCAGTGGCTAATGATCAAGGATGCATGCACTCTCCTGTCACCATTTGAGGAGGCCACGAGGATGGTGAGCAGTGACAGTGCATGCATCAGTGATACTGTCCCTCTTGTCTTCCTGTTGGAGCACACGCTACATGGAATAATGGACAGGGCACTTGAGGCAGAACAGAAGGAGGAAGAGGAGGACTTCCTTACCTCTCAAGGCCTGTCTATCACCAGGAAGAGGAGGAGGATTGTGTCAGCATGGAGGTGGAGCCTGGCACTCAGCATCAGCAGCAGTCTTCCAGGGATCGTTTTCAGTCCCCAGAAACCCATGGACTTGTACATGGCTGGGAGGAGGTGGCTGCGGATCATGTTGTCCTTAGTGACCCAGAGGACTCCGGACCGAATGCCTCAGCAAACCTACGCTGCATGGCCTCCCTGATCCTGCAAAGCCTGTGAAAGGACCCTCGGATTCATGGTATCAAGGAGAGCGATCAGTACTGGCTGGCAACCCTTCTTGACCCACGTTACAAGGGTAAGGTTGCGGAACTTATCCAGCCTTCACAGAGGGATCAGAGGATGAAACATCTTCGGGAGGCCTTGTAGAAAGGTTTGTGCAATGCGTTTTCAGAGCCTGGGAGGTTGTAATTTTCTGGTCCTCCTGGACAACGTGTTGTTGAGGCTTCGGTCAGTCACAGAAGGAGCGATGGAGAAGGTGGCCTTCTGAGCGATGCGTTCAGACAATTTTTTAGTCCGCAGCCCCAAGGTCTGATTGGTTCCAGCAACCATTGCCAGTGTCTGATTTACATGGTGCAGGAATACCTTGGGGCAAGATCAGACTTGGAGACCTTTCCAACCAAAAATCCACTGGGTTACTGGGTCTTGAGCATTGATCACTGGCCAGAGCTTGCACAGTATGCAGTTGAGTTACTGGCCTGTCCTGCATCCAGCGTTCTATCTGAACGCACATTCAGTGCTGCTGGAGGCTTTGTAACCGATTACAGAGTGCGCCTGTCCACAGACTCGGTTGATCGGCTCACCTTCATAAAAATGAATCAGTCTTGGATCACCAGCTACCAAGCACCTGATGCTGATGTAACCTGATGCTGATGATTTTTTATGAATGTGAGATCCGTTGAAGACTGCCTATACTGAGTAACTATCTTATTCCTCCTCAATGTTCATGTTGATAGCTTCTTAGAACATTTTTGGTTCTGGGCACCACCACCAGTGCCTAAAGCCCAATTTTATTTAACAGGGGTGTATAATTACAATTTTTTTGCTGTAATATTTTGCAGCAGGGCTCATTCCTGTGCTCAACTAGAGTATCTGTGAGGGGTTGCCGTGTTGTGGCACCAGCACCAGTGCTTAAGACTCAATTTTTCTGCCCCTATTTAACAGGGGCACGTAATTACAAAATGTGATCTAATATTTCACAGCAGGGCCCGTTCCTACCCCACCAAGAGTAACTGTGAGGGCTTACAGTGTTGTGGCAACACCACCACACCACCACCAAAGGCCCAATTTTTCTGACCCTGTTCAACAGGGGCATGTAATTACAATTCTTGATATATTTCACATCAGGGCTCGTTCCAGCTCCCACCAAGAGTAACTGTGAGGGCTTACAGTGTTATGGCACCATCACCACCACCAAAGGCGCAATTTCTCTGCCCCTGTCCAATAGGGGCATGTAATTTCAATTTTTGGTATAATATTTCACAGCAGGGCCCATTCCAGCGCCCACCAAGAGTAACTTTGAGGGCTTACAGTGTTCTGGTACCACCAACACCTAAGGCCCAAATTTCTGCAAAGTATATAGGGCAGGCCATATAGTATATACAGGCGGTCCCCTACTTTCAAACACGGACTTACAAATGACTCCTACTTCTAAATGGAGGGAGACAACAGAAAGTGAGAGGAAATCTACTCCTAGGAAGGGAAATTCTCTCCTTTTAAGAGTTAATATGGGAAAAAGGTGTCTCCACTGATGCTTTATTATCACCAATCCTTTTTATCCCTAAAAATTCCAAATTTTCAAAATCCAATTGTTTTTGGGACAGAAAGTGAGGTGAAATCTTCTGAACAGGGGCACAGACAGCAAAACAAATGTTACAGGGGTGATGATAACCCTTCCCTATATTATCTAAAAAGCTTAAAAATAGATTTTTTGTCTGGAGCTACACTTAAAAAATGTACCTGTTCCAAATTACAAACAGATTCAACTTCAGAACAAACCTACAGTCCCTACCTTGTTTGTAACCCAGGGACCGCCTGTATACTGCTGTTCAGAGTATATAGGGCCTGGGGGCCCCACACCTTTTCTTTTTTTTATTTGGGTGTGGGGTTCCCCTTAATATCCATACAAGACCCAAAGGGCCTGGTAATGAGCTGAGAGGTTAGACATGCCGTTTTTCTCAATAATTTTCATCCATATTGCTGGGACCCGACATTACATTACAGCCGCAAGCAGTTTTAAATGACTTTTATTCCTTTAGAAATGTCATTTTGTGCAGGGACTGTTCTAAACAAGGGAAGCATGTGCCACTTTACAGGCATACTATAGACACCCCCAGGTACGATATTTAAAGGAATATTTCACTTTTATTTTTTCACTTTAAGCATCACTAAAATCACTGCTCCTGAAAAAACTGCCGTTTTTTAAAATTTTCTTTTGCATTTATACATGTCCCCCGGGACAGGACCTGGGTCCCCAAACCCTTTTTAGGACAATAACTTGCATATTCGCCTTTAAAATTCGCACTTTTGATTTCTCACGTTCGAGTCCCATAGACTTTAACAGTGTTCAAATGTTCGTGCGAACTTTCGGTCCGTTCGCATGTTCTGGATGCGAACCAAACCGGGGGGGTGTTTGGCTCATCCCTAGTCTACTTTGGGACTTGAAATCTGATCCCTTTACTTTCCAAATAAATGGAGAAGAAAGGCCCTTCACTCGCAGAGGTGTCTTGTCCACAATCAATTTGCAGCACCATTTACAATTCAAGGTAAAGCCCTACTTAGAGACTTGATTCGTGAAACATCCGACTGGGATGCCCCACTACCCCTGATAAGAGGAACTCTTGGGTAGAGTGAAGGAACTTTCTGTCAGTCTTATCTGATCTCCATGTTTCACGCCCATGTGCTCCCATACCCTCTACAAAGACACAGAGCCAAAACCTTTGCATCTTCTGTGATGCTTCTATCAAGGCAAAAGCTGCTGTTGCCTACTTAAGAACTGTCTACACTACAGCATGATGCCACATAGGATTCGTCATGGGCAAGGCAAAGCCAGCTGCACAGCCTGAGCACACTGTACCTAGGCTAGAACTGCTGCATGTAACCTTAAAGACACAACATGGTTTACAGGACCTGCATTCTTTTACAATGCAGAACAGACCGTTCCTAAGAGTGACACTATCAAACTAGTAGATCCAGACTCAGATACTGACATCTGTCCTGAGATCTCGACATTTCAGACTGCAACTTCAGACTGCCAGCTTTAATCTAACAGATTTAACAGAGACCCAAAATGGAAGGCACTTATTCGAGCTATTCCTTTTCTTATCCATATA